>NC_061115.1:169416793-169614314 GCF_002878395.1 Capsicum annuum | reverse complement strand
CATCAAAGTGTTTATGATGAATCAAATTTAAATTCATATTCAAATAACGATCAACATTTTACATTGAAAAAGAAGAATAAGAATTTTCATAGCTATTATAACACTCAACATTTTTTTGCCTTGATTATTATCTTCTAAATACAAATTTTATTATCTATAAGCGTATTTTTTCGAATAATATAATAAATATTATGTGTAAAATAAAATGAAGCCAACACATTTTCATGATTAAAAATATATTTTTATCATGATAATTCTTAATTTTCTATCCAATTTTTTTTCAAATTTATTATTTCCTTTGTTTTATTTTATTTTCTTACTTTCCCTTTTAGTTCGTTTAAAAAACAATGTTTCTTTCCTTTTTTTTTTGAAAACTCCTTAAATGTGATTATTCCCATTACATGTTTAAGATTAGATATTAAAAATATTTTGATAGATTCTACATATCTTTAATTTAAATTACAATATTCAAATAAAAAATCTTGTTTACTTTCTTAAATTTCATGCTAAATCAAAATCAAATAAAAATAACATAAATGTACACCTGAACTTACCATATTTACACAAATTCTACTCTTACAAAGTAATTACAAAATGCCCAATTATGTATCTTCGTTGGATGTATCAGGGAGCTTATTATGTATTTCGGCAGATTTAGAATCAAAAAAAATACATCGAGAGTTAATTTTGTATCTTTAGAAAGGGAAAAATGTATCTTCATTGGATGTATTATGAATCTCGTTAAATTCAAAATCAATAAAATGTATATATATTCATTAGATGAATTGTGAGCTAATTATGCATCTCGATAGATTCAAAATCATGATTTACATTAATTATAAAAATATTGAAATTTTCTATAACTAGTCTCCAAATCGTCGATATTTATATTGTTTTCCCAAAATTATTTATGTTAAATCAAAATAAGATAAAATTTTAGTTTTCTTAAATTTTATGAAAATTAAAATTAAATAAATAAATTCAAACAAAGAATTATTGTTTGCCAAATTAGTAGGAAAATATAGGCGGCAACCCTTCCCTACTTTCAATTATTTTTTCCAAATAATTAGTGCTCTAATTTAGTTTCCATTACAATTAGGTTTTCTTTTTGTTGCTTTGATGTATTTACTCCTGTCTACCAAATCTGGTGAATTCTTGCTTCTGCGCAATGTCTGGTACGTTCATGCTTACGGGTTAGATTAATTATGATCTTCTTAATTTGTGAATTCTTCGTAGATTATTTTTTGTTTCTTTTCTTATTTTTATACAAGCTTCAAAGTTTTTGTACTAGAAAATGGTATGCATTCATTTTGTGTGTTATGGGTATTTGGAGAAGTAGAAACTAGAAAGTCAAGGTAGATATATCTTTTTTTTTCCCTTTGTGTTCTTTTGTTTCTTTGTTATGTTCTCTTCAAATCAGTTGGAATTTAGTCCATCAAGTTAGAATTTAGCAATCCCTTTTGAATCTCATCTCTTCCTTAATTTATGTTTCATTTGCTACCATTTTCGTTATTCTCCATCCTTGCACATTGCATTTAAGCTTGAATATTTTTTATTTGTGTGTATTGTAATAACCATTTCTGATTTGTGTGTATTGTAATGTGAATGTTATGGTTCAAAAGAGATCATGTCTGAACCTTGTGATTAGAAAAAAGGCTCAACTTTTATTTTTTCATAACTTTGTTAATTTTTACTGGATTGTTGTAAATCTTACTTTAGAAATCAGGGAATATGATAAGATAGTAGTACAATTTATTTGAAAAAGTGGATCCTTAAAAAAGTCATAAACCATATGGAAAATTTGTTTTATGTCACTTGTCTAAAACAACATATACCTATTGTGGTCCCTCGGCCTTGGTTTGGGGAAGGTAGAATGTAGTTAGACTTTACTCTTATCTTTTTGTGGTAGAGAGACTTTTTTTGATAGGCTCTCAACTCAAATGAGAATTTTTTTAATTCAGTAATCTGAAGAGTAATGCCACAAGTAATGTGTTGTTAAGAAGAAGAAACTACAACAAGGATATATAGTATTCTTACGAGTCTAAGGGCTCGTTTGGTACAAGGAATAAGGAATAATTAATCCCAAAATTAATTTTGGGATGAGCTTATCCTATATTTAGTTAGGTTAGAAATGTGGGATAACTTATTCCGAAATTGTAGTATCATTTTATCCCACATTGAAAGTGAAATAACAATTCGGGGTTTACTTGTTTCCCAACTGAACGAGCTCTAAGGGACTTCTTCTTCTTGTTCTTCTTTGATTCTTAGAATTTTTTGGTTACAACATTGTTGTATTGCTTAATAGTTCTCACCATAGGGTCTTATTTGAACAATATTGGTGTAATGAACAATTTAAATATGAATGAAACTCTTAAGTAATTTAATCCTGGGTCAGTTAAGTGTATTATTTGTGTTGTCCTTATATAATTTGGACAATAGCTATTGAATTGAGTTAGGTAAAAGAACAATTTTTCAACAAGATACTCTTCTGTTAGTTTTTTTAACTAGTTGCATTTTACTTGATTTTTCCAGCAGAAAGTGTAATTAGTTGCTCATAAAGCATCTAGCATAACATCTTTAATTTCCTGAAAGGTGAATGCATCATGTAGCTCACCATGCCATACCCATTTTCGTATCTTATGGTTAGTTGGATCCACATAGTATCAATCTCATACATTACTAATAACAGAGTTATCTAGTCCAATGATCTGAAATGGGCCATATCATGTAAAATTAAATTTAAATCTCTGTCTCAGTACATAGGCATTAAAGAGTGCATATGAGTATAGTATTCTTTTGTCCTCAAAGTCATGATTTGATTTTCATTTATATTCTATACCAGCAACTTCTATGATTAATAGCGTAAATTATTGCTACCTTTTATCTACAATTGAATGTAGATCTTGGAGTTCTTTATTGAATAATATGCTTACAAGAACTAAATTGTTTCACAGTTTTGGTTCATGGGTGAATATTTTCATGTTTCAGTGAAGCTTGACAATGTAAGCAAATTCTTTCAACCTTAGTTTCTTACCATCATATTCCAAAAATACTAGATGAGTATTTTTCAATTCTACATTTACAGAAGTTTGAAATATCTCCATTCTTGTGTACATTGAGCGCATTGTGAAAAGTCAAAAGTTTTAAGGAGAATATTGTTTTGAGTTTGTTGGCATCTTTCATTACCATTATCACTGGTGGGACCCGATTTAATTGACTAGAAGTTTAGATTAACGAATCCTAAGCTATTGGCAAACTTAATATGCTTTGAATATTTTGAGAACATGACAAAAGGCATTATGCTTATGTTACGTATTTACTCCTTTATTTTTGCTGTTAGAGTTCGGAGTTCTGTTCTTCTCAAACCAAATAGAGTGAAATAGAAACTTGTTGAAAGTATTAACTTGACCACAAAAAAAAAAAGAAAATCATAGGAGTGCTATGTGCAGCTTTCCACTAAGATGATAAGCCCTGCAAGGGATATTTTAATTTTAAGTGCTTCACAATTTACTTTTTCTAAGTTAAAGGACTGACCAGGAGATTCTACGCATATTTATTACTCTAATATTTGTCATTTAATAAAATGATAAAAAAAATTAAACAAACGAGAGATAGAGGATAGAACTCCCGATCCTTTGCTTTAGTTAAAATTGGAATACCTGTGGTATTATTTTCTTACAGGGCACTGATAGGTCACCTATTTCTTCGAGGCTTGAATCAAAAGAGAGAAA
This sequence comes from Capsicum annuum, assembly GCF_002878395.1. Taxonomy (NCBI): domain Eukaryota; kingdom Viridiplantae; phylum Streptophyta; class Magnoliopsida; order Solanales; family Solanaceae; genus Capsicum; species Capsicum annuum. Next base: position 169,610,583 of record NC_061115.1, on the reverse strand, counting down.
AATGCTTTTACTCCAATTGTTTCCTTCGTGGTTCTTGTGAAACTTGTTCTTACATGTATGTTTACCATACCCTCATACAAACACAGTGTGATAGAAAGACATCTCTGATCTCTGTGTTAACTATTATCAAATATTAATAAAATTCCCATTTCAAATTTTCAATTAGAAAATTGCTTTAAAACTGTCATTTAAACTTACATGTGGGAATGATTGGTGTGTTACCTAATGTCCCACCTCAAGTAAATGAGGCATCCAAAGTAGTATTTAAAGATCTTGGACTACTATTTTCATTACTTTAAGGTTATGGTTGAACTCTTCGATTCTGTCATAACATTCATCTTGGCCTTTTTCTCCAATCTCTACAAGGGTTATTACTTAAATCTATGTATTACTAAAGTTGAGTATAAGTTAGTAGACTTCTTGACACTCTGCTAGCATGAGAGTTATTGGATGTTCTTGCTAGACAAAAAATGTTTAGTAATTCTATTGCCCAAGATAAAGTCCTTAATACTCTTTGATTCAACTTTCTCTTTTAGATCTTTCACAAAGTTTATTGCCCATAATAGGCTCACATTCTGATCTAACACCTGGCAATTTTTGTTCACTCTTCTGGGTGATCTGGTCACATCTTCACTTTTATCTTTCTTGTGATGTTTCATTGATGTAATGTTATGGTCATATCACTTCTTTCCTTAGCCTGAATTAAGTATGATATTATAACCTTGACCTTCGGATACAAGATGCAGTCCTAAGCCAAAATATTCTTAGCATTTTCAGAGGTTAAATCTTCAACATTTTATTTATTTTTGGATGTACTTCTTGCTAATTCTTTCTGAATGAAATAACCTTGATCAATGTTAACATGTATTCATACTTATCAATACTAAACATGTGGGACAACTTGACAACATGATTTTATGTATAACTTCAGGGGTTAGTCTTCAATGAAATAAAGGGAGTTTATTCTCATGATAATCTATTGGGCCGAAATTCCCAGAAGGTACGAATGCCACATTTATTGACTGGCTTGGTTCCTCTTTGAATCAATATAGTCGTCCAATATTTGTACAAGGGCTGGAAAACTGATTAAATGTTTAAATATACTTATTTCTTAATATGTGGATAGAGTTGATTGTTAATACTGAATGTTTTTATTAGGTATAACATTTTTTATTCATCAGATATAATTAATGAAATGTGCTCTGGAAATTATGTTCTTAACTTTTCATTAAATTAATACTACTCCCAGGTCCTGATTAAGAGGCGCTCACTGGAAAAGTTAATATGTTATCGCATATCAAGCATGTAATAATCACTCTAATTTGAATCTCACTATTTCAAATTGTATGTTTGTTTAGAATGGTGGAAATTGAAAGAATTGAAGACATTATTCATCCGAGAATTTGTTTGGTGTTCAGATTTGTGGGACATATCCACACTGTTACAGAGACAGTTGAGCTTATAGAGCAGGAATACTCTGTGGATTTCATTGATATTAAAATAGGATGCCCGATCAATATTGGAGTTAACAAGGGTGCTGGATCAGCTCTTCTAACAAAACCAATGCGGATGAAAAGTGCAGTAAAAGGTGCTTCTTTAACAGTTGGGACACCAGTAACTATCAAGTTAGAGTGGACTCTTGCCCCTTTTATTTTATAACTCTTGGATATTAGCATATCTGGGTATAGTTAACTGCCATATGATACCACATTCTTAGTCCCTACTTCAGTGACAGCTCTGCAGTAATTTATTGGTGCTCAAAATCTAGTTGAAGCATGCCCTTGTAAGGAGATTTATGGAGATAATTGATAGTACGACTTTTTCCTGCTTTAGGTACAAACTGCTAATTTTGAGGAGAAAAATCGCATTGATTCTCTAATAGTAGATATAGGTAATTGGGGTGCAACTGCAGTAACCATACATGGCCGACCACGTCAACAGTGCTATAGTAAGCTAGCTGACTGGGATTACATCTACCAATGTGTGCTAAAGGCACCCAAGTCTTTACAAGTCCTTAGAAATGGTGATGTATTTTCTTATGTAGACTGGAACAAGCACAAAATTTAGTGTCCTGAGCTTTCTACATGTATGATTGCTCGAGGGGCCGTGGTAAAGATTAGTGGTAAAATGTTTTCTGTTATTCCATTTTCGTTGAGTAAAATTTGTTACTGTTGCATGTTTATTCTATATGTGCCTCTGAGAGTCTATCTGCACTAAACAATACTTTATAATTCTACAGCCGTGGATATTTATTGAAATCAAGGAGCAGAGGCACTGGGACATTACATTTGCAGAGCGGCTACATATCTTGAAGGATTATGCACGATTTGACGTTGAACACTGGGGTTCCGTTTTGAAAGGTATATAGTTATATGCCTAATGTTATCCGACAGTAAGAAGTTTGTCTCGTATATCTGCCCGACATTAATTGTTGCAATCTGTTGGAAACATGCCATAAATATGAGCTAACATGTCGTATTTGCATCCATGTTTACTCATACTTAGTGTTGTAGCCTTTACGTCATCTCATGTTATTTCCTTTACATCATATATGTAAGAAGTTGAGAGATTACAAGTGGAATTGCTATATGCGTTCCAACCATGTGTAGATTGCTGAACTGAGCTCAATATCAGGCCTTTCTATTAAAGGTTTACTTGTCCGATATATTAAGGGAGCTTCCTGTTAGATTAGACATTTAAAATATGAGCTGTGACGCTTTATTTTTTCCACCATCTATTTTATCCTTAACAGTGATCAGTTTGCCTCTTTGCAAAATTCTTCTACCTGAGAAATTCTTGAAGAGAAATAATTGAATTGTTATTTTTTTCTCTTTTTATGGGTGGGATAACTAATCGGGGGATATCTTATTTTTCAACCAAATAATCCGTGTGTTCTAATTCCTTTTTTCCCCAGAATTTCCTCTACAGTCCTTCGATATTAAATATCTACATTCTATTATATATTCAATTTTACTTTGCTTTTGTAATTACTCTTTTTGTTTTTCATTTTAAATATTTGTAGAGATTGGACATTATTGTGGATTAATTTCATTTTCCATACAATTAGTTTCTGACTACAGAATCCTATAAGTTGAACGCTAAATATAGATTGTGTTACATAATTACAGTAGTAGTCCCTTACCATCTAAGTGAACACGCCCATCTATAAGCTTCATATAGGGAATAAGGTACACCAAAAATGCATAAAAGTCGGCTTTTAACAATGCTATGTTTACTATTTAACTACTCCTTTGTGTTCCTCTTTTTTTCCAGGTTTACACTTTGAATATTCCTATTTGTCCGCAGCTGCTGCTCCACACTACAAAGAAAACTAAATAATACTCTCACTTTGTAAATAGTATGACATGTAAATATGTAATGTAAATAATACAACTATAAACAAACATTTGTCAATCATATATGAATAATATGTGTCAATCATATAATATTTATATGTAAACAATATATGCGGTCTATGCTGGTAAAAATATTTCAATGTTGGGTCCGTGCTAGTACGAGCCATCACTGGCTAGTGTCATTTATAAATGATTTGTAGAAACTTGGATGACTTCAATTGTTGTTCTTATCATATTCAAATTAGAAAACAATAATTGTGTTTATAAGCTTGTGAGGCCTACAAAATTAGATTTAAAATGGCTCAAGAGCATTTTAAAGATAGACATCGAGTGACGAATTAGTTTGTCAGTAACGTGACACACAAATGATTTTCAACTACGAAATTGTTGCCCTTCCTAGACAAGAAAAGTTTATCTCTAATTTATATATTTAGAGATGAAATTTTTCTTTCGTACACAAATCATGTACCATTTAGTGATGTAATCACATTCGTTTAACAAGTTATACATACCTTTAGAGATGAATAATATCATCACTAACTAAATTAAAGTTAGTGACAAATTAGATTTGTCGATAATAAGTATCCTTTTAGCGACGTTACGCTATTTTTAGCTACAACATTTTATAGTATTTGTGACAAATAATTTCGTCATAAATACTCCACATTTGGGGATGAAATTTTATTTTGTAGTTAATAAGATTTATTTAGCACCAAAACATTAAATTGTCTTCAATTACTTTTAGCGACCCACGTTTAGAGACGAAAGATTGACGATTTTATTTTTGTCACAAAAAATTTTTTAGGACGAAATATGAGTTTTTTGTGAAAAAATAATTCATCAAAGATAATGAAATTTGTTGTAGTGAATACTACATCCTCATGGGGTTTAAGCGTGATGTTTTCAGGCATTTTGATAGAATCCAAACAGCTCTCAGAAGATTTATATTATGGGTCAAGTCGCAACAATATTAGATTCAATGCCATGATACATCTCAGTAAAAAATTTCACTCTATTTTGGAATTTTCTATGTTCATCCAATCCATAGAAGACAAATACTATAGAGCACAACGTTTCATCTTCTAGCAAACAAATGTATTCCAAAAGAAATATAGCCAAATAAATATGAAAAGTGAAACTACACCAATGATCATCCCTATTATGATGAGTTATGATGAACAATAAAAGAATATTAACCACCATATGAAATCATGAAATATGAAGTCACCAATGCCATAAAAATAATACGGCTAAAGGTTCCCCCACATAAATGCAATGGTTCATACAACAGGAAGAGTTACTTTACCAGGTCACTAAAATTGAGCTTGGAAGAACAAGAACGCCTCAAGCAGAGACATGATGTCGACTGGTGGATAGAATAAAGATATGCAAGCTCATTGCCAGCATCATCAAGAACTTCATGAAAAGATGATGCCAAATGACATATGTAAGAAATTACCACTTATAATAAACTCAAGCTCCATTGAATTACCTACCCAAGTTTACCATAAAATACTTTTAGAAAGGGTTACCCTCTCAGAAGGGTTTGACTATACGATGCTTACCCAACTACTTCGTAGATACCTACAAGGAGCTTAACCACCTTCAAGGAGCTTACAATTTGCTTACCCACCTGCTTGCAAGTCAGTAACAAGTTGCTCAGTCACCTACTTTCATATATTGTCACATGCCAACAACATGTTTTCCTTTGATTTTATTAGGCTCTGGCACATGTTTGTGTAACCCGATTTGAATAAAGTAGGATGTAAGTATCCCATATAAGTATGTGGCTGTTTAGGGCATTACTATTTTTAGAAGATAGAATAGGGCTTTACTATTTTTAGAATAGTGGGATATGTGTGATAATGTACTTTATTTCCCTTTATCTAAATTAGGGCTTCCTTCTCCTATAAAAAGAAGCATAGGTCTTTAGTTGGAGAGAATCACATTCTCCACCTAAGATCACATCACAACCTAAAAACTCTCTTGTAAAGTTTCATATTATTAATAAGATGTTTTTTGGATAAGTTCTCTCTCTTCCAAAGAGATGGGTAAAGAAACACTTAGTCAAGTAAACTTATTGTGATTACACCATAGATTTCTAAGTACTTTCCATGATTATGAAAACAGATTGGCTTGATCCACACAACATAAATGTCTAAGTCTTTTCCATGTTTATGAAATAAAATTGGCTTGGTCCACATAATAGCTTTTCGATATGTTTTTTTGTTTTTTTTATAAACTTTAAATTTGAAGTTGTGGTACACTTTGTTTTGCAGATTGCTGAGGGCACTAAAGGACATAGGAGAGTCATGAATAGCCTTTGTATGTTATCTACGGAATAGTTATGTTGCTAAGAATACTAAGGATTTATTTTCTTTTAAGACTAGCAAAGTCAATCCAGCTCGTTGAGGGTTGAGAAGTCTTTGTTCCATGGCAAACCATCCTTCAGGGTAAGTGTATGCGTAGCTCTAATCATAAGAAAGCTATTGTGGTGTTGATAAAAGTTTTGGTTTCATATGGTGTGCCGCTTATATGGTCGTAAAATCATCTTTCATGTTGCAAAGTTAGATTCTATTATTTGTGGTGTTAATAGAAGCTTTGATTTTGTATGATGTGCCATCTATATGGATCCAAAACAGCCTATCATGTTGAAAAGTTTAAAGCTCTATTGTTATTTCCGTGTTAATATTGTTTGTGGTGTCACTTCATCCCCCGCTATCTCTGTATATCTGGTATCAACAATTTCACGACCATATAGGCAGCATGCTATACGAAATAAAAGCTCTCATCAATACCAAAAACAAAATACATCTAACTTTCCAACATGAAAGATGATTTTAGGACCATATTGGTGGCATGCCATAAGAAATCAAAGCATTTATCGACACCATAATAGCTTTCTTATAACTGGAGCTAAGCATCAATTAACCCTAAAAGATGATTTTCCATGGAACAAAGACTTTTCAACCCTCAATGGGATGGCTTGACTTTGCCAGTCTTAAAACAAAATAAATCCATAGTATTCTTAGTAACACAATTGTTCCATATATTATATACAAGAGCTTTTTGTGTCTCTCCCGTAGCCTTTTGCACCTACAACAGTCTGCGATACAAAGTGTACCCAACTTTGAGTTTACATGTTTATAGAAAATAAAAGAAATGAAATTAAAAAGCTATTGTATGGACCAAGCCAATTTTTTGCCATAAACATGGAAGGGACTTAGAAATCCATGTTGTGTGGATCAAGCCAATTTCATTCATAATCATGGAAAATACTTAAAATCCATGTTGCAATCACAAAGAGTTTACTTGCCTAAGTGTTTCCTTACCCCACTACTCCAACCTAGAGGATCAAACTACCAATCCCTTCAAAAGAGAGGGGTAGGAGAGAGTACTTAGCCAATAAATTTTTTATTGATAATACGAAACTTTGCAAGGGAGTTTTTAGGTGGAGAATATGACCCTAGGTGGAGAATGTCATTTGGGTTGAGAATGTGATAATCTCCAATTAAAGACCTATGTTTCCTTTTATAGGAGAAGGATGCCCTAATACAAACAAATGGAAATAAAATACACTATCACACATGCCTACTATTCTAAAAATAGTAAAGCCCTATTATATCTTCTAAAAATAGTAAAGCCCTATCCAAGCACACAATTCTATGAGATAGTTACATCCTAATTTATTCAATCAAGGCCCCACAGACATGTGCAGAGCCTAATAAAATAAAAATAAAACATGTTATTGGAATGTGACAATATATGCCAGAAGGTGAGTGAGAAGCTTGCTGCCAACTTGCAAGTTGGTGGATAAGCAACTTGTAAGCTCCATACAATCAAGTAGGTAAGATCCTCATAGGTTTCTACCAAGTAGATAGGCAAGTAGCTTATAGTAAAACCTTCTGAGAGAGTTTCGCGGTAAACTCGAGTAGGTAATTTAATGGGGCTTGATATTGTGGTAAGTAGTAATTTCTTGCATATTTATCTGGCATCATGTTTTCATGTAGTTCTTGATGGTGTTGGCAACGAGCTTGTATATCCTTCTTTCATCCACCAATCAACGTTGTGTCTCTGCTTGAGGTATTCTTGGTCTTCTAAGCTCAATTTAGTGACCTGGTAAATTAACTCTTCCTATTGGACAAACATTTTCATTCCTGTAGGGGAACCTTCAATTGTATGCTTTTGATAGCATTGCTGACATTATCTCTTGTGATTTTATATAGTGGTTGATATTCTTTTATTGTTCATCAAACCTAGCCCTAGTGAGGATGAGCATTGGTGTAGTTTCACTTTACCCAATCATTTGGATATATTTATTTTGGAATACATTTGTTTTGCTGGAAGATAAAACATCGTGCTTCATAGTAGTTGTCTTCTAGGGATAGGACTGACACGAGAAATTTCCAGCAAAGTGAAATTTCTAACTAATCTCGGACGTCATGATTTGTGATTCTATCTAGATGATATAGCATGATACCATTGCATCATAGGAATCTCTGAAGCATCGATTTCAATATTATCATGGCTTGAACCACAACATGAAGCTTTTGAGAGGTGGTTTGATTCAACCAAAATGCCTAAAAGTATCGTACTTAAACTCCATAAGTGTGCAATATTGGTGGCACAGGTACCAAAATAACCATAAGAGTTCTTGTGAGAAGTCATTGGCTAGTGCTACAAACATATGGACGAAAGGATATTCCAAGTGTACTCCATACGGCTTCAGAATGGATCCCCATATTTTCTGAATACTTAAAGCTCATAGAAATATTTCCTTTCTCGAAGGATGGACGGATCGATAAGATCAATATAATGGTTGAACAAATCTGGGGGATAGTTTGTTATTTCAAAAGATAGAATTCCTGATGTGTTGATCTTGAGGATTTAACTCACCAAATTTTTATTTTTTCCATGTACTAGATATCAGGTAGAGATCACCTGCGTATATTTTGCCTGATTCTTTGTATACATCTATGGAAAAAAGGTGTCCTCTATCGGTTCTTCCTCCAGTGAGGGGACCAATTCAATATTGCCTCTTTGTTAAGATAGATGTCTATGTGATTTGATATCTCGTTAAAGAGCTGGACTAAGTCCTATGACTTTTTTCCTGAATATAGTTTCTTGCAAAGTCTCCAGGATTTTTGTAGATAAAGAAATCATTCTCTTTCCTGTAGTTTGTCAGTCTTCTTCTTCTAAAGTACCTAGTGCACCTAATGTCTTGGTCTTGTCATCTGGAGGCTTATGTAATTTAAACCTCTTGAACTGCAAATGTCTCTTGGACCTTATTTGTCATCTTGAGCAAGGGCTGTTGGATTTGGTAAAAAAATTGTTCCTGCTGCATGTTCGATCAAGAGCTACATTTTTTTTGATGATCTGCTTCAGTAAAATCTTTTCATCCATTTGTTGTCCAAGGCCTAACAAATGGCCTGCCTGATGTATCCTACTTGTGTGAAGGTTATGTATTTGAACTTCTCCTCCATAATTTCCATTTTTAGCCACATTAAAATGTAGGAAGAGATGGTTTATTGTCTTTGTTTCACAAAAATACATCAAGAGCATAATTGTATTCCTCTCTTTATTTGGTTATCCTATGTTAACACTACTTGTCTGGTTACTATCCAAGTGAATCAATAGGGGTTTTGACTTTTAAGATATCATATAAGGTCAGAAAAGAATACCTTGTATTTAGTTATTATACATTTTATTGGCTGACTTCACTATGAATTTACCATCCTTATTTTTCCTATATAGTAAATTATCCTCTTTTATGTTAATATTACCGGTATATTCAAGAGTCCAGTAGAAATTTTTTGACCTGTCCACTTTTCAGTCATTGAGTAATCTTGTGAAAGTGAGATTCCAACCTTGAGCATTTTTGACTTTTTAAATTATTATCTGTTTTGGTTGATTAAAGTTGTAGGTATCAAGAAATTGTTGCCTCAAATAGTTTTCCCATCCATACATCATTGCAGAAAGAAGTCTTTCTTTCATGGCCACTCTGATTATGGAATTTCCCTACATTGGAGGCCATAAATTGTTGTTGGATCTCCACAGACCCAACCTATAGGGATTTTTACCTTCTTAGTGGTCCAAGGATCTCCAATTCATATCTTGAGACAATAACTTCATTCTATAAGTCTTGATCCTCTATTGTAACTCTACAAAGCCACTTCAATAATAGGCTCTGATTTTTTATTTTTAGATTCTTAATTTCCATACCCCTTTTGGTATTTGTGATAACAACATCCCATTTCACCAGGTGGTACCTTTTCTCTCCTTCACCATTTCCTTTTCAAGGAAAATTTCTTATGATAGGGTCCATCTTCTTTATGACATTCTTAGTGATGGAAAAGAGAGACATCATATAAGTTGGTGGAGCATCTAGAACACTATTTATCAAGGCCATTATACCACCCAAAGATAGGTATTGACTTCTCTAGTTAACCAATTTTTTCACACTCCTCTACAATAGTATTCCATATGTTCATGGATTTACTTGTTGCACCCAAGGCATGTCCAAATAGGTCATGGGAAGTTCTCCTATTTACCCTGCTAAGATACTAGCCAACGTATTGATTTATGGGACTTTATTAATATGGTAGAAATAACTCTTTCCCTAGTTGAGGTGAGGTCCAAAGATAACTTCAAATAGGATAAATATGACCATCAAATACTTTAATTGTTCCGTATTGACAGGACAAAACACTAATGTGTCATCAACATATTATAAATGGGAGATTAAGATATCTATTATATCCCCACCATTGATCTTGAATCCCCTGATTTTGTTATTTTCTTAGGTTATCTTCAATATGTCACTAACCCCCAATGGCTAAAACAAAGAGAAAATGATACAAAATATTTCCTTGTCTTAGTCCTCTCGCAGAAGAAAAACATCCACAATGTGATCCATTAATCAACATAGAGAATTTTACAGTGGTTATACAAAATTACATCTAATTTATCTAGGAGCTTCCAAAACCCATCCTAATTAGAGTCTTCCATATAAAGTCTCAATTTAAGTGATCATACACTTTCTCTATGTCTAGTTTGCATAGAATTCCAAAAACTTCAGAGATATTCTTTACATCCACAAACTCATTTACTGCCAAAATGGCATCCATAATTTGTCTGCCCTTAATAAATACAATTTCTTGAGCATTTACAACCTTTGGCATCATTTTTTTGAGTTGATCTGTTAGGAGCTTTGAGATGATCTTGTAAAAGCTACCGATGAAGCCAATTGGCCTAAAGTCCTTTAACTCTACTTCCCCTACCTTCTTAGGAATTTATGCTATAAAAGTAGCATTAAAGCTTTTGTCAAAGTAGCCTTGGTCATGGAAGTTCTGGATTGCAGCTATCACCTCATCTTTTACTATATATTATAAATGCATAAAGAAGGTCATGGCGAAATCAACAGGAACTGGGGCCTTATCACCTGCACAAGAGATCTCCTATTACTTAAATCGGCTTTGAAGCATTGTATTGTCTTCTACATTTATCATAAGTAACTGTGTGGGACTGAATTGTGGTCTCTAGGATTTTTGTCTCTCTCTATATTTTTTTTTTATAAACTTATAATCTTCTCTCTTATTTCTACTATGTCAAAGACATTAATCTCATTGATCAATTGGTTGTCTATATTGTTGTATCTCTTGTGACCATTTGCAGTTCTATGGAAAATTTTTGAATTTCTATCACCCTCTTTGAGACAAAGAACTCTTGACCTTTGCCTCAATGCCACCTCCTTCTTTTTAGCAATTTTCACAAATTCCATTGTTAGCTCTCTTCTCCCGATGTATGTTAAGGATCATTTGTTAGAATGCATTAAAAAAAATTATGCATGCAATAGCTTTATTATTAGTAGTACCTTGTTTGATAATAACATATTTATGACGATTTTTAAAAATATAAATAAATAAATAATTGATATAACAAAATTATATTAATAAAAACTTGATACTAATGAAACATCAATCATGTACACTGCTATAACTTTTCTAGATGAGTTTTTATATTTTAAAATGTATTCATAATATCCTCATTAGAGAGAGTATTAAATACACTCACTGAATAAAAAACTACTCAAAACTTCATTATCTATTTGATTTCGTAAATCAATCTCAATCAACTCATCATCGAGAAAGCTTTTTCAACTATAGCAATAGGAACTAGAAAAAGTAAATAAAATTTAAAGTCAAATAAAAGAGGATAACATGTTTCTTCATCATCTCTACGACTATGGAAATATTATTAAGTCCCTTAAGACCGAAAAACTTTTTACCATGATCTCTAACATTAATAATGTTATTCTCAATTAGCTGAAATTGAAGGTCAACCATAAAGTATTTATAAAAATCATCAAGGTATAACTCATAGAACCTCATCTTATCAATATCAAAGTTAAAAGGAATTATCTAAATTTAAGCAAGAAAATCCACGAAGCACGTCAGTTGTCACCTCATTAAAGTGATTATTGAGTTCTTGACATTGCCAATTAATGTCACTCAAAACACACATAGGTGTACGTTGTCGTCCAAGTAATATAGATTGATCAAGTCGAATATCATACACAGGAAACTTGTGAATAACAATGATTCAATTAATCTAGTAGCACAAATGAAAACAAGTGTGTAGTAACAAAGAATGGGTTTTTGAATTAATCTATTTTTACATACTAATCAGTTAAAACTAGTCTACATAGTTCAGTCAATCACAATCTTGATCTTTAGTTTCGACAATTCTAACTTCATATTTCTGGCCCTGGGATCATTCTTCTACTTATGGCGTAAAACACAACATTCCATATAACACTATCTCCTAGGTGAAAATACTAACCAAGAATCTAGATGCATACTCCCCACCACCACCACCACCGTTAAGGGTGTTATCTGAAACAAATTTGAGAAAAGAAGTCTGAGAATGCATTCTACCTGACTAAAACACACAATTAACAACAGTGTTTCTTCCAAATCAATGAACTAAAAAGCATTAATGAGTTCCTTTTGAGTCCTTATGTAGCCTCTTAACCTTTATTAGATCTATCTGAGAGACATATCGATGAAATTCTAAACTTTTCTACTTCACCATCTTGAAGATGAGACCTAGTCGAAGGAATTTAAAAATGAGGTATAGATAGAGGAATTTAAATCAATGCAAGAATCTACTTAAGTTTCTTCGGGGACCACTCTATTGCACGACCTAGAGTATGAAATATTGAGAACTTTTCTTAAATATTTGCAGTCCCTTATTTAAAAAAAGATGGGGGCCTTAAAACCATAAATAAAATACTACTGACTCAATTTATTAGACTCTCTAAGACACATAAACTCTATGCATCGATATCAAGTGTGTAGCCTTAGCATGATACTAGAACATATATTGAAAGATAAGCAAAATAAATAAGATTTAAAGCATGAGTTAAATTTTTATAAAAAAAATAAAATGAACTTTAAATAATCAAAAAATATATTCATTTGATAACTGATTAACAGATCCAACTGACTATCTATGAAGCCTCTACTGATATGATGAATCTTGTTTACCAAGACAAGACCCTCAACTACCTTTTATGTAAACAAAACTAAATTGTTGAACTAGACTACAGACTAAGTCCTCTAAAATAATGAGGACCCACCTGAATACCGGAATATCTAAACATAATAGTATGTAATGCACTTGAATGAACAATGCTAATCACAGATAAAACTGTACATGTATGACTCAAAAATCAAGGGTCGTGATGGCACTTGTCACAGTAAGCCTTAAAAAGTAAGTCTATCAAAAATCAAGGGTCGTGATGGCACTTGTCACAGTAAGCCTTAAAAAGTAAGTCTATTACCCAAATTAATATGAAATAAATGATAATATCAAAACCCAAGGCAAGACTTTAGAATAGAGACCAACCGTACATAGATATAACAAAAATAGAAAATACACTGCTAAAGATACCGTACAAATCCCAAAACCTGGGGTCATAGTGTAAGAACTAACTAATATAACTCGAATGTCAAAATATACATAGGATATCTAAAAGAGGAACAAACTATGTCTCCAAATATAAATAAGATATAGTGTAGATAAGAGAAGGTAGTAGCCAACTCCGGATGTAAAGATCAACAGCTACCTCGAATGGGCTCCAAGTATCGCCTGAATCAACCACCATGAGGCATACTCGTACCTGGATTTGAACCAAAAGGGTGCAGTAGAGGTGAGTATGGTCCACTTATACTCGGTAGGTATCATAGGCCGACTAAGAAAGGTAGAAAATAAAGCATACAAAATATACACTATGGGCACATCACCTGCAAATTAAAAAATCTCCCAAACGGTTGTCCACACCGTCTTTACTAACAATTCTACAATATACACATATATCACACGCAAATAGAACAAGGAAAATATAGGTATTCATATATTACACATGTAAGTACAAATACAAAAATACACATAACTGTTATCACATCAAGGATGATAGCTCAACATAACAAAGAACAAAGGGTAAATACAAATACAATAAAGATGATGATAATGATGTTGATGATGATGATGTGATGCATGAGGTTGTCATGCAATCTGAGTTGTGCTCTCGAGGTAGGACCCATGGGGGTTTGTCAAACCATATACAATCCAAAATCAAAAAAAGTATCCATAACTCCTCTTTGGCATATCCTTCGGAGAGGGTCTATAATAATGACACAAGCTAGTGGTTTTGGTATTTCTAGTATTTCCACATTGGTACCAATATTTCGTGAATGAGTATAATATGAGGATGTAATACTCACAACCAACCAAATAAGAATTTCCAAATCCAACCAATATACCAAGTACGTGAGCCAAAAATCTACTCAATAAACCAGTCATCCATGATTAATCAAATCCAAATATTAAAAGGGTAAGATTTAACACAACTTGTCATTTGATAATACATAATCACCAATTTGGACAATTTTTACCAAAAATAACAACCAATTATTCAAATTCCAGACCAGTATCTTCATATAAGACCCCACACGGTCACATGTATTAGATAATATCTCAAAATCACCAAATAACAATAATACAGGCCCCCCACAAGCACAACACAATAGCAACACCATTTTTATGATTGGTTCCCATACCCATAAGATGATTTTTATGCCACAAATAACTACCCATCCCAATCTGAAGAATTCTAAGCTGTAACATACCTCGAATGCAAAAAATTGGTCCAACAAGCCTTCCCTATGAAGCTTTCCCTTCACGAACAACCCCGAAACCAACTAAAATATACAAATATAAATTTTAGTGTGAAAATAAAGACAATGATACCCATATTGCCAACTTTTGGATCAAGGTCAAAATGGATGCCCGAAGTGAATTTTTCGAAAAGGAAGCATAAAAATCAGAATTTTAGTTCATATATATATTTTCCATGATTAAAGGAATGCTTAGAAGAAGACCCAAGTGAAAATGGGTTGAAATTAGGGTATAAATTAGAGAAATACTATTTTAGGCCTTCTAGCCAAAATTCCCAAATTTCACCTTTAAATCCAAGTCTTAACGAAGTTTAAATAATGAAAATCAAGGAAAAGTAATTGAAATAGGGATTTAGAGCTTACCCAAGCTTTAAAATGGAAGAAATTGCTCAAAAACTCAAAACCCCGAGCTCCAAGTTCTCAAAAAAGGTACAAGATTAAGAAAAGGGCATTTTATATTGTCCAGGAGTTGCTTAAGCAATGACTGGGTAGCTTAAGCGGCCAGATATCGCTTATGCGATTCGTCGCCTGTCAGTGGATGTCGCGTAAGCAACCCAATTACCGCTTAAGTGATAGTCACGTACGCAACATGGAAGTCACGTAAGTGACATCTCAACTGCTCGACTAGGTTGCTTAAGCGGTCCACCAGCTGACTGGTGCTCCAGTTGGCGACTTGGAGAATTCCAAGTATCCACAGACCTCTCGGGATTCATCCAGAATATCAAGAACACAAATAAACTATGCTACCCTATTAAATTGGACGCTCCAAACTCAATAGAGATATCATATTTTTAAAAAAACATCAATTTTACAAAGTTGACCCCCGAAACCTAATTTCATAACTTTCTAAAACGAGGGTTAAAATGAGATATCAAACTAAAATCAATGTTTTGGATCTGCTGGCATAGTTTGTCCAATGCACAAATCAATAAATGCATAGATCATCCAATGTACAAATCAAATATAAACCATAATTTTACACAAATCACACCAATATGCATTGAGAACCAAGCCAATCATTCCCACACCCCATAATAATACAAGGCAACTATAGGGAAGGGTAAAATGTTCAAATCATATGGGAATAATTACTTTACATAAATCACAAAAAACTGAGTCATTACATCATCCAACACTAAAAATCTAGTTCATTCTCAAACTAAAGGCAAGGGAAATACTTGAATCAATAAAAGGCTAGGGATAAGTACTACGTATATCGGACTCGACCTCCCAAGTAGCCATATCTATAGGTCGATGACTCCGCTTGATCTTTACCACTGAAATATATCTAGAACGTAGTCGTCTAACATCCTTATCCAGAATGGAGATAGACTGCTCAACAAATGATAACCTCTTATCTAACTGGACTAAATCTCAACAAATGACATGAGACTCATTTGAAATGAAACACCAAGCATAGAGACATAAAAAAAATGGATGAACAACTGATAAATCTGAGGGCAATGCCAACTCATAAGCTACATCACCAATAGTTTGAAAAATTGTAAATGTTCTAATATACCTGGGGCTGAGCTTTCCCCTCTTCCTAAACCTTATCACGCCCTTCATGGAGAAGGAAATCTCGATCACCAATATTAAATCTCAAGGCACAAAGTCTATGATCCATATTGCACTTCTACCTACTCTGAGCCACTTGAAGTCTATCCTGGATGGTCCAAACTCTATCCAAGGACTCACAAAGCAAGTTCTTACCTCGAGGTTCAATCTCAGAAACCTCAAACCAACTAACTAGAGAACAACAATGCCTAACATAAAAAACTCAAAAGTAGCCATATCAATACTGGAAAGGTAGCTATTATTATATACAAACTCCGCCATAGCAAGATGCTGCTCCCACTGACAACCAAAGTCTATCACATAATTGAGGAGAATATCCTCTAAAACTTGAATAGTCTGCTCTGGATGATTGTTGGACTGGGGTGAAATGTTATGCTAGGATCAACCTTGGCACCCAACTCGTCCTAGAAAGTCTTCCAAAAGTGAGATGTGAACACTGAATCTCGATCCGAGATGATAGACACTGGTACACTATAAAAACTGAGTATAGCTACGGGCCAACCTCTCAGCACTAAAGAAAACTTAAACCAGAATAAAATGAGTAGAATTGGTCAATCGATCCATGATAAGCCAAACACTATCAAAACCACAAGAAGTATGAGGCAATCCAGTCGCAAAGTCCATCGTGATTTATCCCTATTTCCACTCGGGAATGGGTAACCTCTGAAATAATGCACCAAGCCTTAAATGCTTGGCCTTCACCTGCTGGAGACATAGGCAATGAGATATAAAGTTCGTTATATCCTTCCTCATACCACCCCACCAATAGTGTTGCCTCAACTTATTATACAATTTAATCACTCCTAGATAGTTAGAATACCTAAACTAATGAGCCTCCTCCAAAATTAATCTAATCCAATCACCTACTCTCAGCACATAAACTAGGCCTTTAATCCTCAAAACACCATCTGAATCAAGTGATACTTCCTTATCTCACCACTCAACACCTTATCCGAAATCAATCTTATCCCAATATCATTAAATTAATGATCCCGAATCTGCTTCATCAAAGAAGATATAGCCTCTATGAATGCCCAAACATGCCCTAGTGTTGAAACATCGAACCTAGCCATTTGGTTAGCCAGATTAAGAATCTCAAAGGACAAAGGCCTCTCCTGGGTCAAGATATGCGCCAAACTACCCATGCAAGCCAACTTCCAGCTCAAGGCATCTGTAACCACATTATCCTTGCCAGATGATAGAGAATAGTTAAGTTATAATCCTTAAGCAACTCAAGCCAACAGCGCTGCCTCATATTAATATCTCACTGAGTAAAGAAATACTGAAGGCTACGATGATTAGAGAAAATCTCAAAACAAACTTCATAAGCAGTACTTCCACAACTTCAAGGCAAAAACAATCGCGCATAACTCTAAATAATGGGTAGGATAATTTCTCTGCTGGGGATTTAATTGACGAGAAGCATATACAATCACCTTACCTTCCTGTATCAATACAGCACATAACCTAACACCTAAAGCTTCACAAAAGACGGTAAAACCGACGCCCTTCTTGGGTAAGGTTAAGATAGTAGCTAATGTCAAAAATCTTTGGGCTTTAGGAAACTCACTTCACAAACATCAGACCACTGAAAGGAAAACATCCTCAGAGTCAACTTGGTCAACAAAGCTTCAATAGATTAAAAAAATCTCAAAAAAATGATGATAGTAACCCGCAAAGACAATAAAACTTCAAATATCAGTGGGCAAAGTAGGCCTAGCCTAATCACAAACACTGTAATCTTGGCCTGATCAACCATAATCCCATCATTAGTCACCACATAACTCAAGAAAGAGATAAACTCCAACCAAACGACACACTTGGAGAACTCGCATACAACTTCTCATCCCTCAGTATTTAAAGTACAATCTGCAAGCATTCTTCATGATAACCTGACTATTGATCTAAACTAAGATATCATCTATAAATACAATAATAAAAGATTTGAGATATAATTAAAATACCTGGTTTATCAACTCCATGAACTTGACGGTGTAATTGGTCAACCTGAAGGACGTGACCAAGAACTCATAATGACTGAATCAAGTCCAAAAATCCATCTTTGTAATACTGAAGCTCTAATCCTCAACTGGTGATACTCAGATCTCAAATAAATCTTCAAAAACACCAAAACACTCTAAAGTTGATCAAACAAATCATTGATACGACAAAGAGGATACTTATTCTTAATCGCATCCTTGTTAAACTATCGATAATCAATATATATATGCATGGACCCATCTTTTTTCTTCACAAAGAAGATCCGCGCACCCCAATGAGATACACTAGGTTGAATAAATCCTTTATCCAATAACTCCTACAATTGATCCTTAAATTTCTTCAACTTGGTTGGGAAAATCCTATAAAGAGAAATAAAAATGGGCTTGGTGCCTATCTCAACATAAAAGGCAAAGTCAATATCATGATCTGGAGGTATACCAGGCAAATCCATAAGGAAAACATCCACGAACTTATAGACAACATGAACGAAATCAAAAAAAAAAAGCAAATCTAATATCACAAATATGACCAAATCAGACAGACATCCCCTCTCAACCAAGCAACAAGCATGAATAAAACATATAACTCTCCTAGGACCCAAATGCAGTGTATCCTTCCAAGCAATCCTTGGCACACTCGATGGAACTAAAGTTATAGTCTTAGCATTACATTCTAGGATAGCATAGTAAGGAGCCATCTAATCCATTCCCAAGATGACTTCGAAATCAACCATATCAAAAATAAGAAAATCTACCTAAGTCTCTGTCCCAGCAAAAGTCACAACACAGGATTAGTACACCCAATCCTCCATTAAAGAGTCTCTTATAGGGGTAGATAAATGAATAGCCATGGCAAGAGGCAAACTAGTATAATCAAAACCCAAAGAAAAATATGCATACACATAGGAGAAAGTCAATCTCGAATTAAATAACATCTATGTAGATCTACAATAAATAGGGATGATACCTATGATAACAGAATCAGAAGCCTCCATCTCTGTTCTGGCTAGTATAGCATAGCACTATCAAGGACCATCACCTGACTGAGTAGCCCTACAACCACCACCGTAGGCATCACTACCTCTACCTCATGCAACTCTAGTAGATCCTTGACCTCTTACAACTGAAATAGGAGTAGCTCTGAATAAACGACGAGGGCAGTCCTTGGTCAAATAGCTAATCTCATCATACACATAGCAAACTCTATAGCCTGACTCATTAAAAGGAGGTACAACTAGGCCAGAACGACCACCCGAGGCTGCTAAACTAGAAGATCCACTACCTACACTCTGTAAGGTTGCATGCAATAGTCTACCCTATTACCTACAGAACCCTCTAGAATTTATACCTCAAGAAGTATGACCTCTAAACTCACCCTGATGGTGCATCTTCTTGGAGCCTCCAAGAAATCCTTAAAGAATAAATGCAATCATCCTAGAAAGATACACTATACTCCAAAATGATACTCCATACACTACCATCTGAGTCATATCTAACTAAAAAGAAACATCTTACCCCTTCACAAACTTCTAAATCTTCTCAGACTCAGTGGCAGTGCTGGTATAAGAATACCTATACAAGGCATGAAAACTTAACTCATACTCTATAAAAGTCATGGAGCCCTACTCCAAAAGATTAAACTCATATCTCATTTAGTCCTTCATACTGTAAGGCACAAACCTATCTAAAAATGTCTTAGCAAACTGAACCCAAGTCATCTTTGGAGAGTCAAGAGGTCAGTAACAAGTGACCTCATTCAATCTCTAGCGGCATCTCTCAACTGATAAGTAGTATAAGCAACACCATGCAACTCAAGCGAACCAAGGTTATAAAACTTCTCAAACCAAGGTTATAAAACTTCTCATGATAGGCAATTAAAAACTCATAGGCATCCTCATCTATAGAACCATTGAACCTAGGAGGACCTAAATAGGTGAATCTTTCAAACCTCTTCTGATCCTCAAAAGACATAGCTACACTTTCAATAAAAAAAAGGCATGGTGAATTTGGTTGGCTGAGATCCTTCTTGAAAAGGTAATAAAGATGAAGGTTGAACTTCCTGATATCATAATACTGTATTTAAATGCAGGTGTTAAAGAAGGAATAACATCAGAGTCTGTGGAGTACCAAAAGAAAGCATAGGTACTAGTAGAGGATCTATACTTAGAGCTGGAGAAACACCAAAAGCAGACTCTGGCACAAAAAAAGGTACAATACTCAGAGCTGGGGAACACTAGGCACACTCAAAGGAGCATCCTCCAAATAGGTCAACAAACGAACCAGTAACCTCTTCAAGACTGGGGTAGAAGAACTCGGCAGAACCAAGGTAGGCCCTATACCTACTATATGCTCTACTTGAGGCTCAAGGGAGAGTTCTCTAGCCCTACCACTAGATGGGCCATATCCTCGTACCTGTCTTCTAACCCAAACTATTCTGTGACTCACAACTCGCCTTCTAGACTAGGCTCTCTTATTAGATCAAAGCCCCACATCACTCACCTCACAAGATTTAGTCATCACCATATACATAGAAAAGAGTGAAATATGACTTAGAACATAGGGTATGAAAGATTCATACGATAAGGGAAAAATAAGAAAAGTTTCCTAAACAAATCTTATAGCCTCTCGAAGATAGATATGAATGTCTACGTGTTAATCTGTGAGACTCTATTAGATACTTTGTTCTTACACAATTGAGACTAATAAACTTGGATGCTCTGAAACCAATTTTTCACGACCCAAAAGCCAAGGGTTATGATGGCACTTATCACTAAAAGCCTTGACAAGTAAGCCTATAACCCAAACTGATATAAAATAAATAATAATACCAAAACCCAAGGCAAAACTCTTAGAACCCCTCCGGAAGTGGAATGACACTGATACTAGATAAGATATTAGATGGACTATGCCAAGGAATACTGCAGAAGTTCTAGCATGCTAGAACAGGGATGGCAATCAATCAGGACAAAAGGAGAGATGAAAGCAGAAGTATTTTGGAGATAAGAGCATTCTTTTCCAGAGACTAAAGATGAATTGTAGTAATTTTTTATTTCTGATGTAATCATATTTTGCCTGAGGAGATGGGAGACATTATGCAAGTCATAGACAGTTTATGAGGAATATATGTGATAGAAGTTTTTGTTTTTCGTTTATTTTACGGTGCAATTATTAATAAAGTACACTACTGATGTATTTCTTGTTTATAATAGATGTTAACTTTCTAAAACAAAAATGAACAGAGAAAATAATCCAAGACCTTTGGGATTGAGATGTAATTATTGTTATATATTGTACTATATATTTTGGATCAATTATTTATAATAATGATAGATAAAATATATGGAAAAAAATAAATAATAAACTATTGAGATGTGTTAAATTTGAGCCTGAATTAATGTTACACCTCTCAAGTATTACTATTGGCAACTACTATTATTTGAACATTTATTAAAAATATTGCTTTGTTGTGAATTAAATAGCACGAATTGACTTTTATGACTTCAAACACTGTGTCTTGATGTTTTTGAACCTCTAAATCATTGAGCCGTTATGAGTTTTATAATAGTTACTGTAGATTTTTAGATTCAATTCACATTAAAACTAGACTAATGGTTACTTCAAATAGTAATCTAATTGACTAGTAATCTAAAGGTTGAAAATATTCCTACAATATTAGAAATGATGTAAAGATGTCATCCTTCTGCTTGTTGGATAAAAAGTGTCCCTAATATTATTTTCGTGTTTAAAATTATCATGTTTTTTTGTTGGTTTCTCATTCGATGTTCGATACTTGTGTTGGAGTCCGACTAATCCGGATTCACGCCAGGTAGGGTCCCATTTGGGGGTTAACACTTTCTACCAAGGATTTTTTCATACGCAGTACTCTAACCCGAGATCTCTGGTTAAAGGAGGAGAAATCCCATTCACTGCACCACATCCTTTGGTCGTAAAATTATCACATTCATTAAAACACAATTATATGACATTTAATTTAAAATTTCAAGAATACAAGATGATACTCCCTGGATCCCAATTTATGTGATTCTTTTTCTTTATTCAGTTCAAAAGAAAGATATCTTTGTATATTTTTCTTAGAAATAATTTAATTTTTTAAATATCAAATTTTATTTTTAATAAAATTATTTATAGCTAGAAAAAATTTACGGTTGACTTAATATCATAAATTTTTAATATCTTTTGCTTTCTCTTTTATAACCATGAAAATTGTCTTTAATATTAAGTACAACAGATTTTTGGGAAAAAGCTATTGTGTAGCCTTTTTAAAAAAGAATAGGTCAAGTTTGGACATATGGACATATAATGTCGAGTAGTCAGGTAAAATAATGCCACTTTATGGCCATTTCCTATTCTTTCCCAATCTGGGTCACTTTGACCTGTGTAGTTCAGATACAATTTATATACCATATTGATACAGTCTATATACAATATTAAAATAGTTTTCAACTTGGTCTTCTATCTAAATATGTTTATTTTAAATTAGTTGTCCATTTTCGCAAATCAAGAGTGTTTTATTACCTCTTTTTCATATTACCCTCGGTATTAAATAAGTAAAGAAATAGTAATAGTTGGATTTAGAGTTTCAAAACATTATCAATAGGGTTAATTTTGTAAAATATATTTCTAATTTATATTTTTTTAACAAGTGTGCCACGTAAAGTGTAACAGAGGGAGTAGTAATAGTTAGATTTAAATTTTGAAAACATCACCAATAGGATTAATTTTGTAAAATACACTTCTAATTAATATTATCTTAGTAGGTGTACAGAGTCAAATAAGGTCAAGTAAAATAGAACGGCGGAAGTAGTTCAATCTTTCCTCGAACTCTACAGATAACGGATGTTATACAAGACCTAATCTGTCACGCTTTGTATGTCGCCACTGAAATCATTGAAGCCCCATTAAAATGGCTCTACTTCATAGCACAATACCCATTAATGTGCTGAACCACACTTTTTTCTTCCTTTTTATGTCATGATGATCAAACAATGTTCACATTAAAAATAGTAAGGGGAGTAAATTACTCCTTTTTCGACCAGACAACCGTCTTCCTCCAACAAACAGTCGACTATTGATTGCAGTAATGAAAACTTCAAAAATAAAACTGTTGAAAGTAAATAACAACATATTTTTTATACTGGTTGGGACCTTTAATAGGTCTTACTCCAGTCCCTTTGGGCTGCAAGGGATTCTACTTGTTCTTTTTGTGAATAAAATTAAAGTACAAGATTGAGTCAAGTTTTTTGTCTATGACTTACACTCTCTCTTTTCTTTCATACTTTGATACAATGCCTCACCAACTATGTATTCCTTTCCTCTCTTTTTAAGTACACAGTAAACCTTTAAGCGAGTACAATGCTTGAGTAAAGTAGAGGAAAGATCTAGACAATGTTGAGACAAGTGTATGGTTGTTTCTTAACTTCCAATGCTTATATAGTAGTAATTGGACTACTAGCCATTGGAATCTTGAAGACAACCCAAAGGATTTTTCTTCATAGGAAATAGAATAAGAAATATTCAATTTCCGAGAATAAATAAAGAGTAGAAGAAAAATTTAACTAGGTACATGGGATGCGGCAATCCCATTAAATGCAACAGATTTTTTGCTTTCTTGACAAGCCTTTTGGTACTCAATAGACTTTCTGATAGAATTCCTTTAATCTAGTTAGAGTCACATATCTTTTGTCAATCTTCTTTATTTATTCTTTTTAAAATCTTGCACCAATCTTTCTTTCTTTCTTGGGAGATGCTTCTTCCTTTTTGAGTATTATTCAGACGTACTTTCTTACAATCAAACAAACTCAATGATCATTTATCAAAATCATAAAGTTATCAATCTCTCCCTTCTTGATGGATAAGAAAATAAAATTAGATCTCTTCTTTATTTGAGTTCTTCCCCCAAATGAGTGACTCCCCTCTGAATGTTATTTTTCCTGCAAGATTAGATTATATACAACATCTATTACTCCCTATTTGGCATCAATCAAAGAGGAAGTAAGGCAGCACACTTACAAAACTAAGTAGGAGCAAATAGGGAAATTATAAAAAGTGATCCTTGGCTAAAAAAGGTTTTTCAATTATTCTAAGAGATTTCCTGTGAGAACAAAACCTTTCCTCAAGTAGCGGTTTGGTAAAGATGTCAGCTAATTAAAAATCAGTGCTTATAAAAGCTAATTCAATACCACCTTTTGAAACATGATCTCTATTAAAATGATGCTTAACATTAATGTGTTTTACTCTAGAATGATGCATAGGATTGTTGGACAAGGAAATAACACTAGAGTTATCAAAGAATATTTTGACAAGTTTAAAACATAAATCATAATCACTGAGTTAATGGGACATTCAAAGAATCTGAGCTCTGCACAATCCAATAGTTTTATACTCAAACTTAGTGGTGGATGGAGAGATAGTTTTTTGCTTCTTATTATTCCATAACGCAAGAGATTGTCTCATGAATTGACAAGTTCTACTAGTGCTTTTTCCATTAATTCTATCACCTGCATAATCTGCATTTGAGAAATCTTTTAAAATAATGTATGGAGACTTAGGATACCATAAATTATAGGAGCTTGAACCAATAAGGTATCTAATAATATTTTTCACAACAGTTGGATGAGCTTCTTTAGGAGTTGACCGAAACCTAACACATTTACATACACTAAAAAGAATGTTAGGTCAAATAGCTGTAAGATATAAGAATGTCCCAATGATGCCACGACATTTGATTTCTTCAGCATTTTTGGCATATTCACATGACTCTAGAATACACATAGAACTCATAGAAGTATTGGGTAATATGGCATTTTCCATTTCAAATATTTGAATGAGATCTTTGGTGTACTTACTTTGGGAAATGAAAGTTCCCTCAATAGTTTGATGGATTTTCAATGCCAGAAAGAATGTAATTCTCCCATCATACTCATTTCAAATTCATTTTGCATTAATTCAGAGAATTTCTTGCACAAAACAACATTAGTACTTTTTAAGATAATAAGATCAACATAAATTTGAACAATCAAATTCCTAGAGGGGGTTCGTTTGATAAATAAAGTAGTATCAATTTTTCTTCTTGTGAAATCATGTTGAATTAGAAAGTTGCTTAGTCCATCGTACTAAACTCTAGGAGTTTGTTTTTGACCATGGAGAGCTTTGGAGAGTTTAAAGACACGGTATGGAAAGTTTGGATTTTTAAAACCTGGGGTTTTTTCGCGTAAACTTATTCACCATTAAAACCATTTAAAAAAGAACTTTTCACATCTATTTGAAATAATTTAAATCTATTATAAGATGCATAGGCAAGTAAAATTCTAATGGATTCTAACTTTGTTACAGGTGCGAAGGTCTCATCATAATTGACTCGTTCTTGTTTTGAGCAGCCTTGAGCAACTAGAAAATCTTTATCCACACAACTTTTTCTGATTCATCCATTTTATTTCTGAATACCTATTTAGTTCCAATAATAGATACATACTCTGGTCTTGGAACAAGGATCCACACATTGTTTCTATTAAACTTCTCAAGTTCTTCTTTTATAGCCTTTACTCAGCTATCATCTTCTAAGGCTTCATTGACCTTATTTGGTTTAAGTTCAGGTATGAGGCCTATGTTTGCATTCTTTATACTGGAAGCCCTTGTTTGCATTCATTCTTTTGGATCCTCAATGATGAATTTCTTCAAATAGTTTATCTCACTTCTCCATTCATTTAGAATTGCTTCTTGTTTAACTTGATTGTTTAGAGCAGTGGCAGACTGGTCAATTTCAGTGCTAGTGGGTTTTGAGGAGAAATCATCTTTGGTAGAAGGAGTTTTGTTAAGTTTCACCTATTTAATCTCATCATCTATAAAGCTCACATTCTTTACACAGTGATTAGTATCATCAAAACCAATATGGATAGATTTCTCAATCCAAAAAGTGTGTTTATTAAATTTTTTATATGATCTACTAGAGTTAGCGTAGCCCATAAAATACCTTCGTTGCTTTGTGGATCAAACTTACTAATGTTGTATTTGTCATTGTTATGAACAACATATTTTGATCAAAATACATGGAAGTACCGAATATTGGGTCTTTTATTATTCTAAGTCTCATGCAAAGTTTTCTTCGGGATAGATCTAATAAGACATCTGTTCAAATGATGACACGTAGTACTGACTGCTTCTGCCTAAAAATTATGTGGTAGAGAGTGTTCCCAGATCATGGTTTGATCCATGTATGGAAGTGCTTTATTTTTTCATTCAACCACATCATTTTATTGAGGAGATATTGAAGCTGAGAAGTTATAAGTGTATCCATGAGTATCACAAAAGATTTTAAAATTTTGTTCTTATATTATTCCCTATGATCACTAATAATGGCACTAATGTAGTAACCCTCATCTCTTTGAACCTTTTCATAGAAAACTTTACAATCCTATAAGGTATAATCCTTCTTAGCTAAAAACATGACCCAAGTAAATTGAGAGTAATCATCAGTAATTACAAAAACATACCTTTTACCTCCAAAGTTAGCAGTTCTAGTTAGACCAAATAAGTCCATATAAAGTAGCTGCAAGGATTTAGTTGTGGACATAACATCTTTAACAAGAAAAATATTTCTAGTTTTCTTACCAAGCTGACATGCATCACAAATATGGGTTTTTTCACAATCAAGATTTGGCAATCCAGTCACGAGTTTATGCTTGACTAACTTTTCAATAAGCCTCATGCTTGCATGACCAAGTTTTCTATTCCAAATCTAAGGATCATCAGAGATGGAGGCAAGGTATGTATTTCCTTCTGTTATTTTGACGAATTCTAGATATATATATTTCTGTTTCTATTTTCTGCAAAAAATTGCCTCCTTTATTTTTTAATTATTCACCTTTCCTTTTTAAATCTTACCTCTAATCTAGCATCACACAACTAATTGATGCTTAGTAGGTTGTACTTCAAGTTTTTGACTAAATAAATATTAGTAATATCACATAAATTATTATAGGAGATGGTACTAATACCTATTACTTTACCTTTGGAGTTATCTCCAAGCTGATGTCACCTCCATCAAAATTAATTATAGATTCAAATAAACTTTTGCTTCCGGTCATGTGATTTGAACATCCATTGTCGAGGTACCATTTTTCTTTTGTTTTTGAGTGGAGTTCCTACAAAATAGATGTATTACTTATTTCTAGGAACCCAAGTATTCTTGGGTCTCTTTGGATAAGTCTTAGAATTTGTTGACTCAGTTTTAGATCTCCAAATCCATTTACCAGAACTTCTAGATCAAAATCTGCAATTATAATATTTTTGACTAGGCTTCCCACAATGATAACAAAAAGTATAGTATTGGTTAGTGGTTGTATAATAAGTATTATGACTGTGATTATATCTCCTTATCTACTGACTTGAGTTAGTTGACCTTTGAGATCTATGATATTTGTAGTACATTTTATGATAGGTATTTTGACTATGATTTCTCCCTTTGGTTGACTTACTCAAATTATTTGACTGTTGAGATCCTTCACAGCTATAATATCTATTACTACTAGTTGACTTAGATAAGTCAGTCAACTGATTTGGCCTGGAAATGCTATGACTAGGAGATTTTTCAAAACTGTTAATCTTGATTTTCAAATCACCAAGTTTTTCTTGTAGGTAATCCTTTTTAATTTCACAAACTTAGAGTTTAAGATCCCACTTTATTGTTTCTCTTAATAAATCTTTCTTCTTCTTCTTGGGATTTATTTAAATCAGTTATAACAAGGTTCAATAAATTTTGAAGTTTTGAGCATTCATTATACGTGTTAGCTCTTACATGGTTGGATTCTTCAATTTTCATAAAGCAACAGTCTCCAATGTTGTCATTTTCTTGGTTTAATTAATCTCATCACCCCAGTAGCTGAATGTC
Organism: Capsicum annuum; assembly: GCF_002878395.1. Classification (NCBI taxonomy): domain Eukaryota; kingdom Viridiplantae; phylum Streptophyta; class Magnoliopsida; order Solanales; family Solanaceae; genus Capsicum; species Capsicum annuum. The sequence continues at coordinate 169,582,502 of NC_061115.1, read as the reverse complement.
TTTTGATTCTACTTGGAGGGTCTTCTTCTAGATTTTGGACAATCATAAACAATATGGTGATATCCACCACAATTATAATACTTATCTTTATTTCTTTTCTAATCAACATGTTGTTTTCCCTATGTATAATTTTGTCTTCCCCTCCTTTGATTTCTGGATCTTTCGTAATTTTCAACAACTTTTCTTATGATGAGAGCAAGATCATCTGCATCTAAGGTATCATCTTTCTTTATTTGTAGCTTTGAAGGCCATACTTTAATTTTTCTCCTCTTGTTGTTAGTCCTTTTTATACAAATGAACCTTTTCAAAGGTAATAAGGTCCCTCTGACTTCATCATAGGTTATGTTATTCAAGTTCATACTTTCAAAAGACACAACCTTAGAGATCCACTGAGGAGGTAAACTTTTGAGAATCCTTGTAATCTGCTCTACCATAGAATAGGTTTTTCCTATAGCTTTGATTTCCCCAACAATTTTGCTAAACCTGACAAATATTTTTCTAATGGATTCTCCATATTTCATTTTGAAAAGTTCATAGTCATAGACTAATAAACTTACAATAGTTTGTTTGACCTTCTCAATTCCCTTATATATTGCTTCTAATTTATCTCACATTTCTTTGGCAGTCTCATAGAAGAAGATATTCTCATATTCTTCACCACTGATTTCATTAGACAAGACAATATTAGCCTTAAAGTTGATCAGAATGATCTCCATTTGTTCATCTGTGTAATTCTCCAAGGATGGAGTGCTCTTAGTAGATTTCTCACCATTTTCTGGTGCCTTTCTATTTTTGTTTTTACTAGTGGAGACAAGTGAAAGATCACCAAATGTGACAACTCTCAAAACATTGACATCATAAGATTTGATGAAGGTCTCAATCCTTATTTTACAATGAGAAAAGTGTTTTCCATTGAAATAAGGAAGTCTAGTTTGAGATGTCCCTTCATAAAATAATGCTCTAGCAACAGTCTGAGCCATGATCTTTTCTCACTTACTGTTAGCCAAAAACTCCTGAGTCCTTAGTCTGATACCAATTGAAAACAATAAGAGGGGTAGTGAATTACTCTTTTTTCGACTAGATAGTTCAACTTCCTCTAATAGAAAGTCGACTATTGATTGCAATAATAAAAACTTCAAAAATTAAATTGTTGAAAGTAAATAAAACCAGATGTTTTATACTAGTTGGGACCTTTAATTGGTCTTACTCTAGTCTCCTTGGGTTGCAAGGGATTCTACTAGTTCTTTTTATAAATAAAATCAAAGTACAAGATTGAGTCAAACTTTTTGGCTATGACTCACACTCTCTCCTTTCTATCACACTTTGATACAATGCCTCACCAACTATGTATTTTTATCCTTCTCTTTTTAAATTCACAATAAACTTTTAAGTGAATACAATGTTTGAGTTAAGTAGAGCAATGAACTAGAGAAAATTGAGATAAGTATATGTCTCTTCCTTTAACTTCCAATGCTTATATAGTAATAATTGGACTACTAGTCGTTGGAAGATTGAAGGCAACCCAAAGAATTTTTTTTTTTGGTAAATTGAATAAGAAATATTCAATTTCCAAAAATAAATGAAGACTAAAGGAAAAATATAGCTAGGTACATGGGATTCGATAATCCCATTGAATGCAACAGATTTTTTCCTTTCTTGACAAGCCTTTTGGTACTTAATGGAATTTTTTGGTAGGATTCCTTCAATCTCTTTAGAGTCCCATATCTTTCTCCAATCTTCTTGATTTCTTCTCCTTAAATTCTTGCACCAATCTTCGTTTCCTTCTTCAGAGATACTTCTTCCTTTTCGAGTATTATTCATACCTATTTTCTATAATTAAATAACTCAATGATCATTCATCAAAATCTTAACGTATCACATATAAATTAAAACAAAAAAAATTAATTATTTTAAGATGAAAGAAATTTTACATTTATTGAGAGTGTGTTTAATATGAAGGAAAATATTTTTCAGAAAATATTTTCCAATTTTCTCTTGTTTGGTTGACTTAAATATTTTGAAAAATATTTTTCAAATCAACTTATTTTCCTCAAATTTAAGGAAAATGACTTTCCTTCAAAAAGTAAGGAGATTTTTTTCTAAAAATCTCTTTCAACCTCACTCTTAAGTTGAAATGTTCATACAACGCTCAAAATCACCCACTCCTCCCCAGACCCCCAATCCCTTAACACCCCACCCCTACCACATCCCATCCAAAAAATATTTAATTTTTCTAAAATATTTTGGAATTTGTTTTCTACCTCATCCCTACCCTAACAAGACTTGATTAACGAGTCATGATGGAACCTATATATCCCACCAGTAGACAAGCCAAACTGTAACTCGTAGCTAAATACAATAGGTTATCTTGGGTGAAAATGCCCCAAAAAGGAAAAAATAATAATTGCAACTTATAAATAAATAAGTGAAAAAAAAGAGACAACAGAAAAGAGTAGCCAATATATAGATACCATTCTATGACATGGTAGAGTCAGTACAAGAGCAACAATAAATACAACTCAAGTTCTAAAATAGTCAATATAATTCTATCTCGAAAGTAAAGACTAGACATAAATAACACAGGAGGAAATGGGGCAACTATGACTCAAAGAGCTCACCCTATCTCCAGAATCAACCATGGCACAATCGACAAATCAGCGCGGCAATTAGTACTCGAATCTGAACCAAAAAGGTACAAAAGTGTAGTATGAGTACCAAAACCATGAGTACTAAGTAGACATCATCGGCCGACTAAGCTAAATATTGATATAAATATGATAAAATGCAAGATAACATAACTAAGTCAAGGTAAAGAGGAGAACCTAAAATACTCCTACATAGTTGTGAATAAATAAGTAAATAAACTGAAATAATCATGTAACATAAAGAATCAAACACATGCAGTTATAATTACAAAATTGGCCTCCATAAGCAATCAGTAAGGAAAAGTAAATAACCTAATGCAAGCTCTAATAAGCCTGGAGGATACAACCAAGTAAGCATAGCCAAAACCATCATCCATTTCCAACAATACCAATACAACTAGAGTTCATATATATCATGTCACACTATTACCATTTCCCCTTTCTAGAATAAAACGGACATCCCTATTCTCAATATCATAGTCCCCTGTCGGACTTGAACCGGTCATTGTATAATCAATATTGTAAGAATCAACATCATTAATGTCATATCATCGATAGCATAATCATCAACATAGTAGATTCCTAGACTCGAATCAGTAATTATACAATCATTATCATAAGCACTTTACAGACTCAAACCGGTAATTATACAATCGATATTATAATAATCTTACGGAGTCGAACCAAGTATACATATTTATACATAATCAATGTTATAAGCAACTTTTGGACTTGAACTGGGTAATCATATATCATCAACATCATCATCAATATCTAGACTTTAGCCGATAAGTATATATATGTACCTTTAATATCGTCGTCAATGTCATAACTAATAGTATAATCAATAGCATAACCAATAACCATCAACACTCAATATCAACCCCTCATGACAAACGAGTGTCTGAATATCCTCAATATTTCCTTAATAATCATTTTATAGGTATAAAACAAGCACATAAGGGCTTACAAGAACCAACACAAATCTTGTTCTAAGGTAGGTAAAAGGGCCTACTTCTAATCCCCGAATTACATTCCACGACAAGTATTTACCCCCGACTAGGGTAAGGTATCTAAATAAATTTTTAGATATTAACTAAGCCATAATTACCTTAAAATAGAGATTTTACCCTAAGCATGAGCCACTAAGCCAATTTTTCCTAAATTATGATTTTCGGATAGCCTAGAAGGTCTATCTAACCCAAGTATTACAATTCATCACACCAATACCTAAAACAATCCCCAATCTAAACTAATATCATAAGCATACTATGAATTAGATCAATCTATATAGAGGGTAAACCTAGTCTACCTGGACACCGAAGAAAGCTCGAAGAGTTTGTTAAATCACCGATTTTCCCTTCCGATAAGCTCTCACAAGATGCCAAGCTATTAAAATCACATTCTACTCATTAATACAATAACACTGATGCCCATATTGTACTATTTTTCTTTGGGGTCCAAAAATTCTTAAAAATTCCATGTGGGTCCCATTTATGAAAATTGTGTTTTTGAAGCCAACCCAATATTCCCTCACGCTCAAGGAAAATTACCCTTAAAATGGTGTAATTCAAGCTATATTGGTGCTAAAATCACGTCACCAAGGTTTAGAAATTTAAGGAAGAAAAGGTAAAATCAACTATAGAAATGAAGAAATCTTAGCACAAATTCGAAGGAGAATCATGGAAATAATCATAATCCAAGCTCCCAAATCACCCACAATAGCTATTCCTAAGCTAATCCACTCTTTACGATTTAATTCTCTTGACAATGGATGAGAAATAGACAAAAATAGGATAAAAGGGAAATATTTACCTTCCCTGGTGCTCGGGTTATCACAATCACGACCCAAACCTTACTTTTGCGACATCTGTCGGTCTGCCAAGGGATCGCTATTACGACATAGTGGCGTGATCGTGGCACTTGGTGCCTGTCAAGGATATCGAGATCGTAACACCTGGCATCGCTATCAGTGAGTGCACAAACATAACCGAGACTTTTCCAAGTCTTCGCCTACCTCTTGGGATTCACACAAAATCCCGTATACACAAATGGATGATGCAACCTATCAAATTCGACATATTTGAATCTAACGCAATTGAAATTTCCATCCTAGGTTATTTCAACAAAAAGTGGGTCCCATACCTATTTTTCATTTTCTTAATTTTCCAACCTATTGGTCAAAATGAGCCTAGATGCCTCTGGACCTGAACCAAGATTCCTCCTAGCCTAAAGTCGATATTTCAGAGCTGCTGGAACATTTATAATTTACATATGATATCGATTGGCTGATGTTTTTGCCCAGTGGCAATTTGAAACTAGTAAAGACTTTAAAATTTAGAATTGACTCTAAAAATCAAACAAACTTCTTGGTAACCGAACTATCGGTCTTAGCAAGTGACAAATGACTTGGGGAACCTATAGGAAGGCTCTAACGGTGAAAATAAGTGGAAATATAAAAAATAACTTGAAGGGTCATTTCAATATCCATTACTACGGAACATTCATTTGCGAAAGTGAAGGATTAAGATGTACCTGAACCCTCGAATAGGTGAGGATGCTGGGTCCCCATCTTGCTCTAGATCTCCTAAATCCGCTCATCTAATTAGACTGAGTCCCATCTGAGCACATGATATGGATAAAAAATATACCGCCACAACATAGAATCATGGAAAATCAGATGTACAACAAAAAATCTAGAGGTAAAGATTACTCAAAAGCCATCTCATGGGTTGTGCAAAGAATCTTGAAAGGTCTAATGTATCTGAGGATGATCTTTCCATTCCTTTAGAACCTCATCACGCCCTTCATGGGCAATACAAAGAGGAATACCTAGTGACCAACTCCAAATCTCAAGGCACGAAGCCTACTGTCTGCATATGCCTTGTGCCTACTCTGAGCTGCTCTCAACCTATCCTAAATTATCCTAACTTTATCTAATGACTCTTGAAGCAAATCAGTACCACAGGGTCTAACCTCAAAAGTCTCAAACCAACCAATCGGAGAAGTATATCTCTTACCATTAAAAGTCACAAAATGTACCATCTCAATACTCGAACAATAACTATTATTATATACAAACTCTGCCAAGGCTAAGTATTTTTCCCACGGACCTCCAAAATCCATAACACAGGCTCGGAACATATCTTTGAGCACCTGAATAATCCGCTCGACTGGCCATCAATCTGAGGATGGAAGGCTATACTAAGATCCACCTGAGTAACTAAATCCTCCTAAAAATATCTTCGAAAGATAGAAGTAAACATGTAATCTCAGTCTGAAACGATAGACATAGGCACGCTATGTAGACATACTATCATGAACATAGATGTGAGCTAACCTCTCAACTTTGAAGGACATCTGAATAGGAATGAAATATGCTAGATTGGTCAGCCGATCCAAATGACCCAAATACTATCAAAAATACGGGAAGTGCATGGTAATCCGCTTCTACTTCTACTCAGGAATGGACAATCTCTAAATCAATCCACCAGGTTGTTGATGCTCTTAACTAGCTGACAACAAATGCAACAAGCTAAAAAATCTGCCATATCTCTCTTTATTCCACTCCAATAGTAAAGTTATCTCAAATATCTATACATCTTAGATGTACCTGGATGAATGGAATACCATAAACTATGAGCCTCATGCAAAATTAACTGAATTATGTCAACAATCCTCGGAACACAAATGTGGCAATCAAATCTCAAGACACCCTCAAAATCTATAGTAGCCCCCTTGGACTCACCTCTTAATACCTGATCACAAAGGATGCAAAGCTTATCATCCTCAAACTAACGATCCCAAATTTTCTCAAATATTGAAGACCTTTCCTCAACAATAGAAAGAATCCTCCTAGGGTATAAAATATCAAGTCAAACCATCAAGTTGGATAAGGATTGGATGTCCAATGCCAACGACCTCTGAGAGACTGAAATACAAGCCAAGCAACCCATACTCACTACCTTTCAACTCAAGGTGCCAGCCACCATATTTGCCTTGCCTGGATGATATAAGATAGATATATCATATCCTTTAAGAAAATCCTTCTATCTACGCTTCCTAGAATTAAGCTCACCTTGTGTCATCAGATGCTGAAAAATGCAATGATCGGTTAAAATCTCACAATGCACACCATAAAGATAATGCCTCCAAATTTTAAGCACAAAAAATATAGACGCCAACTCCAAATTATAAGTGAGTTAGATACGCTCGTGCATCTTAAGGTACCTCAAAGTATAAGAAATAAAATGACCCTGCTGCATCAAAGCACAACCCAATTTAACACCATAAGAATCACAATACATGGTGAATTCCTCTCCCTCAATAGGAAAAGATAAAATAGTAGCCAAAGTGAGAAACTCCTTGAGTTTTTCGAAGATTGACTCACACTTCTCAAACCATATAAAGGGAACCTCTTTCTGAGTCAATCTGGTCATAGATACTAAAATTGTAGCAAAACCCTCTAATCATCTATAATAACTAGCTAAGACAATAAAACTACGAATCTCAATCAGAGATGTAGGTCTAGCCCTATCACGAATAGCCTCAATCTTCCCTGGGTCTACCATAATCCTATCCTTAAACACCACTTGTGTCATGACCCGATTCATCAGGTCATGATGACGCCTATCATAACCCACCAGTAGGAAAGACATCTCATCATCTGAAATGACTAGTAACAGACTACTCACCAATAAAAGGAAAACAATGCAAAATAAATGAGGTAAAGATCAATACATAAGAAAATCCCAAAACTTGTTGGTATTAGGACAAGAGCCTTCTAATATATTAAGAGTACCGAAGTGAAATGTCAACAAAATTACACTGATTCAACTTATCTCTTCATATAATATAGAGACAAGTCTAATATATAAGAAAGAGATGAGTAATACTCCTAACGTCAGGAGTTTACTCTAAGTCTCTTAACTATGTCTGCTCCGCATGATGTATATATCAACTATGATAACCTGTACTATGATTTGCAGGCTACAGAAGTATAGTATGAGTACTAAATAAATGATACTCAGAGGTAACTACCAACTGAGCTCCAAATATAAAGTAGATATATACAACATATAAACCAAATAGAATCTACGCCCAAGAGTCCAAAAATCATATAACAAGTCAATAAGAGTAATAAGGGACAACTATCCTGTTCAAGTCCAAGAGACTAATATAATAAGACTAAGAAAGTATCAATGGGAACTATCTTATTCCAGTCCCAATCAATAGAGGTCAATGTTATACCATATATCCCAGGACAATACATAAATAAAGAGTGAATATATATATATATATATATATATATACACACACACACACAAGGCTAAGAAATAATATACGATATCTACAAATGAAGAAAGGGATATACAGTAGTGCCATAAATGTGATATCATCTCAAAGCATAACCTAGATCATCATATCCTCATTCTAAGATAGGAACTTTGTCGAGTAACACATATATTTACATTAATTCTACCCAACTTATGGTTCCCAGATCACCACACTAGCCCAATAAGATTTGAATATACTAATCATGCTTCAAATGCTAAAACCACATCCCAAACATAGTATTATATCATATCCATGATACAAACTAATATAAACTAGGGAGAAGGCAATAGGTCTCTTAAGGGTTATAAACATACCATCTTACGAGTCCAAAACCCTCATCTAATCCCCCAAAAATCAATAATTAAGGCTAAGTAAGTATATGCATAATCAAGCCTAACATCCACATTCACACACATTATATATCAAACATTATCTACAAAGATAAGTAGATAGAATCCTACCTCAAAGCCAAAGTGCAAAGCCTTACATCATGCATCATATGCTCGACTTTGCTTCACTATCTCCAAAATGCCATCACAATAACAAAACCATAATATACTCATCAATATGAGTGTACAGGGACCCATATTGCACTATTATGCTTTGGTTCCAAAAATAATACCAAAATCCCAAGTGGGTCCCATATATGAAAAATGAGTTTTCAAGGCCAACCAGAATTATAACCCTCAAGAAATGGGTAAAAATTAAGCATAGTTTGGGATAAAATCAAGCCCTAAGCTAAATTGGAGTTTTGGGTTCAAACTAGGAAATTCAAGCATGAATTCAAAGCATTCTTACCTTAAATTTGAAGATAATTGCAAAAAAAAAGATGATAGTCAAGCTCCCAAGTCACCCACCATGAACAATTTATGATTAGTATACCATATTATGGTTTTTAGGTATTAATGGAGGAAGAAGATGGCCAATTGTCATCCAAAATGAGTATTTAAACACCCTTTCCTAGGCCCTTATCTAGGCAATCGTGAACCCACATGTGCTGCAATCGCGAGTCTCCTTCCGGAATCGCGGTCCTTTGCTGCACTAAATGACAAATTAAAAGCTCAATGCCTTAGGATACATTTGAAATCTAATTTTTGCAAATGAATACGTAACCACACTAAATTTGATGTTTCGAATGCATTGGCAAAGTTGAATTTTCAATTCGAGGTCGTTTTGACCTAGTCTGGGTCCAGCTCCTAAACTTTCAAATTTTTAACTTTTTGATCGATAGGTCAAAATGAGTTTGGGTGCATTGGGATGCGAGCTAAAGGTCTACCTTGAATAAAATTGATATTCTAGTTCTGCTGGCGTGTCGAAATTCACATCTGAAATTGTTTCACTAAAGTTTTTTTCTGATAGCCATTTGGAATCAATAAAGACTTCAAAATAGGGAATTGGTTCTAAAAACCAAACAAACTCTCCGGTAACCGAACCGTCGGTCTCAGCAAATAATAAATGACTTGGGGAAGCTATGGAGAAGCTCAAATAGCAGATATAAGTATAAATATGGAAAATAACTTGAAGGGTCATTACAATATCCACTACTTGTCGCACCCTTTTTTTTCACTCCCAAAAATAATTAATTTTTTAATTTTTGAAAGGGTTTTATTATTAAAGTGACAAAAGATGAAAATTGTTTCAAAAAGGATTCATTAGTTTCAAAACTCAGAGTTGTCACTTGGCATAAATCAGGTGTGCCAAGTCACCTGTGGATATCTTTTTTCAAAACAGTTTTGACTCTATAAAACTGATCCGCGAATAGAGATTTCAACTAAAGGAATTCTGTTGACCGAGGGAAAGGTGTTAGGCACCCTTGGATCCCGTGGTTCGACCACGGTCGCTTGGTGGAGTATATCGGCTAATTTGGACACTATGAATGTATAAACAACACCAAACATAAATAAAATGATCAATCAAGCAAACAAATCCAAAAACAATGTCTAGTCTAATTATACAGTCCAAAATAGAAAAAGAATGCGAAAATGTAAATCCTATTCTACCCTATACTAATTTTATACTACGCTCCCATGCTACCCGATGCCTCGGGCCTTTATTACGGACGTCCTTCAAATACAAAATACTTTGGGGCATTCTCTGGCGAATGAATAAAAGTGATCGTGGGATATTCCCCGATTAAATGAATACATTTTCGAATGCAAGAACGAAAACCAAACTGTTCAACTCAAATTCCACATTCAAACATTCAACAAGAAAACTTATTCCTAAATTTTTGCCTATCTGAACCAACATTCGCCTATCCATTTCAACATATCATAATTTTATCACATTCCAACAATATTCATGCTCATTACGAATTAAACAAAACAACAATAAATCAAAGCTAATCTAAATTCTAATTTTTTATCAATTTCTCAATTTCATCCCCCAAATCTATTCATAACCATATTATTAAATCAGTTCGACTATCAAATTACTTTTCAAAATCCGAAACCAACAACACATACCCCAACGAAGATTCAAACATTTAAGCATACCAATCATTCATATCCACAACAATAATTAATATTTTACTCGAAATATTCAAAACCGCACCACAAAATGACGATATTAATCAACTTTGATATAATAAAAAAATAGAAGTGAGAGATGGACCTTTGAAGAATCAATTTCGTTGATAATAAAATCAAGAAAGCCCGGACTATAGAATTCCTAATAGGACCTCAACAATGACGAACTCCAACTCTGTATTGAAAAATTTAAGACCCAAAACTGAAGCTCCATAAATCCAACCCAAACATCGACACTGTTCACATACTGTTCACGGTACTGTTCACAACACTGTTCACAATACTGTTTCACTCTCAGTTTTTTTTCCCTCGCGCGATTCTCTTTTCTCTCCCTCAATTTTTTTGTTCTTCTTGTGAGGAAGATGATTTGTGATTGTTGTTATTGTGGAGAAGATGATGATGAAGGAATGAGACTCCCTCTTTTCCCCTTTTAGAATCTTCCTTTTATCTTTTTTATTTGGTTTTTCTTTTTCTTTATTTATTATCCTATGTGGAAGCATATAATTGGTGGCTTGTGGGAATAAGTGTGTGGCATGTGGAAAAGTTAGAGTGGTATGTGGAAAGATGAGGGTGGCGTGTGGAAAAATGAGTAGGGCATGTGCCTTTTGCATGTATCCAATGAAAAAAGGAAAGTGAGGTGTTGAGGTGGCATAGTGAGGTGACAAAGATGCTATGTATTTAATTATTTCAATTCTGTTTTTGGGGAGAAATTATCAATTAAACAAAAGTATGGTAAGGTGAATAAAATAAAAATAAAAATAAAATAAAATAAAATAAAATAAAAATGATTAAAATATTTTTGGGAAAGGACAAAATTACGTGTCTACACTACCAAAAGGACTTTCGTCCCAAAAAGTTAATGGATAGAAAGAATCTCAAAAGCTCAAAAGCTCAAAAGGATGATATACTGGGACAGCATGCTCCCAACATGACTTCCTAAGTAACCTCAACAAAGAGAGTACACTTGCAAGGGATTTTGCTACAGGTATTGTTTTTTCAACCGACACTGTCATTCTACTTCAAAACAGCCAAAATTCAACTTAATCGCTAACTGGCCTTAAACTAAATCAAGAAGGTTGATACGCACACATTTGAACCACATTACGTTGATATCATCTCTATATCCATATAAATCAATAAAGGCTTATTCGAGCAAAACCCAACCCAAGTCATGAGTCATGCCGCTAAATCAAATCTGAATAAAACCTTTCTTTACCATTTTGCACATGTTATATACTCCAAGCCCGGAGGAAAATCACTTTCGTCTCGCCCACTAGTCTCATTATGGAGAACTCAAAGAACTAAAGCTGTCATCCCACTAAAAGTCCATATGACAAACATGAGGACAAGCTAATAAGGCAATGTCTTGGCACACAACTAGAGATAATACAAGAATGCAATCCATGCCAATGCTGCAACCAGTTTGGATAAAAATCAAACTGAGATCTTAAAACCCAAGGTATAACTACTCATCATTGAATACTACACTCAAGGATGCCTCATTTACCGAGAACAAATACATACTGAATCCAACTCAAGTATATTACTCTCATTGAGTAAATCATCCAAAATTCCCAAAGAAAATTAAAACTCAGGCTCAAAATGAAATAACCAATACGGGGCCCATAGGCTATCATCTAAACACTTATGAACTATAATCTTACCGATGTCTAGAAGACCGAATAGGCAATCATAGAGCAGGCTCAACCAGCTTATGAATGAAATCTGAGCAAAGACAAGTCTAAAAAAAAAGCTGCGTGCAAGCTCTACAACACCAAGCTGAAATCTCAATACCATGGTTGAACTGCTCGGTCTCAATATCTAAACCAAAATAAAAAAAATGAGTAGGTATTAATGCTCCAAATCTATCATACTTCCAAATCTCTATTCAAAGAAGTCAAATCCAAAATTAAGCCCATAAGACTATATCAATGGCAATAATCCCAACTTATCTCTAGTATCCAAATCTGACTTATTCATGATAGATCACACCAAGCTATAATCGAGACATATCTGAAGAGTAGAATCACCACAGGGATAACCACTGACTGATAACACAATCAATCAACTCTATCTCAGCTAGAGGGTACGAAATATAGCCACAAAACAAAAATCCTGCCAAAGGATGAATCATTAGCTGAAATGCAAATAACTTACTCCATAACCGTTGGAGGGTCATGAACTATCCAAACATACTAAAAAACTCCCCAAGGCTAAAGACCATACCAGAAATGAAAAAAAACTCTAACAACTCAAAAAAATACAACTTAAGCCAGAAACTAACCAATCCAATACTCCGTCTTCGAAAGAAATAGCCATAGGTACATATCACCAAGGAGAAATACTTCACTAAGCCTCATTTGCTGAACAAACTCTAAAATGGGGATCCCTAAATCTACCCCATAATCACATCATCGAAGAAGGAATAACCATCTTAAAGCCAAGGTCAAATTCAAGACCACCGTAGAAAATCAACAACTCATAGTGGAGAATTTCTAATTTGCCAACTTGAGAAGTGATCATAGAAAAAGCCACATGCCTCTAATTTTCTAACTCCATTTAAGGAAAAACTATATCACAACAACAAAATGAGCATCTAATCTCCATACTAACAACAATCCAGACCATCCCAAGGGAATGAACCCAACAAACCTATGAGATGAATTAGTGACATCTCAACATCAATATCAAGATCGCTATCGGATGATGGACTAGCCACAAATGAAGAACGAACCTAAAAACTGGTCAAGATCAACACAGGTATATCAAAAAGAATAGCCAAGCTGAAAACCTTTGCAACCCAAAGGCAAGCCTAAGGATCTCAAACTCAATAATAGGAAATATAACTAAATTGCCAACTCTAGAGTCATAATAGAACCACAAAAGGTCAACTAGCCTTTGATATCAAAATACACCCTCGAATCAATCTAATACAGCTAACCAAGAGGGAACACAGTCAACCTCACCGTGTTAGGGGAAAGAAATCATCTCATCAGGCTATATCTACTCAAGCAACCGAATAATATCACAAGAAATTAAAAGTCTAATTAGATAACACTAGTTGATACAGCTACTTAGTAAGAATTAATTACATCAATTAATAATATCAAGAACCTCATGCAGTGGTGGGAATAGCAACAACAATATCAAAATAAACATACTAAACAGGAAGTACTAAAATAAACATCAATATTATGTACCATACACGAGCCATAATAGGCTAATGTGCTAAGATAAATGGGACTCAAACCAAAGAACCACACCCATAGGGGAAAACATCAATATAGATCTACTTCATCCACTACTAATATAAATAAACCACAAAGTAGTAACATAATAATGAATTCAACAATAAGGCACATAATGACCGATATCTATTTATCAAGGCATATAATCATTAATGGGTATGAAAACCCTAATACATATAATAAGAGATAAATGCAGAAAATAAAATCACACCAATCATGGTGACATCCATAACCATATGGTTGATGGGCATAGGAAAAGTTAAATTTAAATAGGTCCAACACGGACCAACCGACTAAATCATCAATTGAGATGCCAAACATACTACCTCTAACTGAATATACCAAAACATCATGAGGCTAATCTAAATAAGCTGAATGACAGGAAATCCCATGTCGGGGATACTTTCTAGACTAACAATAGATTTCTCTGTTGTCGTAGCAACTTCTGAAATATCAATATGGAGAGAACATGAACTGGGCCTAAATGGCTAGCTGACTGACACTGAGAGAAATCTAAAAATTTATGTCCATACTTACAAAATCATAGCTTGTCTCAAGAACTCTATATTGGAGGAGAATGCATGCTAACTTTAGCTGGTGATCTATCTCATATCTGGGGCATTCTCTGAACTAGTGTATCATTACAACACAACCAAACCAAGTCCTGGAATACTCTGAGATACTGCTCCTCATAATCCAAAATAGTCACCATGGCCGAAATAACCATATGACACTCCACAAGTCTGATGGGGACTCTGCCCACTATGATCATCAGGACTAATCTAAGAACTACTCATAGTATGGAATACTACCTGTGTAGAGCTAATGGGTTACAAATGAAGTTAAACTCTACCATAAGGTTCCTTACCTTCGTATAAAATACCAATAGAAGTATAGTGATAGCATACCACTTGCCACCATTTCCATAAGTTTCAATACTTGTGCTCTATATGGTTCTCTCATAATCAATATCCTATTGGAAGGAAGACTCAGCTACTATTTAGTACTCCGATGCTAATTAGAGTGATAATACCAATACTCTAACACATCTATGCACTATTCGACCCAAAATGATATTGCATAGGAAATACCTAGACCACATGAGAGATCCAATCTTGTACTCAAAACTGGTAAAGAACCCTGATGAACACCAATAAACTTAACTCTAGTCTGAGGACTGCTCGATAAATTAAATTTCATCTATGGCTGAGAGGGATACAACACACAACTCAAATTCCCATTGCCAAACCTTGAAGGCTGAAGTATTCACAAGATAAACTGGAGCCTAAGCTGGCCTAAAATTTATTTGGCTGCTGTTGAAGATCTTTGATATCTATCTCTGACTCTCTAGTCTGATGCTACGCTGAAACTCAATATATATGTGTCAAAGTCTCGTCCGTATCGATCAACAATGCACATCATCCTTAAGGAATAAAATAAAGTCAAAGAATGTGTTTGAGGTACATGGAAATATGGGCACATGATAAAGATTTAAGAAGTAAAGTTCCAATAATGTCCATATAGCCTTCCAAAGACAGGTCATGGATGCCTCCACACCTGTAATACCCCTAGCATGTCAAGGGTCAAATTTAAAAGTGAATAACTCTTGATACGTGAAGAATTTCCATTTCTAAACCCACAATTGTATAGATAATTAAATTATCTTTACAAAGATATCAATTTCACCTCAATCCCATACTCGATTGAGAAGTTATGACATTTTTAATGAGAATTTGTAAATCACCACATCACAGTGAAGGAAAAATTTGCAATTGTCCAATTTTCAGTAGAGCACTGCGATTAGCCTGCTTTGCGGAATTTCCAGTTCCCATTTATACCTTATCCAGTAGCTCAACATGATTTCCCTGTATTACGTCAAAATTCTCAAGATGACAGCCACTGCGACACTGTGAAGTGTAAAATGGGACTCATCTCTTATGCAGTGATACAAATATGATTTCACTGTATTGTATTGTACTGTAAATAGCATCCGTCCCTTATCTAGAATGGCAACATGATTACCATCGCATCACGCCAAAGACCAAAATGAGGATTGTCCCTTATCCAGTAAGCCACCGCGATAAGCACTGCATCGTAGTGGGGACCAAAATTGATATTTCTAGTTTTCCAAAGTCAATTTCAAAAGAGTAGTTTAGTCTTTTCCCAAGCCCCCAGTTCATAAAAAACATAAGATTTAACCTATTCTAAAGATTATATGATTACTTTCCATCACTTCTCTCTCAAAGAAACCCTAAAACCTCAAAACTTAATCTCCAAGAAATCTAAATTCCACCATTCTTTCTCTAAGAAAACCCAAGATTCAAGATTCCCAATTCAATATATTAAAGATTCAATCCTCAAGAGCACAAATAAGAACTCAAAGTAAAGCTTCTTTATCTAGTTCATCAAATAAGGTATGTGGGGTTTTGAACATGGATAAATCTTTCATTCTTGTGCCCAAAACTAGTTTTTGAGTACAAATTTACATGATTTTGCATGAATTTTAATTTAGGGTTCATACCCATTTATTGTTATTTGAAGATTATGAGATTACAAGTGATTTGGATGTTGAATTGCATGTCTACTTTTGTAAATTTATGCGTGTGACTATATATTACAAATTTTGAGTTAAATTATGAATATTTTCGTTATCAAGCATGAATTTTATGATGATTTGACATGAAATTGATGCATGGGTTATCAACCCCTAGATGAATATTGCTATTTCAAGAATGATTATGCTTTTAAGCATCCCATGATATGCTTATAAACAACTTTGAATAAAGATTTGATCTTTTGATCTCAGTTTAGATATGGAATTCACTTCACAATTTTAGCTACAATTTACAGTAAATAGATTCAAAAGAGGATTTTCACTATAAACCCTTATAATAGTTTTAAAAATGGATTTCCTATAGAATAAGCATACAAATTTAAAGGGAGTAGCATTTAGCACCGAGCGGGAAGTGTGGGTTTAACACATCCTACTTTTCTAGAACTACGAGCTAACATAGGTACAGATTTAGTATTACCATTTCTATATGGATGACAGATACAGATGTGATCACTTAGCTCTGGTTATACTCCTTGACAAAAGTATGACACCTCTCCCCAATGTGAGGTTTTCCCCTTAAAGGAATGATACGTTGAACTCCATGACAGCTCACATAGTTTATGTTGGTTAGAAGAACCTCCCTAATAGTAAAGAATAATAGAAAATCTTTTGAAAGAATTTCCCTACAGCTTAAAAACCTTACAGAACAACTTTTAAAAGAATTATCTTATAGAAAATCTTTTACTAGAATTTCCTATAGTCTAACTGAAAAGAATGACAGATAACAGTTTAATTTTTAGACTTTAAATGTGACAACTCACCAGTTTTATACAACATGTTTTATTGTTCATGATTTATCATTTTTTAGCTTTTAGTTATTCAAGCTATATGAGTTATTACATATAGGATGCATTCTCTATAAATTTTGATTAGCATTGACACATTATTTTACTTATGCATTCACCCCCACATGCTTTGTACATCCTAAAAGTATTGATCCACATATATGTCTATGTGCTATATTATTTTGTAATGTAGGTTTAAGTACTTAGTTTGAGCAGCGTGGGTGATTTCAGGCATCTCTATATATATCTCAACAGTTGGTGAGTACTCATGGTTCAAGGCCCCATTTATAAAGATTTCCTGCTTTCATAGTATTTGATTTAGTATCCTTAGTTAAATTCGATTTAGTTGGGGGTCTATCCCAATGGATCTATAGTTTTAGTAGTAGAGGCTTGCCAGACCGCATGTCACAACTCAGAATTTTGGTATTTATTTTCAAACTTCCTAGCTTTGAATGTTCTCAAACATTACGCTTAGTATAATGCAGTTTAGCTCAGACAGATTCAGTATTTCTATGTTATTTCTTGCTTAAATTTCATTAAACTGAGATCCAGACTTAGTAGAAGGCTTACGAGGTTAGATTGGGACTACTTGTAGTCTTGAGCAGCATGTGACATCTCGAGACCCAGTTCTAGGGTGTTACAAACTTAGTATTACAGCCTAAAGTTAAGAGGGTCCTAGGGAGTTAGACAAGCTGCATTACATAGAGTCTTGATCATGGGTGTGAAGCACACCACATTTATGAGCAAGAGGCTACGGGATATTTTAAGAAATTTTCTCTTTCTTTCATAATCAGTCGTGCTTACAACTATCTCTATTTGTTTTTAACTCATGCTCTTTTGTGACATAATTTGCCTTTTCACAGAACTAATGCCCACAAAAATGATAACCAGCCATCCTAGCCTACCAATCTTCTAAATGAGAATGTGTCTCATGCCAAATTTTGGGCTGCCTTTCAGGCATTGGCCTAAGCTGTGATTGCTAATGTTCAGGCCAATCAATGGGCTGCAGTCCCATATTAGTAAAAGGGGGATTTAGCCATAGCCAAACTTTATGACTTTATGAGGATGAATCCACCTTAATTATTTGGGTTAAAGGTAGATGAGGACCTATAGTTGTATCTTGATGAGGTAAAGAAGATCACTCAAGTTATGTATGTTACCGAATAAGAAAGTGTAGAATTGGCTTCTTATAGGCTGAAGAATGTTGCTTATGATTGGGTTGTTATATGAAAGAACGGTATGGTAAGAATGCAAATATCATGAGTTGACAGGTATTTCAGGGTGCGTTCTTAGATTGGTTCTTTCCACATGAGTTACGAGAAGAAAAGATTGAGGAGTTCATAAACCTGAGACAGGGCACAATGATAGTAAAGGAGTACTGCCTTAAGTTCAACTAGTTGTCCAAGCATGCTCTTGATTTGATGGCTGATACTAGGTCTAGCATGAGTAAGTTTGTTATAGGTGTTCCTGGATTGGTAGTCAAAGAGTGTAAAACTGCCATGCTTATTCGAGTTATGGATCTTACTAGATTGATGACTCATTCCCAATAGATTGAGACAAAAAAGTTAAAGGAAAGAGATAAAGGAAATAAGAAGGTTACAATTGGCCAGTTTGAATATGGACAATCAAGGTTTGTATGGGGGGAGCCATTCTTAATTTTAGAATCGTTCGCCTTTACTAGTGCCATCTTCAGTCAGTGCCCCCATACCCAGAACTAGACAGGAACAGTGGAGTAAGACTTTGATGTCCAGATCTCAGAATAGTATGGGTGGAATGCCTAATTATCTTACATGTGCTAGGTGTGGTAAGAATTATCCTACTGAGTGTTTATCATATTAGAAGGGTTTTTGGATGTGGTAAGTTGGGCCACAAAATTAAAGAGCACTCGTATGCTAAGAAAGGAAGTAGGGATGTTAGTCCCCAGACATAGGCTACTAGTGCACCAGCTCCCATAGGTCGCCCAACCCTTCTTCAGGGCGCATCATCTAGTATCGATAGCGATCAATACCAGAATTAGTTCTATACTTTACCATCCCACCATGAGTAGGATAGTTCACCAGATTCTATTACTGGTATGATTTGTGGACTTTATTTTGATGGTTATATGCTACTATACCCCGGATAACATTTCTCTTATGTGAATCCATTAGTTGTGGTCAATTTTGGGATGGATCCTAAAAAGCTTTCTAAACTCTTCTCTATTTCTACCCCAGTGGGTGGGTCAGTTCTTACCAAATAGATCTATAGAAAGTGTCCTATAACTGTCCTTCATAGGATCATGTAAGCAGATTTGATAGAATTAGACATGGTTGAGTTTGACCTTATTCCTTGTATGGATTGTCTCCAATCTATTTATTCATCTATAGATTGTTGCACCCAAGTAGTAAAGTTTCAATTTCCTGATGAGCCAGTCTTTGAGTAGAAAGGTAATTCAGTGTCTCCCAAGAGGTATTTCATATCCTATCTTAAAGCTAGAAAATTTATATCAAAAGGTTATATTTATCATTTGGTTTGAGTCAAAGACGCTATGTCTGAGTCTCCAATCATTCAGTCAGTCCAGGTAGTAAATGAGTTTCCAGAAGTTTTTCCCAAAGAGTTACCAAAGATACCTCCCAAAAGGGAAATAGAAATCAAAATTGATCTTCTTCCTGATACTGAGCCCATTTCCATTCCTCCATATCGTATAGCTCTTTCCGAGCTTAAAGAGTTAAAAGATCAACTCAAAAACCTCTTAGATAATGGTTTTATAAGACCCAGTGTTTCTCCATGGGGCACTTCCATCCTATTCGTGCGTAAGAAAGATGGTTCTCTATAAATGTTCATTAACTATTGCCAGCTAAATAAAGTCACAGTTAAAAATAGATATCCGCTCCCCATAATTGATGACTTATTTGATCAACTCCAAGATGAGAGTTATTTCTCCAAGATAGACCCTAGATCCGTCTATCATCAGCTTAGAGTAAGGGAATATGATATCACGAAGATAGCTTTCAGAACTCATTATGGTCACTTTGAATTCCTAGTCATGTCTTTCGGGCTAACAAATGCCCTAATAGCCTTCATGGACTTGATGAAATATGTGTTCAAATAGTACCTAGATATATTTTTCATAGTCTTTATCGATAATATCCTTGTCTATTCTCGTAGTGAGGATGATCATGTAGACCATCTTAGGATTGTTTTGCAAACTCTTTGAGATTACCAGTTATTCGCCAAATTCCACAAGGGTGAATTTTTGCTAAGGTCAGTATCTTTCCTTGGTCATATTATTTTTGATGATGGCATTAGAGTTGATCCCCAAAAGACCAAAGTAGTAAGAAACTACCCTAGACCCATGTCTCTATCAGACATAAAAAATTTCTTGGGTTTAGCTACTATTATAGATGGTTTGTTGAGGGATTTTCGTCCATTGCATCTCCCATGACCAAATTGACTCAGAAGAAAGTTAGGTTTCAGTGGTCAAATTCTTGTGAGAAGAGTTTTTAGGAGTTCAAGACTCGATTCACTTCATCACTAATCTTAGCATTACCTAATAGTACAGATGAGTTCATTGTGTATTGTGATGCTTCTAGAGTTGGTTTGGGTTTTGTTTTGATGCAAAGAGGTAAGGTCATAGCCTTTTCCTCTAGAAAACTTAAGCCTCACAAAAAGAATCATCCCACTCATGATCTTGAATTAGCTACTATTGTGTTTGCTTTGAAAATCTAGAGGTATTATCTCTAGGCGTACATGTTGATATGTTTATGGATCACAAAAGTTTGTAGTATGTGTTTATGCCGAGGGAGTTAAATCTTCATTAGAGAGAGTGGTTAGAACTGTTGAAAGATTACAACATAAGTGTTTTGTATCATCCGAGCAAGGTCAATGTTGTGGCAGATGCCCTTAGTAGACTGTCTATGGGTAGTGTTACTCATGTGGAGAGTGATAAAAAGGAGTTAGGTTGGGAAGTTCATCAATTAGCTAGATTGGGTGTTCATTTAGTTGATTTGGCTGAGGGTAATGTTTGGGTTCAGAGTAATGAAGAATATTCCTTAGTTTCTGAGGTGAAGGAGAGACAAAATAAGGATACTATCCTAGTTAAGTTGAAAGAGTCGGCTAAAGATCAAAAGGTGAAGGTTTTCTCTCAAGGGGGAGATAGTGTGTTGAGATACCAGAGTAGGTTGTGTGTGTCGTGGGTTGATAATTTAAGACAGCGAATCATGGCTGAAGCATATGGTGTGCGTTACTCCATTCATCCCGGTGCTACTAAGATGTATAGATATTTGTGGGAAATCTATTGGTGGAGTGGTATGAAGAAAAATATTGCAGAGTTTGTAGATAAGTCATCAGTTTGTCAACAAGTTAAGGTAGAGCACCAAAGGCCTAGTGGCACGTTGCATGAGTTCAATATTCACACTTGGAAGTGGGAATAGGTAAATAAGGATTTTGTAATAGGGTTACCTCATTCGTGCCGTCAGTATGATTTGATTTGGGTTATTATAAATAGGTTGACCAAATCGACCCATTTCCCGCCAGTCCATATGTCTTACACAACTAAAGATTATGCTAAGTTGTATATTAGAGAGTTGGTTAGATTGCATGGAGTTCCTTCGTCTATCATTTTAAATAGGGGTACTGAGTTTACCTCTCACTTTTGCAAAGCCTTTCAGAAAGGTTTTGGTACCCAAGTCCATCTTAGTTTAGTTTTTTATCCTTAGACAGATGGCCAGGCAGAGAGGGCCATTCAGAGTCTAGAAATGTTGAGGGCATGTGTGTTTGATTTCAAGGGTAGTTGGGATTAGCATTTGTCGTTGATCCAGTTTGCTTACAATAACAGTTACCATAATAGCATTTAGATAGCCCCATTTGAGGCTCTTTATGGGAGAAGATGTAGTTTATCGATAGGTTGGTTTAAAGTGGGTGAGGCTGCATTGATAGGGTCAATGTGGTTTTAGAAGCTACGGACAAAGTCCAGTTGATTCAAGAATGTTTGAAAATAGCTTAGAGTCATTAGAAATCGTATGCAGATGTGAGGAGAAGATATTTTGAGTTTGAAGTTGATGACTTATTGTATTTAAAGATTTCACCCAGGAATGGGGTAAAGAGATTTGGCAATAAGCGGAAACTTAGTCCCCACTATGTTGTTCCCAATAAGATATTGAGCCGTGTTAGGAAAGTGGAATATGAGCTTGAGTTGGCTGCAGACTTGTCATCCATTCACCTTTTGTTCTATGTGTCCTTGCTAAGGAAGTGCGTTGGAGATCTAGAGGTTTTATTACTCTTAGAGGCACAAATATTCATGATAGCCTCTTTTATGAAAAGATTCCAGTCGAGATCCTTGATCACCAGATTCGTAGAATAAGGAACAAAGAAGTTCCCTTGGTAGAAGTTCTTTGGCAAAATCAGTCTGCTGAGGGTGCTTCTTGGGAAGTATAAGTAGATATATGGACCAAGTACCCTCACCTTTTTGCCGTAAACTCAGATTCAGCCGAAGGTAACAGTCTTCCTTAATTAAGTCCTTTTCCAGCATTAGTTTCAGCTTCGTGATAATCTTCATGTAAATACATGCCTTAACAGATTACTTCTGTTTTTTAGTATGATTTAGATTCATTCACGCAGTTTATTTAGTTGTGCATGATAGTTTATATCCTCAGTTTCTCAGCATCTCAGCTTAATTGTAATACCCCATACTTTTCCTAGCTCAATTTAGCCCCTAGCTTGTAAAGGGTCAACTTCAAAAGTGAATAACTCTTGATACATGTAGATTTTTCAAGATCTAGACCCTCCATTGTGTAGATAATTTAATTAGCTTTCCAACGATACCAATTTCACCTCAATCCGATACTCGGTTGGGAAGTTATGACATTTTTATTATTAATCAGTAAATCACCGCATTACGGTGAAGGACAAATTTGCAATTGTCTGATTTCCAGTGGAGCACCGTGATTAGCCTGCGTCGTAGAGAATTTCTAGTTCTTATTCATCCCTTATCCAGTAGCGCAATGTGATTTACCTGTATTGCATCAAAATTCTCAAGGGGACAACCACTGCGACGCGGTGAAGTGTAAAATGGGACTCGTCCCTTATCTAGTGATGCCAATGCGATTTCACCGCATCGCGCCATAGAGCAAAATAGCATTTGTCCCTTATCTAGAATTACACTGTGATTACTATTGCATCGCACCAAAGACCAAAACCAGGATTGTCCCTTATCCAGTATGCTAGCGCGATAAGAACTGCATCACGGTGGGGCCCAAAATCAAGATTTCCAGTTTTTTGAAAACATTTTTAAAAGAGTAGTTTGGTCTTTTAACAAGCCCCTAATTTGTGAAAAACACAAGATTTAACCTATTCTAAGCATTATATGCTTACTTTTCATCAATTCTCTCTCAAAGAAACCCTAGAACCTCAAAACTTATTCCCCAAGAAATCCAAATTCCGCCATTCTTTCTCCAAGAAAACCCAAGATTCAAGATTCCCAATTTGATATATTCAAGAATCAATCCTCAAGAGCACAAATAGGAACTCAAAGTTCAAGCTTCTTCATCTAGTTCATCAATTAAGGTATGTGGGGTTTTGAACAAGGATAAATCTTTCATCTTTGTGCCCAAAACTAGTTTTGATTACAAATTTACATGATTTTGCATGAATTTCAATTTAGGGTTCATATCCATTTATTGTTATTTGAATATTATGAGATTACAAGTGATTGGATGTTGAATTGCATGTCTACTTTCGTAAATTTATGTGTGACTATGTTTTTCAGATTTTGAGTTGATTATGAATATTTTCGTTATCAAGCAAGAACTTTATGATGATTTGACATGAAATTGATGCATGGGTTATCAAGCCCTAGTTGAATATTTCTATTTCAAGAATGATTATGATTTTAAGCATCCCATGATATGTTTATAGAAAGCTTTGAATAAAGATTTGATCTTTTAATCTTAGTTTAAATATGAAATCCACTTAACAGTTGTAGCTACAGTTTATAGTAAACAGATTCACAAGAGGGTTTTCACTATAAACCCTTATAATTATTTTAAAAGTGAATTTCCTACAAAATGAGCGTACAGATTTAAAGGGAGTAGTATTTAGCATCGAGCGGGAAGTGTGCGTTTAGCGCATCCTACTTTCCTAGAACTACAAGCCAACGTAGGTTAAGATTCAATATTCCCATTTCTATATGGATGATCGTTACAGATGTGATCAGTTAGCTCAGGTTATACTGCTTGACAAGAGTATGACACCTCTCCCTAACATGAGGTTTTCCCCTTAGGGGAATGAGACATTAGACTCCATGACAGCTCACATGGTTTATGTATGTTAGAAGAAACTCCCTAATAGTAAAGAATAATAGAAAAGCTTTTGAAAGAATTTCCCTACAGCTTAAAAACATTACAGAATAGCTTTTAAAAGAATTCTCTAATAGAAAAGCTTTTACTATAGTTTCCTACCGTCTAACAGAAATAAATGATAGATAACAGTTCAGTTCTTAGACTTTAAATGTGACGGTTCGCCAATTTTATACAGCATGTTTTATTGTTCATGTTTTATGATTTTCAGCTTTCAGTTATTCAAGCTGTGTGAGTTATTACATACAACATACATTCACTATAAATTTTGATGAACATTGACACATTATTTTACTTATGCATTCACCCCCAAATGCTCAGTACATCCTCAAAGTACTGATCCATATATATATATATATGTCTATGTGCTACATTGTTTAATAATGTAGGTTCAGGTGCTCAGTCTCAGTAGCGTGAGTGATTTTGGGCATCTCTATCTACGTCCCGATAGCGGGTGAGTCCTCATGGTTCGAGGGCCCATTTATCCAGACTTCCTACTTTTGTAGTATTTGATTTAGTATCCTTAGTTTCATTTGAGTCATTGGGGCTCTGTACCAATGGTTCTCTAGTTTTAGTAGTAGAGGCTTGTCGGACTACTAGTCACAACTCAAAATATCAGTATTTATTTTCAAACTTTCTCGCTTTGAATGTTCTTAGACATTACGCTTAGTATATTGCAGTTTAGCTCAGACAAATTCAGTATTTCTATATTGTTGCTTTCTTAAATTTCATTAAACTGAGATCCAGACTTGGTAGAAGGCTTATAGGGTTAGCTTGGGAGTACTTGCAGTCTTGAACACCATGTGACGTCTCGGGACCTGGTTTTGGGGCTTTACAGCACTGAAACGTAGGACTTCACTAACACTTAGCTCTTATGCTAATACACTATGAAACCTAGGCTCTGATTCCAATTTGTCATGACCCAATTTCTCAGGTCATGATGGCGCCTACCATAACCCACCAATAAGCAAGCGAACCGATAGTCTAGAATAGCTAGTAACGGACTACTCAACAATATAAGGAAAAAAATGCAAAATAAATGAGGTTAATATTAATACATAAGAAAATCTCAAAACCTAGTGGTACAAGAGCTTCTAATATATTAAGAGTACAAAATGAAAAGTCAATAGAATTACATGGATACAACTTATCTCTACATACAATGTAGAGACTTGTCTATTACTTAAAACATAGATGAGTAATACTTCGAACGTCAGGAGTTCACTCTAAGTCTCTGAACCATGGCTGCTTCGCATGATGGACACGTCAATCGCGATAACCCTTACTATGATCTGCAGGCTGTAGAAGTGTAGTATGGGTAACAAATGAATGGTACTCAGTAGGCAACTACCAACAGACCTCCAAAGATAAAGCAGATATATACAACATATAAATAGAATGGAATCTATGCCCAAGAGTCCAAAAATCATATAACAAGTCAATGAGAGTAATAAAGGACAACTACCCTATTCAAGTCCAAAAGTCTAACATAATAAGACAAAGGAAGTATCAGGCTAAACTATTCTATTCCAGTCACAATTAATAGATGTCAATGCTATATATCCTAGGACAATACACGAATAAAGAGAGAAGGAAGATATATATATATATATATATATATATATATATATATATATATATATAAACATAGAGGTAATCTCAAAGAATAGCTTAGATCATCATATCCTCATTCTAAGACTCATTATTATAGTACCAGGATTCAATACTGTTATACTCAGGGTTTCTAATCCACATGGATAGACATGAAATAATCGTCCATAATAATGTCATCAAAAGATAAAATAGGCCATGGACATACCTCAGATCTCGATACTGGATTAACTACCAATTTTTATAAGCTAGCCATAATAATGATCATAATAATGATAATAACAATATCAACAACAGCGTGAATAACCGATTACTCCAGGCAACCAAATACATAGCCGAGACTATACGTACCCCCAACGCCCCAGACCTGGAAGGTTCAATCAACATACAACAATACAAAGCATACTCTTCACCTATATATGCAACCATCCCATACTGATTGATTGAAATAGGTGCATACCGATGGTAGGCAATGCGCATGCAGGAATAAATGCAAGGTACACAATTAATATCACAACTCATCATAATATCCTCTAGCCTTGACGGGTATCAACATATCATCATAATATCCTTCAACCTTGACGGACATCAATATATCATCACAATATCCTCCGGCCTTGCCGGGTATCAATATCATCATCACAATATCCTTCTGCCTTGTTAGGTATCAATATCATCATTACAATATCCTCTAGCCTTGCCGAGTATCGATATCATCATCACAATATCCTCCGGCCTTTTCGGGTATCAATATCATCATCACAATATCCTTCGGTTTTGCCGGGTATCAATATAATTATCACAATATCCTCTGGCCTTGCCGAGTTTCAATATCATCATCACAATATTTTCTGGCCTTGTTGGGTATCAATATAATCATAAATATCAATACATATATGGTTATAGACATATAAAAGGTACACAAGCTCAAGATGGGGCAAAAGGAGGGTAAATCTACAAGCCTGTTAGTATACTCATAATCATAATTGTGTCATCATAAGAATATCTAACTTGTCAATACTGCTCAATTATTCATCATTAGCTAACCAACGCTTTTGATAATTAAACCAATAATTCACTAGTCTTCACACGACCTCTAATTATTAGCCTAAACATTACCCTTCTCATAATACTTATTCATGGGATAACACTAACCATTATTAATTAAGTAGCCAATACCTAACATCTAGTCAAGATTTATCACTAGGCCATAATCGTCATTTATCCACTATCTTCATTATCAACTAACTAACCTATACCCGTTAATCATTATTAGCCGACACATTACCATTTATTATCTAACCATCTTATATTAACTAACATCATTCATTAACTAGCCATAGTTTACCAACAAATCCTCGTCTACCAACTATCTATCACTATTATTAAATTATTTTCTTATCATTAACATCTTTTATCATCTGGCCTCATTAATACAGAACTTCTTTCTTAACAACTAATCGACATCATAAATTAAGTCATCAAGTGCTATAGTTACCAAATAGACAACTAGCTACAACATAGCTTAACACTTAGTTAGGAAGAACATACATAACATCGTATTTCAGCTAGAATCACATGAATTACCAATATAATAACCATGAAGGTACCAAATGTATGCATTACATCACCAGTATTCAATTAGTGGAACAATAATCATCATACCATATCGTTCTCTGTCCCATACCGAAGAGATGTGTATACAAACATATATATGCATATTATAAAACTATGATCGCATCTTTTATAATGATAAACACTCCTCGGATATCCAATCAATATCAAAACATGACCCTTGGACCAACAATATTTCCAAAATAATCACAACATCATAATCAGGGCCTTAGGACCATATATATATCCAAAGCTCATATCGATAATTATATTTGTAAGTTGTAGCATATCTCTAATCATCTCACATATAGGAGGCATCTCATGTATAGGAAGCATAATATCAATAAGCATAAAATCATATCTCATATAAGAGGTATCTCATATCTAAAAGGAATAATATCAATAAGCATGTATTCATCTATATGATATCTCATATCAATAGGTCATATCTAAGAGGAATATCGTCTTTACAGGTCTAATAACCATAACTAAAAAGAGATAGCATCTCTATAGGTCCAACATCATATCTAAGAGGGAATAACATCTCTATAGGCCCAATAATCATATCTAAGAGGAATAATATCTCTATAGGCCCAATAATTGTATCTAAGAGAAATATCATCTTTAAGGACCCAATGTTATGTCTAAGAGGAAATATCATCTCTATGAGCCAAATATCAACTCTAAGAGGAAATAATATCTCTATAAGACCAACTTCATATCAAAAAGGATGTAGCATCTCTATAGGCCCAAATATCATTTATCCGAGAAAAGTACAATATTATTTAATAAACAAAGTAACCTTATACTAAGGTTTAATAGTCTCAACCATGCCTAACATCTGTAACTAAGTCCACAAGGCTAACACAAGTCTTGGCCTAAGTGGGCCGGACCATCCCACATCTAAACCTCAATTTCTATATTTATGCAAACTATGCCCCAAACTAGGATAAGGTATATAGTTCAACTTCTAGATGTTAAGTAATCCATAACCAATTCTAAGAAAGGAACTTTGTCTAGTAACACGGGCATTGGTCTAGTAACACAGTCATTTATGTAAATTTTACCCAACTTACAGTTCTAAGGACACCACACTAGCCCAATAAGATTTGAATATACTAATCATACTCCAAATGCTAAAACCACATCCCAAACATAGTATCACATTGTATCCATGATACACATTAATCTAAACTAGAGAGAAGGCAATATGATTCTCAAAGGTTATAAACATACTATCTTACTAGTCTAAAACCCTCATCTAATCCCCAAACATCAATAATCAAGTAGGTCCAACGATACCCACTTGCACTATTGTGCTTCAGGTCCAAAAACGACACCAAAACCCTAAGTGGGTACCACATATGGAAAATGAGTTTTCGAGGCCAACCCAATGTTCATGAATGAACAAGGAATCATAACCCTCAAAAAATTGGTGAAAATTTAGCATACTCTAGGATAAAATCAAGACCTAAGCTAAATTGGGATTTTGGATCCAAACTAGGATATTTAAGCATGAATTCAAAGGATTCTTCTCTTAAATTTGAAGATAATCATGATAAAAGATGATGATCAAGCTCCTAAATCACCCAACATGACCAATTTGTGATTAGCAGACCATATTAGGGTTTATAGGTCTCAATAGAGGAAGAAAATGGTCAATTTTCATCTAAACTAAGGATTTAAACAACCCTTCCCAATCGCTCAGCTAGGGTGATCGTGAACCCAAGTATGTCGTGATCAAGGCATCAAAATCGCGAGTCTTTTTCCGTGATCGTGGTCTTTGGTTGCACTAAATGACAGCTAAAACATGGAAATTAATTCCAAGTTTCGGCCAATGCCTCGGGATGCATCTAAAATCCAATTTGTGCAAATGAAATTTCTAACCACACTATATTTGATGTTTCGAAAGCATTATCAAATTCAAATTTTCAATCTGAGGTCGTTTCAACCAAATGTAGGTCCTACACCTAAACTTTCAAATTTTCAACTTTCTGATTGATAGGTCAAAATAAGCTCGGGTGCATTGGGATCTAAACCAAAGGTCTACATAGCGTAAAATCGATTTTTTGGTTATGTTGGCACAGTCAGAATTCGCATTCGGGGTCATTTCACTAAAGTTTTTGTCCGATGGCCATTTGGAACCAATGAAGACTTCTAAATAAGGAATTGGTTCTAAAAACCAAACGAACTGCCTGGTAACCAAACCGTCGATCCCATCAAGTAATAAATGACTTGAGGCAGTTATGGAGAAGCTCAAATAGTGGAAATAAGTGTACATATGAAAAATAAGCTGAAGGGTCATTATAACATGCCTAAGAAATGTCACCAACTCAAGCCAAAACTCGCACTCGGAGAATTTGTTGAGAAACACATGATCTCTTAAAGTCTGTAGCACAATCCTTAAAAGGTGTGCATGTTTGTCTCTACTACTTGAATATACAAGGATGTTATCGATGAAAAAAATCACAAAGAAATCAAAATAAGGCCTGAACACTTTGTTCAGCAAATCCATAAATGCGCCTGGGCATTAGTCAACCCAAAGGATATCACCAAAAACTCATAATGTCCAAAACGAGTCCTAAAAGTTATCTTCGGGATATCCTCAACCCAAATCCTCTACTTATGGTAATTAGATCTCAAATCAGTCTTAGAAAACTCTGTTGCACCCTAAAGTTGGTCAAATAAATCATCAATGCAAGTCATAGGATAATGATTCTTCACATCACCTTATTAAGCTACTTGTAATAAATTTACATACGCATGGATCCATTCTTCTTCTTCACAAACAATACAAGAGATCCCCAAGGAGACATACTCAATCTATTGAAACCCTTACCAAGAAGATCCTGAAGCTGAGAATTTAGCTCTTTAAGATTGGAAGGATCCATACAACAAGGTTCCATAGAAATAGGTTGGGTTCTAGGATCAAGATCGGTAACAAACTCAATCTCACAAGTAGGAGGTATACCAGGTAGATCAGTAGGGAAAACATCAGGAAACTCATGAACTATCATAACAGAGTCAAGCAAAGGACTCTCCACACTAACATCATTAATATAAGAAAGATAAGACTCGTAACCCCTTAAAATAAGCCTCCTAGGGATGAACATAAGAAATAATACTCATCAGCTTATGGCTAACTAATCTCTACCACACAATTGAGGGTATGCTAGACATGGATAAGGTAACAGTCTTGGAAAAATAATCCATGACCGCATGATAGTGTGATAACTTGTCCATGCCTAAAATCACATTGAAATCTATCTTATCCATAATAATAAGTTTAACATGAGTATCAACATCTCTAACAATCACAACACATAATGTGAAAACCCAATCCACTACTAAAGAATCACCCACAGGAGTAGATACATACAATGACACAGATAATAAATCCCAAAATAACTATAATCATGCAACATAATAAAAAGACACATAAGAATAAGTGGATACCAGATCAAATAAAGCAAAGGCCAACTGACGACACACCAAAATCATACCTGTGGCATCAACATCCAAATACTTAGCCTCAGGTCTAGTAGGTATCACATACAACTGACCATGCCCACCGCCCAACTGGGCTTTTGACTGATCTCCTATCCTACCCGCCTAAGAACCTCCTCGAGCACCCTGAGAATCACCTCTACGACCATTCAAATCACTTGTAGCGAAGGGATGAATTGTTATAATAGGGGGAATACTCTAAGATGAAGAAAAAATTGGCCAAAAACTAGGCCACGCTAACGAATAATGACCACAATATAACACCCTATATTTTTAATCTAGATATCGAGCAATCATTCCTATGTGTGTAGACTTTAATCCCATGATTTTTATGTTAATGCATATGCTATGATATTTATCCTAGTGTGTTAAGTTCTTTAGACATGAAGATGTTCATAAGAATCACTTAGAACAAATTTAAGCTAAGAGCATTTGATTCGTCCAAAGTTTGGTATTCGATTCTACAAGGGTCTACTTTGAATATGTATAACTTTTGATATATAAGGAATTTTTTAGCTTAAGACCCTTCAAATTGTAGATAATCAAATTATCTTTCTAAAAATACTAATTTCACCTTAATCCACTGCCCGAGCAAAAAGTTATGGCCATGCAAAGGGGAGTGCATCACCTAATAATCGCCTAAGGCTACTGGAATAGGTGTGCGATTGGATAGGCGTCGTCCAGCCAAGTGCTAGGTAATTGGTAAGGAATCTCCCACCTTTGCTTGGGTGATTTGCTGGGCGTTGCCTAAGCCATTTTCCAGTGCCAAAAACACTCCGTTTTGACTTAAATCAAGGGTGTTGGAGTCATTTCTCAACCCCAAACCGTCCCTAATCACTTCAAAATATTTTGATGAAGTATTAAACATATTTACTCCTCTCTCTTAACCTTAAGAATTCAGTAAATAAGACAAAAACCCTCCTCCATTCTAAGGAACAAGATTCAATTCCTTTTTCATAAGAAATCAAGGAATTCAAGTTTCCAATCCAAGAATCCTTCCAGAAATCAGTCATTAAGGTATGTGTGATGTTCATCCATGGATCCTTTTTACCCATGGAGTCCATGATCCTATTTTTATACTTTAAATCATGTATTTACATGTTTATAGTAAGTTATCTCCATGAAGCTTTTAGGAATTTTGATTATACATGATATTTACAAGTGTTTTTCACTGAAAATAGCCCTTACACGTTTGAAGGATGATATTTTCACGTTGAATCTCTAATTCATGGTTTTGGTATTATAACTATGTTATTTTTGCATGCTTTACCCATTTCCATGCTTAAGTTTATGTTTTCCATGTGTTTGATGAAATACCAGGTGTTGGTTTTTTAAGAATGATCCTTTACTTTGGTTTCAAAGTTATTATATGTCTTTATTGTTATTTCCATTCATTACTGGGGGTATGAATACCCGAAACTTAGCTGTTTGCATAGTTTTAGTATTGGTAGAATAGATTTAGATAAACCATGACACTTATCATTCAGTCAGTTGTTAAGATCAGTTGTTTGTTCAATTAAACTTATTTAAGTCTAGTAATTAGTGTCAGTTCAGTTGGGAGTAAGATTTAGCACCGAGTGAACCCGGAGATAGGGGCTCACCTGCCATAGAGGTTGTGGACTTTAGTAGTAGTCTTTTTAGTTCTAGAACTACGTAGCCTGCATGGGTTAGAGATATCAACCTGCCAGTTGAGGGTTGATAAAGTGTTCACCTGCCAGTTGAGAGTAAAACATATCACATAGAGCTCCTGCCAGATAAGGGTAACTCACAGCCATTGTTAGTACCCATGGCACGGTAGTGACACCCTTCCAACTAGGGTTACAGGTTGGACCCCAATTTCCTCATATTAGGGAATGTAAGTTAGATGATACCTCCTACAGTTTCAGTTCAGTATTCAGTATAGAATTCAGTTCAGTTTTGCTTGACAATAGCATACAGACTTCCAGTTATTCAAGTTTTAGTATTTTAGTTTTACAGATTATTTCAGAAAACATTATATGCTTGGTCTTGCATCCTCAGTATTTCAGTTTTAATGCATACACACTAAGTTATCTCATCCTATTCAGTCAGTTATTACTTTATGTTCAGTTAACCCATGCATTTCAGCCTAACCCCATCTCATATACTAGTATATACAAAGTGCTGACTGTATACTTTTCGTTGCGCTATGATGTCTTATATCATAGGATCAGACGCGTAGTTTCTCGATCACGCTTAGACAGTTTAGCTTATCAGCAACAAAAGTTATAGTAAGTTTTCATCTATCGAGGACATGATTTCTTTATTTCAGTTTATCTCAGTAATTCAACATTTCTATTCAGTTGGAGTTAGTTAGGAGTTTGTCACATCAACTCCACAGACAGTCAGTTAGAGGTTTTTCGGACATTCAGATAGTTAGTTAGTTTATCAGTGTTATCAGTTGGATTTAAGTATTTTTGTAGAAATTTTTAGACATTCAGATTGATGATTTATTATTGTTTTCAGTAATTAAAACCTTGTGTAATTATCAGTTGATTTCTGCATATGTCCTTATTTATCAATTCACTCAGTGCTCATAGAAGGTACCAACTCATGGGTTAGCTTGCATCACTTGTGACCGTAAGCACCATTGTCGCGACTAGGGGGTAGGCTCTAGTTGTGACACACGACCTCCACAGCTATAACCTATTCCATGAACTGAACCAAAACCAGGCGATCCAGCTAACCCCAAGTAACAACCATGACTAGAATAGCTAAAAGACAAATCCCTCAAAGATTGACCCTCACCTTGACCAGGGAGATCACTGATACTAGATTGACCTCCATCAATAATCTAAAGCTTTGCTTGAACAAGTCTGCTAGGTTGATTCTGAAGCTGATACGAAGGCTGCGAAGGATATCTACCATGAGAACTGCTCTCTCTAAATTGGAAGCTACTACGACTCCCACTGAAACTACCTTCATATCTAGGCCTTTTATCGCTTCCCCCTTGGCCTCATGATGCACCTCCTCCATCATTTGAGCATGGTTTGACATCTCAGCAAGAGACCTACCTATTGCAACCAAAATCTAAGTAGACATGCGAAGGGAAAGTCTCATCCCTCTAATAAAACAGTAAACCCTCTCATACTCAGAAGTCAGAATAGAAGTAGTATGCCTAGTCAATTCATGAAAATGAGTCTCATACTCCACAACAGACATGGAGGCCTACTCCAACCTCAAAAAGTGATCTCTCAAGTGATACCTATAGTTGTGAGGCATATAATCCTCCAAGAAGATCTCAGAGAACTGAGTCCATGTCAAAGGAGAAGATCTAGCAGGCCTAGAATTAAGATAACCTCTCCACCAATGTCGAGCTGCCAAGTCTAATTGAAAGGTAGTCTAGTCTACACCACGATTCTCAGCTAGGCCTAGATTATAGAGCCTATCCTCACAAACAATCAGCAACTCATACATATCCTCGACTAGTGCACCAAAAAACCTAAAAGGCACATCAACAGACTCAATATCTACCCAACATCTTCAGCTCATCAATAGACATAGAAGGCTAGGAAAATACTGGCTGAAAAATTATCGATTGAGCCATCATCGGTGCAGGAGGGACCTTAACTCTGGGAGACGCAACGATAAGCTGCGCGCCGCCTCCGTACTACTCTGATCTATAGACTGTGCACTATCAGATGACACACTACCAACTAACCCTAAAAGTTAAACAAAGCATCTCTGAGCACTAAAGAAGAAATAAATCTCGGTGGAGCCTGGGCTTCTCCCTGGCCCACCATTGGCTGGGGCGGAAGAATCTCTGGCTCAGGATTGAAAATAAGGTCTAGTGAAGGCCTTCTATCCTTGACCCAAGTTAGGGATACATCTCGAGGTTATCTATGACCTCTGGGTCATCTATGAATAGGGGTAAGATCTTTAGGATCGGTCATAGGACCTTCATCTCACATAGTTGTAGCACGTGTCCTAACCATCTATGAAAGAGTGAAGAGTCAAAGGAATGTTTTATAAACCAACTCAGACACTTAGCACGATATGAGTGAAAAAAGTGAAAAACTCCTAGGAAAGTCCCATAGCCCCTCAAAGATAAGAAACGATCGTCATTGTTTTGAACCGCAGGACTCTAACAATACCAATGAAACCAAGGCTCTAATACCAATTTGTCACGGCCTGATTTATGAGTCATGATGGCACCTATTATATCCCACTAGTAGGCAAGACAAATTGTAACTCGTAGCTAAATGCAATGGGTTATCTTGGATGAAAATACCCCAAAAAAGGCAAAAATCAATAATTGCAAATTATAACAAAATAAGTCAAAGGAAAGAGAAAATAGAAAAGGGTAGCCAATACATAGATACCATCCCACGACCTGGTAGATTTAATACAAGGGCAACTATAAATACAACTTAAGTTCTAAAATAGTCAATACAATCCTATCTCGAAACTAAAGAATAGACATAAATAAGATAGGAGAATATGGCGGCTCCGACTCCAAAAACTTACCCTAGCTCTAAAATCAACCATAGCATAATCGATGAATCAACAACTAGTACTCGAATCTATACCAAAAAAGTACAGAAGTGTAGTATGAGTACCAAAACTACAGGTACTCGGTAGGCACCATCGATTGACTGAGATAACATTACTAAGTCAAGGTAAAGAGGCAAACCTAAAATACTCCAACATCATTGTGCATAAATAATTAAATAAACAGGATTAATAATGAAACATAAAGAATCAAACACATGCAATTATAACTACAAAATTAGCCCCATAAGCCAATAAGTGTGGAAAAGCAGATAACCCAACACAGGCCCCCATAAGCCCAAAGGATACAACTAAGAAAGCATACCCCAATCCACCATCTATTTATAACAATACCAATACAACTAGAGTTCATCTATATTATGCCATATTATCACGATTTCTAATTTATGGACTAGATCCAACATCTATATTCTTAATACCATAGTTACTTGTTGGACTAGAATCGGTCATTATGTAGCCAATATTGTAAGCATCAATATCATCAATGTCATATCATTGATATCATAATAATTAACATAGAAGATTGTCGGACTGTAACTGGTAATTATACAATAAATATCATAATCACTTTTCAAACTCGAATTGGTAATTATACAACTATTATCACAATAGTTTCTAAACTAGAATTGGGTGTGTGTATTTATATATGATTAATGTTATAAGGAACTTTCGAACTTTAACTGGGTAACTATATACCATTATCATCATCATCATCATCATTAATATCTGAACTTAAGCTGGTAAGTATATATATGTACCATCAATATCATCGTCAATTTCATAAGCAACAGTATAATCAATAGCATAACCAATAACCATCGACTTTCAATACCAACCCCTCATGACCAATGAGTGGCCGGATCTCCTCAATATTTTCTTTATAAGCATTTTCTAGGTATATAACAAACGTATAAGGGTTTACAAGAACCAACATGAGTCTTGGCCTAAGATGGGTCAAAGGGCCTACTTCTAATCACCGAATCACATTCTAAGGCAAGTATCTACCCCAGACTAGGCTAAGGTATCTAAATCTACTTTTAGATATTAACTAAGACATAATCACCCTAAAATAGAGATCTACCCTAAGCATGAGCCACTAATCCAAATTTATCTAAATCACGGTGTCCAGATAGCTATCTAACCCAAGTATTACAATTCATCACACCAACACCTAAAACCCATCCTGAATCTAACACAATATCATAAACATACTATGAATTAGCTCAATCTATATAGAGAATAAACCTAACCTACCTGGACATCGAAGAAAGCTTGAGAAATTCGCTTTCTTTTGAGAATCTTCCGCAAGATGTCACACTATAAAAATCATATTCTACTCATCCATACGAGAATGATGATATCCATATTGCACTATTGTGCTTCGAGTTCAAAAATGCTTAAAAATTCCATGTGTGTCACATTTATGAAAATTGCATTTTCGAAGCCAATTCAATCCTCCCTCATGCTCAAAGAGTAATTACGCTTTAAAATGGGTGAAATTCAAGTTGTGTTGGTGCTAAAATCAAGTCAGCAAGGTTTAGGTATTTAAGGAAGAAAAAGGAAATTCAAACACAGAAATGAAGAAATCTTACCACAAACTCGAAGGAGAATCGCGGAAATAATCGTTACCCAAGCTCCCAAAGTAGCCATAAGAGCTATTCCTAAGCTAATCCACTCTTTAGGGTTTAAGTCCCTTGAGAATGGATAAGAAACGGGCAAAACGGGGCTAAAAGGGAAATATTTATACCCTTCCCAGGTGTTCGGGTACCACAATCGCAACCTGACCCTCGCGATCACCGCATTTACCTATCTACCAAGGGAGTCTCTATCACAACATGATGGCATGATCACGACACTTAGTGTCTGCCAAGGGTATCACAATCGCTACCCTTGACATCGTTATCAGCAAGTGCACCAGAACTGCTGAGACTTGGAAAATTTTCAAGTCCCTACCCTTTGGAAATCACTCGAAAACCCGTATACGAAAACAGACTATGTTACCATATCAAATTTGATATTTCAGACTCAATGGCGCATCAAAATTTCAATCTGAGGTTGTTTTAGCAAAAAGTGGGTCCCACACCTATTTTTTATTTTCTTAACTTTCTGACCAATAAGTTGAAATGAGCCCGGGTGCCTCGAAACCCAAACCAAGAGTCTTCCTAGCCTGAAATTGATATGCCGGAGTTGTTGAAACAGTCAGAATTTTCATAAGAGATCAATTGATTGATGTTTTAGCCTGATGGACATTTGGAACCAACGAACACTTCAAAACAAAGAATTGTCTCTAAAAATCAAACGAACTGCTCGATAATCGAACTGTCGATCCCAGCAAGTCAAAAATGGCTTGGGGCGGCTATAGGAAGGCTCTAACGGCGAAAATAAACGAAAATATAAAAAATAACCTAAAGGGTCAATACATACCCTAACCCTTACCCCCTCTAGTCCCCTTCAAAAAAATATATTTAATTTTTTTAAAAAAATCAAATTTTTTTCTTACCCCACCCTCCTATCCAACCTCCACCCACCCACCCACCCATATCCTCCTCTTGCAAAACAAAATTAAATTTTTTTTCTTACCCACCTTCACTCCCCTACCCCGTTCTCCAGCCCTACTAGTTGTCCCCCTCCCCCTTTCCTACAATTTTTTATTTAATTTATTTTTTAGAAAATTTAAAAAAAATCTTTCCCCAACCCTACCACCTATCCTGACAGCCCCTCAACATCCCCCCTCCCCCAAAAAATGATTTAATTTTTTAAAGTTTTGTTTTAAAAAGAGTTTCAAAACTTTTTTTTTATTTCAACTTTCTTACCCTATTCATTCCCATTATTTTTTATTAAATATATACAAATATTTTAAAAAATATTTTTTCTACTTGCATAACGAACAGAAGAATTTAAATTTGAGACAACTTATTGTTCTCCTCCATACCAAACACACCTTAAAAAAATATTTTTGGGGTCAAAAATTATTTTCTTCTCTTTAACTAAAAATTAAAATGTATTTTCTGAAAATTATTTTTTTAAACACCAATCAAACACTAAAGAATAAGTTTTTTTAAAAAAATTTCGCTCACAAATCAAACAAAATAAATAAATAAAAAACTAACATACTTTTTATCAAAATATTTTTTGAGAAAATGTCTTTCACGAAAAATATTTTCGTTGGTACCAAACACACCCTGAAACTCGCGAGGAAAGATATTCAGTTAATATAGTTAGTCAAACTGCCAAAGGAAACTGAAAATCAGGCCCCATGTTCCCGTCCTCCACACTTCCCAACTTTTTGTTCCTGGAAAACCCCGTCACGTGTGTACAATCATACAACAAGATCATATTTTTCCAATTATCTTTTATGTACGTACTTCTTCTGACCTTACTTCAAAATTGTATACTCGTAATTGCTCTATTTATTCCTTTTTAATTATTCATTTTTTATAATTTAAGAATCAAATTATATAAATTTTAATTAATATTTTAAAATATATATTTTAATCAAAATTTTAAAAAAATTATAATTTATAATATTTTTATGAAGTTTTTAAATATCTAAAATTAATTTAAAAATTTTTAAATTAATATAATCTAATTTAATATGAAAACTTAGTCAAATTAATTTATGGAAAAGAAAGAAAACAATTCAAAAGGAATAAAGAGAGTAACTGATTTGTTACGAAGTAATACAACTCAAGATATGATCAATATTCTTTTCAGGATAGTAATTTGTATTTGATTGTGTCATGTATTTTGTTTCAATTAAATATGAAATAAATACGATATGCACTTTTTTAAAAAATTGAGGTCCGAATTATTAGAATAATTCTTAAAGTCGGACTCATCCTAAAATTAATTATTCTTATTTCTTGTATACGGACGACCAATAGAAAACTAATATGGAAGAAAAGGAGTAAACTTGAGCAAATTAGGGAAATATGTGCAGTAATGTACGGCCCATGAACATGGAGGTGCTTCCATTAAAAGTAGTGTAGAGTTGACGGACGTACTTTAAATTAAAATAGAAGATACCAACAGTTTGTCCACATGGCTAAACTGAGACTAAGTACTCCCTCCGTTTAAAAAAACATGACTTAATTAATTTGAGACGAAGTTTAAGAAAATAAAAAAAGAATTGAATTTTTTTGTGTTAAATTAAAGATATGTCAAATATAACAAAATGTTTTTCAATCTTGTGATCTTAAACATGTCATGTGGAAAGTTAAAATTAAAAAATTATTAAAAAGGGAAAGAAATCATTTTTTTTAAATGGACTTAAAAGAAAAATAGATCATTCTTTTTTAGATGGAAGGAGTATAATTTATCCAGATGAAATGACAACAAATCAAGCGTTGTTTCTCTCATTAGTGGATTATTCGTTTTTTCCTCTCAATTACATGTGACTCCGTGTCCGAAATAATTTGTATGCACCTTGATTAATTTTACAAGATATTTATTATTTCTCACTAGCAACAATTATTAGTTAACTCTAGTTATAAAAAAAATAAAATAGATGAGAAGAAATCACCTAATATTTTTGTCTTCTTTAAAATTCAAAACTGAAATCTCATGATTTTTACCTATTTTAGTGAACACTAAGTCACATTCTTGGATCACTTTAATCATACTTATTTTATACGTGATATGATTAATTAGTTTAATGGATATTTTGATATGTATTTTTAGTTTAAAATGGTAAGATATACAAAAATTATTTATCTTTTTAAATCTATTGTCGAATTAAAATCAAAACATCCAATTAAAATGAAGAGAGTAGTTTATCTTTTGTATGATCATATGCACTTCGATATTTACATTTGTCCTAAATAGTACACCAAAAATTGAATTACAGTACGAATACTGTCAATCAATTTTCCACTAAAGTGAAGTCTATGTCAAAAGACCATTTTGGTGAAAAGAACAGAAAAGTAATGGGTCATCATCGGGAGGACTGGTCGAACATAGCTAAAATATTATCTAAAATTTACATAAATATACATATTAAGTTATAATTATTATATAAAATATTATTTAGCAAAATTAATTAAAAATATCTCATTTATATACTTTCTCCCTCCAAGATCCTCATGCATAGCAAAATATTTCTCGTAGATCAATTAAGTTAGCATTATCTGACAGTTTCAAGATTTCAAATTTCAAAAGATATCTCATCAGATTACTCAATTTCATCATCTTCTTCAATTTATTTTGAGGTTTGTTTATTTTATTTTTTTCACTTTTATCAAATAAAAAATTTACGATTTCTTAATCTAAGGTTTTTTTCAACTTTATCAAATCATCTTCTAGTTGTTGTTTTTTTCAACTTTACCAAATCTAAGGTTTTGTGATTTGCTTTTTAATATGTATTGTTTTCTCTATTTTGTGTATTCTTATTCATTGTTATACATATTTATGTTATGTATTAAAGTAAAGACACAACTTTTTGAGAAATCTGCTGTAATTTTTACTC
The DNA here is from genome assembly GCF_002878395.1 of Capsicum annuum. Lineage (NCBI taxonomy): Eukaryota > Viridiplantae > Streptophyta > Magnoliopsida > Solanales > Solanaceae > Capsicum > Capsicum annuum. Next base: position 169,541,285 of record NC_061115.1, on the reverse strand, counting down.
CATATACATTGCATATGGTTGACCTATTTTCTGTTATTTATACATGCAAGAGTTATGTATAAGGGTTGTCAGTGGTATGTATATGACTTGAAGTATTCTCATCTTATACGTGTAAGGATTATGTATGAGGGTTGTCCGTGTTATGCAGTTTATATGGTTTAACCTATTTTTCAGATTTTTCCTACAATTATGTTTCACCTTATACTTAGGCATGTTCTGTATAAGTATATGATTTACTGCTGTTATTTTTACCTTATACATTCCAAATTACCTTTTTATGTATAGATTTACCTTATACATTACTGTAGTTATATTTCACCATATTTAAATTATACATTAGCATGTTATGTATAAGAATATGTTTTATATATTACTGTTGCCATGTTTTCTTTGTACAGGTTTTTTTTTTTCGTTTCAAAATTTTTATGTCCCTTTATTTTATTAAGGTCTTTTTTCTTTGATTCTAAAATTTTTTAGGTGATTTATGTGGTAAATTTCTTTTTAGGAGTATATTTTTTGAAAAATTTACATAATTAAGGAATTTATTAATAACACATTAATAAGGTACAATCTTAGATAATTATATATTAGATTTGATTTATTTTCTTAAATATCGTTAAAACAGTTAACTCATATACATAGGTTACAATGTATAATAACGTTGAGGAATGTATATGAACATTTATAATCCGGAAGAGAGAAAAACTAAATAGCAAATTTGGAAGCGAAAATAATTAACTAGCCAAAATCTGAACTTTATGTTGTTTACCCAAATACTATTCTCTATTTTGCAATTTATGCGTGCAATACCGTAATCGTTCGGATTTTAAGAATTCAACTTTTCTTTTTTTAATCTTCGATTGTGAATTTGAATGTAGAGTTTTTTAAAAATAAAATTTATATATTTAAAATATTATAAGTAATAATGTTTAACAATGATCCTATTGCCTTAGCGTCTACTACCACTACAAAAAAAATAATATTTAACGATGAATTTAATGACAGATCAATTTCCGTCACTGAATAGTGACAGATCAGCAACGAAAAATTCATTTTTGTCGTGAACATAGCAAGATTCTTTTTAATTCATGATATAGCAACGAATCAGCGACATATTTCTTTTTTTGTCGTCAAATATTGGCGCGAAAATATGGCGCCTTAATATTGTGACAAATTTAGCAACAAATATGTGCAATTATTTTAATTAATTGATAGTAACGGATTTAGGAATGGAATTTTTTGTCACTAACTATTGGAATATTTATATAAATTTTTATTTATTATTAGCGACGGAAAAATTCGTCGCAACATTTTATAATTTTTAATAAATTATATTTCTAGGGTTCCTTTCTCATTATTTCCGCTTTCCTTTCTTTATCTACATGGGGCTCCCACTTCTCTTTACAAAACTACTTTGAATTAGTAACAAAAGTGTCAGAATCAGTGACATTATTTTTCATTTTGGACATTAAATCAGGTAAGAAAAATGTTCTATCTCTCTAAAATGTCTTAAATTTGGATTATTTGAAGAAAAATGTTCTCTCTCTTTTTGTTTGAACTATTTTAAGAATCTCAGTAACGAAATTTCATGTCTTCTCTCTTTTTGTTGTATATCTGTAATTCTTGTTGATTTTATTGATTTTTTGGATTGATTTTATTCTATCAGTTTACTCAATTTTATTGTACATCTGGGATTTTTTTATTTTATTGGCTCTGTGGACTGAGTTAGGGTTCATGCAAGCATTTGGAGCTAGGGTTCATGCAAACATTTAGGGGCTAGGGTTCATGCAAACATTTGGGATTATCAATTATTTATTTTTTGAGTTATTTATCCGTTTGTCATTTTCTAAGAAAAAAATTAAATTTTGCAGTTGCTACTAAGAGATGTTAAATCTGTCATAGCTGTTAAACAACGAATTCTTAAGTGAATTTTTTCTTTTTTGTAAGATTATACCAAATTATTAATGAATTTACTTTATATGGTGTTAATTGACCTTGAGGGTATTGTGAAATCTATCTTAGATTATGAATTAGTCTACGGAATCAGCATTGAGTGTGTTTCAAGGTTAGCTGAAGTTCCCTTGATGTTTCTTTGTCCTCTCAAATTCTAATTTTATCTTCTTATATTTATGTCAGAGAAAAAGCTATGTTAGGATGCTTTTCTTAAATACGTATCTTATTCCGTTATGGAGTATAAAGAATTGGGCCTTCAAGATATAGTGAATTATGGAATTAAGAAGAGACTGGATAAAGGTTTTGGTGGGGTTATTGTTATGTCCAATAAAGGGGAAGTGACATGTGGGTTTAATTGTAATGGAATGTCTAGAGAATGTGCTACTGAAGATGGATTTATGGAAGTTGGTATTTGGGAATAGGGTGTGTTTTTGAGTGTTCATTAGGATGCTTTGATGTACTTTCATGTTTCAACTAATGATACTTGATAAACAATTATGTTGCTAATTAGTACTAATGTTTAAGTTAGTTGTATTGGACATCATGTATTTTGCTTTCATAAAGTAATGAAAACTTCTGAATTTTGGTTGGTGATGTAGAGATGCTTGATATGTCATTATATGTTTTTAGTCTCACTCTCCCCGTTCTTTTTCAATTGTCATGTTTTAGGACTCTGATTCTCTCACAAAAAATTACTTTCACTAAACTCCAAAACTTACTTTTACTGAAACCAATAGCAGCTGGCTATTACTTTTTTCTGCACACCTGAAAGATGGAACAAGTTAATACAAGTGTAATATAGATCTTTGTACGGTGTAATATAGATCTTTGTTATGTACTTACATCTATTTTGGTTAATATGTTACAGTTTGATATTTCTAAGTTAAAAGTAGTTTTTCACTCTAAATTCTGGATTTTTTTAGCTATACTTATTTTTCCAGAGGCATTCAACTATCAATAGCGAAATTAATAGCAGTTAAATATGTAAATTGTAGATTACCGTATTAATAGTTGATTTGTTGTCTTATCTCAAAGTGCTAATTTTACATTTGAATCATCTCTGCTTTTGTTTATGTTAGAGTTGAAGTGACCATTTAATACAGCTAAATAACTGCAGCTGTTGTAAGACATTGAAAGAAAAGATCAAGTGCATTTGTTTGGTAAATTACTTATTCAACATTGCCTTTTAAATATAGTACTATGTGTATGCAGATGGTGTTGTGGATTAGCTCACTCACCAAATGTTAGTGAATTGGTTATACGACTTTTGTCGTAGGAATATTTTTTTAGTGTATATACATAATAAGTGTGTGTATACTATTACTGATACGCCATGTTGGCTGTGCATTAAGTGCCATACTCATGCTACACCAATTTGACATGGGTATGTCTGAGAAATGAATGAACGATATGTATGTATTATAGATCTTTGTTATGCTGCAGATGTGGTTTGAGTTGATGGTAGTTACATAACAAGGTTGAGAAAATGTAGGATCTGAGTGAACTATGCATATATCTCACTTGATGTGTTTAAGCTGTTTGAACTGACTATTATAATGTGCCATTAAATGGTATATGAAATAGTCTTGAAATGATGCAAATGAGATATATAATTTTGTTAAACTATAGTATTTGAAAAGTATAGTACCAGAACTTTCTATTACTATGTCACCTTACTTTCTTTGTTTATTGTGCATCTTTATAAAAAGAAAAAAAGAAAACTTTGTTTGTTTACTTCTTTTTGCTTTTATTTTTTTTGTTCTAAATATATGATTGTACGCACCTACTCACCAAGGTTCTTGCATTTAGCTGAATTTTATGTTGAACTGAAATATTAAGCTATTGCTGATGAAGAGTAGTATGGAAGAATGCGTTATTTTGTTTTCTTCTTTGAGTTGCTGATAGAACTACTTTTTTTATGATTAATTATTTTTGTCTTATTCTTTGAGAACTTCACTCTAATTAGCACTAATTATCATGTTTCTTTATTTTAATAATTAATAGGAACATGAATAATCTAGTGAGTGGTTGAATGTATGAGAGGTTAGATGGTCGAGGGACTTTAAACTCTAGTTTTGTAATTGGTGTGAATGAATTTATCCAATTCGCATGTTCTCAATAGAATCACATGAATGGTGACAAAGTTAGATGTCCATGTGCAAAATTTCAGAACTACAAATTCATGAATGTTGAAACTATTAAATGTCACCTTTATCATTTTGAATTTTTTGAGAACTATTTTATTTGAAAGCATCAAGGGAAAAAAGATTTTATAAGTGAGACTTGTTATGATAAGGACTTGCATGGTGTTGGTCAACCTGAATTGGGAGAAAGCCCATACTCACAAATGATTTTGGATGCAGCTGGTCCCAACTTTTTCCAGGGTTTAAGTTGATAATCTTATAGAAATATTGAACCTGAGTTATCTCATCCCTTTTAACATTCAATGAAGAAAGATTCTAATCCCGTATCTCAAAAAATTTATGATTTGCTATAGGCCGCCGATGCAGAATCATATCTTGATTCATCTCTCTCTCAACTTGCAGTTGTTTCTACAATGCTAAATATTAAAATGAAAAATAATATGTCACATAGAGGTTATAATCAGAGGATGCAATTGCTTAAAGAGGCTTTACCTGAAGATAACATGGTGCTTGATATCTATTATCAAATCAAGAAGCTAGTGCGTAGCTTGGGTTTGCCAGCTGAAAAGATTGATTGTTATGGATCAGGATGTATGTTGTATTGGGGTGATGATGAACACCTTACATCTTGTAAATTTTGTAGCAATCCAAGGTATAAGAGTTGTGTTGACTCTCAAAAGAGGAAATTGGTCCCTTACAAGAAAATATATTACTTTTCTTTGATTTCGAGATTGCAAGATTATATGCATCCCATGCTACAACTATTGACATGAGATGGCATCATGAGAATAAAAAAGAGGATGGTGTGATGGGTCATCCATTAGACTCTGAGGCTTGGAAGAACTTCAATGATATTATCCCTTTTTTGTTGGTGAACGAAAAACTATTAGATTGGGGTTATGTACGGATGGTTTTCAACCATTCAGTTAGTCTAGAAGAAAATATTCTTCGTGGTCAGTGATTGTCACTCCATACAATTTACTTCCAGGAATATGCATGAAATAGGCTTATATGTTCTTAACAATTATTATTCCAGATCTGAGCAATCCCAAACATAAAATTGATGTTTATCTGTAACCTCGGGAGATAGGTGTGGAAGTATTTGACATCTCAAAAAAGTAAAACTTTTAATTAAGGATAGCTTTGATGTGGACAATTAGTGACTTTCTAGCATATTCTATATTATCGGGCTGGAGTACTGCGGGTAAGTAACATGTTCTTATTGTATGGAGGATACACAACCCTTTAGATTACACCATTGAAGAAAACAATCTTGATTTGACTGTTATGTAATATTCCTTGACTAACATCACCCATTTAGGAGAGATCGAAAGAACTCTCTTAAAGTCCAGACTATTAAAAGACCTCTACCATCATATAGAACATGAGAGGAAATTTTGAACCAAATTTGTAATTTGGGGATAAAAAATGTAACAGAGTTAGGTGTAGAAGAATTTAATCAAAGAATATGTAAGACATGTGGTTGAAAAAAGTGAATCATCTTTTAGGATTTTTCATACTGGATTTCTAACATGATTCAACATAATCTTGATGTCATACATATTAAGAAAAATTTCTTTGATAACGTATTTAACATTGTTCTTAATTTTGATGACAAAATCAAAGACAATTTACAGTCACATCTAGATACAACAAAGTATTATGATCGACCTCAGTTGCGAAAGGATAGTAATGGACAATCTCCAAAATTTGTCTATATAATAGACAAGGAATCAAGAGATATCTTGTTTAATTAGGTGAAAGGCTTAAGTTTTCAGATGGGTATGTTTCAAATTTAGGTAGGTTTGCCATACACAAATGTGAAAAGGTTATTTGGTATGAAAAGTCATGATTTTCATGTGTTCATGCAACGACTATTGACTATTGATTTTCGTGAACTACTTCCTAGTAATATGTGACAGACACTTATAGAATTGAGCTTATTTTTTAAGGATCTTACTTCGACCACTCTACGAGTGGATGATATGGTTCGATTAGAGGGAGATATTCCACAAACTTTTTCCAAGTTAGAATGCATATTTCCTTCTGGGTTCTTTGACTCAATGGAACATCTTTATATGCACCTTCCATATGAAGCAAGGATAGTTGGACCTATGCAATATCGATGGATGTATTCTTTTGAATGATAAATGTGAAAATCTATGTCGAACTTGTGACGAATATTTAATACATAACCTTCAAATGTAATGTTCCATCTTTATATATATATATATATATATATATATATATATATATATATGGGAACTCTTAAAAGGATGATTGGGAATAAAGCTAGTGTTGAGGATTCTATTTGTGAAGCATACTTGATGATGGAGTCAACATAATTATTTTCTCATTATTTTGAACCTCATGTCATGTCATGTAATCATAATGTGGATCGTAATGATGATAGTGGTGTTGTGGAAAATCTTAAAGGAAATCTTTCAATATTCTCCTATCCAGGTCGACTATGGGGAGAAGCAAAAAATAGATTTACCTCTAAATGAAATCACATCTGCTCAAACTTATATTTTATTAAATTAAGGAGGTTGAGCCATTTGTGAGTGTAATACCCCGTATTTTCCTCACTTAAATTAACCCTCATTACATGGGTTATCCTATATAATTTTTATAAAATACTTAGTATTTTTCAATTTTTAGCCGATCAATGCGTAGCAAATTCAGTCAGCTTTCCAATGATATAAGATCCGGCCAAATCAGATACCCAGGCAAGGAGTTAGAGCTATTTTAGTAAAATAGTGTGTCAACTGGCACTTCAGCGCATCGCGGAGGCATGCCAAATGACAATTATCAAAAACCAGTGAGGCAACGCGATAACTCCACATCGTGGTGAGCTTCTGGGTCTCATGCAGTGAAGCAACGTGATCCCACTGCATCACTCCAAGCCTCTAGTTCACAATTATTGAATTCTAGTGACACGACGCGATAGCGCCGCATCGCACCAAGGGTGATAATCAAGAATTTTCAGTTAATTTTGAGATTTAAATTCCAAATGCTTTTAGGTCTTTTTTCCCCATTCCAGTTAGCCTAAACACGGGATTAAAGCCCTAAATAGCCTAATATCTTATTAATTTCTCACTTATCTCAAGAAAGAAATCATTCTCTCTCAATTAAAATCAAGAACAAAGCTTAAGAAACTCACTAAGAACTCCAAGAACTCAGCAATTCAGGTATGTTAGGTGTTCATTCATGGGTCCCTTTCACCCATGAAACCCAAGAACCTCTTTTTAAATACAAGTTATAGATTCATGATTCCAATGCTTGAAATTAATTGTACGCATATCTATGATGTTAATTAGATTTTCAATCCATGATTATGATAAGATTCATAAAAATAGAATAGTATTTATGGGAAATTATATGAATTGCATGTTCAACCCATGAATTTACAAGTTTGGGCATTTTAGTTGTAATGCTTATATGTTATCAATGATTATGTGTATAAAGTTGTGCTCCCCAAGTGTTTGATAGAATATCCATGTGAATTAAATGATGCAATCATAACATGCTACAATATGTACAAGCTTATGCCCTACAAGTGTTTGATAAAATATCTCTATAAATGAATTATGGACAAGTAATTATTGTTATGTCTTTCAAGATTCTGCTATGCTTATATTCATCCTATCGAGTCCTGGGGGTATTTAATATCCGATAATCTAGTTGTTTACCTAGAGCCAGTGTTAGTTATAGAATAGTATCAGTCATATCATGATCAATAGAATTTAATTAGCTACGAAACTCAGTAGAACTCAGTCGATTACAAAATTCAGAAAAACTCAGTAAACTCAGTATCAGTCTAGTCCAGTTTAGTGTCTTTCAGTTGGGAGTAGGATTCAGCACCAAATGAACCCAAGGATGGGGGCTCACCTGCCAGTAGAGGGTGTGATCCTTATAAATAATCCTTGCATTCTAGAACTACATAGCCAACGTAGGTTGAGACATTAACCTTCCAGTTAAGGGTTGATGATGTGTTTTAACATGCCAGTTGAGGGTTCCACCGTTCTCATTAGAGTACCTACCAGATAAGGGTAACTCTTTAGTGTTTTTACCTGTGGCATGGTACTGACACCCTTCCTGTTAGGGTTACAGGTTACACCCCAAATCTATTTAAAAGGGGGCATGTCGGTTAGATGATTACTTTGCACAGTCTCAGTTTCAGTCACAGGATAGAACTTAGTTCAGTTCTACAAAATGAGGACTGTCAGATACAGTAAATCAGTTTCAGTAACTCAGTTATCAATAATCTTAGTTATTAGTTACTTAGTTATTAGAACTCAAAAATCAGCTTTAATAAAATCTCAGTTACAGTATATATGCATATACACAGTATTGCATACTCAGCATTTATAACAGTTTTAATTATTCATGTACTTTTATATTCAGTTACTCTATATCATTCAGTTAGTTATTGTTCATGCATATGAACCATTGCATTCAGCCTTACCTTATCTAGCAAACCAGTACATTCTATATACTGATGCATACTCTTTCTTTGCGCTATGATGTCTTATATCATAGGTTCAGATGTTTAGGTTCCTGATTGCGTATAGACAAATCCAGTTATTAGAAGTAGTTTATTAGTGAGTCCTCATCTATCGAGGGCATGCTTTTATTTTAGTATTTCATTTTATTAGTAGTTCAGTAGTCGAAGTTAGTTGGGGGTTTGTCCCATCAACTCCACCTTCAAACAGTTCAGTTAGAGGCTTTTCAGACTACACTTTCAGATATTATTTAGTTTTGCAGATTATTATTATAGTTGATATTCTTTATTAGTATTTTAGATTTTAAATCTTATGGTATTTTAGCCTATTCCTGTATTTATTATAGTATTATTATTCAGTGCTCATAGCAGATATCAGTCATGAGTTAGCTTGTAGTCCTTTGAGGTCGTACGCACTGTGTAGTGTCTAGGATATAGATTACAAACTTAGTATCAGAGCCTAAGGTTTAATAGAGTCCTAGGGAGTCTGAAAGACACATCGAGTAGAGTCTTGTGCATGGGTGTGTAACGCTCCATATTTATGGACAAGAGGCTATGAGATATTTTAGGAAAAGTTTCCCTTCTTTCAGTATTCATGTCGTGAGAGTGAGCATGAGCTCAAGTTAAACTTTTAGTCTAATTTATTTTTCCTTCCGTTTACAGAACATGCCTCCCAAAAAAACTAATGGAAGAAGGACCGAAAATCGGTCAGCACCTCAGCCCATTCAGGTAGATCCTCTGGACGAGCATATCTCTCATGTGGAATTTAGAGATGCATGCACTACTCTAGTCAATTCTATAATAGCTCAGAATAAACAACCAGCTATTGTTCAAGCCAACCCAGTGGCCAATAATACTGCAGCCAAGATTTAGGACTTCAACCAAATGAATCCTCCTCTATTCTCAGGATCTAAGTCAGAAGAGGACCCACAAAAGTTTCTCGATTAGGTTAAAAAAGTCATAAATACTATGGGAGTGACTTCCAGTAAGAGTGCTGAGTTAGCTGCCTATCAGCTATAAGAAGTAGCTCATACATGGTTTATGTAGTGGAAGGTAAATAGGGGCACAGATGCAGAGCCCATAGAGTGGGAAGAGTTTGCAACTGCTTTTTTAGATAGATTCTTTCCCTTAGAGATGAAAGAAACCAAGGTGTTAGAGTTTATCATTCTCAGGCAGGGCAGTATAAGCGTGAAATTATATTTTCTTAAGTTTACTCAGTTAGCTAGGTATGCTCCCTATGTAGTGGCAGACCGTTGGTCCAGAATAAGTAAGTTCGTGTCTTGGCTATCAGATAGTATGATTAAGGAGTGCAGAACTGCGATATTGATTAAGAAGATGGACATATCTAGGCTCATGGTCCATGCTCAGTAGATATAAGAGGCTAAGAATAGAGAAAGAGAAAGGTAGAACACGAGAGACAGAATAGGTAGCTTTAATTTCAATTAACCTAAGTCAGAAGGTGATAACTATTCCCAGTTTTATCCAAAGTCTTTGGTTCTAGCTCCATCCTCAGACAGTGCTCTCATCCCTAAGTTCATAAATGGTAACAAAGATAGGGTACCAGGCTCTAAATCTCTGGGTAGTGTCAGCATTGCTCGAACAAATCCTCTTTGTTAGACATATGGCAGAAACCATCTGGGTGTCTTCAGATCTGGCAGTGATGTTTGTTTCGAGTGTGGAAAACCAGGCCACAGAGTCAGAGATTGTCCTCAGTCAGGTTCTCAGGGTCAGTATAACCATACTTTAGCTCAGTTGGGTCACCTGAATTAATAGGGTGCCACTTCCAGTGCCACCACTGGGAAACACTTAAGCAGGCTTTATATACTTCAGTCCAGACAAGATCAGGAAAATTCTCCTGATGTGGTCACTGGTATGTTATAGATTTCCTATTTACATGTTTATGCCTTGATAGATCCAGGAGCTTCTTTATCTTTAGTTACTGCTTATATAGCCATTGAATTTGGAGTCAGTCCAAAAATCCTAGCAAAGCCTTTCTCAGTTTCTACCCCAGTAGGTAAATCTATCATAGCGCAATGGGTGTATAGGTACTGTCTGGTTATGATTCTCGGAAAGTTACTTCAGCAAAATTTGTAGAGCTAGATATGGCAGATTTTAATATCATTCTCGACATAGATTGGCTCCATTTATGATATGCCCTAATTGATTGTAGAAACAGAATAGCTTATTTTCAGTTTCCAAATAAACCAGTCTTTGAATGGAGGGGTAGTACCACAGTGCTTAAGGGTCATTTGATTTCATACCTTAGAGCGAGAAAAATGATATCTAAGGGATGTGTCTATCATCTTGTCTGAGTCAACGACTCTAGTTCAAAAACTCCCAGTCTTGAGTCAGTTCCATTTGTAAATGAATTCTTAGATGTGTTTCCTGAAGTTCTTCCTGGAGTTCCTCCCGAAAGGGAAATTGACTTCGGAATAGACCTTTTTCCAGGCACTCAGCCTATATCTATTCCTCCATATAGAATGGAACCAGCAAAACTCAAAGAATTAAAAGAGCAGTTAAAAGATCTCTTAGATAAGGGATTTATCAGACCCAGCATTTCCTCGTGGGGCATACCAATCTTTTTCATTCATAAGAAAGATAGTTCTCTTAGAATGTGTATAGACTATCATCATTTGAAAACAGTCACAGTCAAGAATAAATATCTATTTCCCAGAATCAATGACTTGTTTGACCAACTTCAAGGTGCCAGTAACTTTTCTAAGATAGACCTCAGATCAGGCTATCATCAGCTCAGAGTTAGGGAGTGTGACATTCCTAAAACATCTTTCAGAACCCGGTATGGTCACTTTAAGTTTCTAGTCATATTCTTTTGTCTTACAAATGCCCCAGCAACTTTCATGGACTTAATGAATCGCGTGTTCAAGCAGTACTTGGATATATTCATTATAGACTTCATCGATGACATTTTTGTCTATTCCCGTAGTGAGAATGATCATGCAGATCACCTTAAAATCATACTTTAGACTCTCAGAACTCATTAGTTGTTTGCCAAATTCAGTAAGTGCAAATTTTGGCAAAGGTAAGTAGCATTCCTTGGTCATATTATTTCCGGTTATGGCATTAGAGTTGATCCTCAAAAGACTAATGCAGTGACAAACTGGCCTAGACCCATCTTTCCATCAGATATCTAGAGTTTCTTAGGTTTAGCTGGCTATTACTGTCAGTTTGTTGAAGGGTTTTCATCTATTGCATCCCCCATATCCAGATTGATTCAGAAGAAAGTCCAGTTTCAGTGGTCAGATTCTTACGAGAAGAGTTTTCAGGATTTGAAGACTTGACACACCTCAGCCCTAGTCTTGACTCTACCAGATAGTTTAGATAGATTTGTTGTGTACTGTGATGTATCTAGAGTAAGTTTGGGTCATGTTCTTATGAAGAGAGGTAAGGTCATAGCCTATGCCTCTAGACAACTTAAGCTCCATGAGAAGAATTACCCGAGTCATGATCTTGAGTTAGCAGCTATAGTATTTGCCTTAAAGATTTGTAGGCTTTATGTGTATGGGGTGCATGTTGATGTGTTCGTAGATCACAAGAGCTTGAAGTATGTATTTTCTCAAAAATATTTGAATTTACGTCAGAGAAGGTGGTTAGAGTTATTGAAATATTATGATACAGCTGTTCTATATCATCTGGGAAAGGCCAATGTAGTAGCTGATGCTCTCAGTAGATTGTCGACGAGTAGTCTTGCTCACGTTGAGGATGATAAGAAAAACTTAGTTCAGGAAGTTCATCAGCTTTCCCGACTAGGTGTCTGCTTAGTCGATTCAGCAGAGGGTAGTGTATAGGTGCAGAATAGTTTAGAATCATCACTAGTTTCCAAAGTGAAGGAAAAACAGCATAGAGACCCCAGTTTAGTGAAATTGAAAGAGTCAGTCATAGATCAAAAAGTAGAGGTTTACTCCCAAGAGGGAGATGGTATGTTGCGTTGCCAGGGTCATTTATGTGTGCCAGGGTGTGGATGACTTGAGGCAATGAATTTTTGTAGAAGCGCGTGGTGCGCGATACTCTATTCATCCAGGGGCCACTAAGATATACCATGATTTGTGGGAGATCTATTGGTAGAGTAGGATGAAGAGAAATATTGCAGAGTTTGTAGATAAGTGTTCTATGTGTCAGTAGGTTAAGATTGAGTATCAGAAGCCTAGTTGGTCCATGCAGGAGTTCAGTATTCCTACATGGAAATAGGAGGAAGTGAACATGGACTTTGTGATAGGTTTGCCTCGTACTCATCATCAGCATGATTCCATTTGGGTTATCGTTGATAGAATGACCAGATCAGCTCATTCCTTACCAGTTCATACTTCCTATTTAGCTGAGGACTATGCCAAACTCTATATTAGAGAGTTGGTCAGGTTATACGGAGTCCCAGTGTCTATCATGTCAGATAGAGGTACCCAGTTTACCTCTTATTTCTGGAAAACATGCGAAAAAGGTCTTGGTACCTGAGTTCACCTCAGTATAGCCTTCCACCCTCAGACAGATAGTCAAGCAGAAAGGATTATTTAGATTTTAGAAGATATGTTAAGACCCTGCGTTGTTGATTTTAAGGGTAGTTGGGATGACCACTTGCCTTTGATCGAATTTGTATACAATAACAACTATCATTCTAGTATTTAGATGGCTCCGTTTGAGATTTTTTATGGTAGGAGATATAGATCTCCAATTGGTTGGTTCTAGGTTGGTGAGGCAGCAGTAGTAAAGCCTGACTTAGTGTTAGATGCCTTAGAGAAGGTTTAGCTAATCAGAAAAAGGCTTAGGACTACCCAGAGCTGACAAAAATCATATGCAGATATGAGGAGAAAGGATCTCGAGTTTGAGATTAGTGATTTTGTATTCCTGAAAATCTCTCCCATAAAAGGGGTAAAGAGGTTCAGTAAGAAGGAAAAGCTCAGTCCTCGATATGTCGGTCCTTATAGAATTCTCAATCATTTTGGAAAGGTAGCTTATGAGCTCGAGTAGCCTTCAGATCTAGCTTCAGTATACCCAGTATTCCACGTCTCCTTGCTAAAGAAATAAATTGGTGACCCAACAGTCATAGTTCCCTTGGAGGGCATAGATATTTAGAATGATCTCTTTTTTGAAAAGGTTCCAGTTCAGATCCTCAATCATTAGATTTGCAGACTAAGGAACAAAGAAGTTCCCTTGGTCAAAGTTCTTTGGCAGAATCAATCCGTTGAGGGAGTTACTTGGGAAGCAGAAGCAGATATATGAACCAATTATCCTCACCTCTTCTCCACAAACTTAGATTCAGCTCAAGGTAATAGTCTTCCTTGGCTCTACTCAGTTCCATGTTCAGTTACAGTTATAAACTTGGTATTCTTTACCATTGCATATCCAATCATGTATTCACGAATCAGTTCAGTCATGTACCCATGCATCAGATATGCATGGTCAGTGTGTAAGCTCAGTCTATTAGTGTTTATCATCTTAATCAGTCTTATTCAATGAAGAATGTTCCCAAGGGGGAGATATTGAAATACTCCATATTTCCCTAACTTAAATTAACCTTTAGTACATGGGTTATCCTATATAATTCTTTTAAAATAATCAGTATTTTTAGTTTTGAGCTTACTAATGCATAGGAAATTCAGTCAGCTTCCCAATGATATAAGATTCGCCTAAATCTGATACCCGAGCGAGGAGTTAGAGCCATTTTAGTAAAATAATGTACCAACTAGCACTTCAGCACGTTACGGAGGCATGCCAAATGGCAAATGTCAAAAACCAGTGAGCCAACGCAATAACCCCGCATTATGGTGAGCTTCTAGGTCTAATGCAGTGAAGAAACGTGATCCCACCGCGTCGCGCTAAGCCTCCAAATCACAATTGTTAAATTCTAGTGACACGACGCGATAGCGCCGCATCGCGCCAAGGGTGAAAATCAGGAATTTTTAGTTAACTTTGAGTTTTAAATTCCAGTGATTTTAGGCTATTTTCTCTCATGCCAGTCAGTCTAAACACATGATTAAATCCCTAAATGACTTAATATCTCATAAATTGCTCACTTATCTCAAGAAAGAAATCACTCTCTCAATTAGCAAATCCTAGCTCTCAAGAAATCAAGAACATAGCTCAAGAAACTCAATAATATCTCTAAGAACTCATCAATTCAGGTATGTTAGGTGTGCATTCATGGGTCCCTTTCACCCATGAATCCTAAGAACCTCTTTTTAAATTATAAGTTATACATTCATGATTCCAATGCTTGAAATTGATTGTACGCATATCTATGATGTTAACTTGGTTTTCAATCCATCATTATGATAAGATTCATGAAAATAGAATAGTATTCATGGGGAATTATATGAATTGCATGTTGAACCCATGAATTTGCAAGTTTGAGCATTTTAGTTGCAATGCTTATATGTTATCCATGATTATGTGCATAAAGTTGTGCTTCCCAAGTGTTTGATAGAATGTCCATGTGAGTTAAATGATGCAATCATGACATGCTAGTACATGTATAAGCTTATTCCCTACAAGTGTTTGATAAAATTTCTCTATGAATGAATTATGAACAAGTAATTATTGTTATGTCTTTCAAGATTATGCTATGCTTATTTTCATGCTATCGAGTCCTGGGGGTATTTAACACCCGACAATCTAGCTATTTATCTAGAGCCAGTGTTAGTTACAGAATAGTATTAGTCATGTCATGATTAGTAGAATTTAGTCAGCTACAGAACTCAGTCAGTTACAGAACTCAGGAAAACTTAGTAAACTCAGTATTAGTCTAGTCCAGTCCAGTTTAGTATACTCAGTCCAGTGTCTTTTAGTTGGGAGTAGGATTCAGCACCGAGTGAACCCAAGGATGGGGGCTTACCTGCCAGTAGAGGGTGTGATTCTTAGAAGCAATCCTTGTATTCCAAAACTACGTACCAGTGTAGGTTGAGACATTAACCTGCCAGTTGGGGTTAATAAGGTTTTTAAACCTGCCAGTTGAGCGCTCCACCATTCTCATTAGAGTACCTGCCAAATGAGGGTAACTCTTCAGTGTCTTTACCTGTGGCACGATACTGACACCCTTCCAACTGGGGTTACAGGTTGGACCCCAAATTTATTAAAAAAAGAGGCATATCGGTTAGACGATTACTTTCTACAATCTCAATTTCAGTCTCATGATAGAACTCAGTTCAGTTGTACAAAATTAGGACAGTCAGATACAGTCAATCAATTTCAATAACTCAGTTATCAGTAATCTTAGATATCAGTTAGTCAGTTATCAGAACTCAACTTCAGTAAAAGTTCAGTATAGTATACACACATATGCACATTATTGCATACTCAGTATTTACAGTAGTTTCGGTTATCCATGTACTTTTATATTCAATTACTCTATATCATCCAGTCAGTTATTATTCATGCATATGAACCCTTGCATTTAGCCTTACCTCATCTAGCATACCAGTACATTTCATGTACTGACGCATACCAGTACATTTCATGTACTGACGCATACTCTTTCTTTGCTCTATGATGTCTCATATCATAGGTTTGGATGCTCAGGTTCCTAACCATGCGTAGACAAATCCAGTTATCAGCAACAGTTTTAGTAGTGAGTTCTCATCTATCGAGGGCATGCTTTTATTTCGGTATTCTACTTTATTAGTAGTTCAGTAGTCGGAGTTAGTTGGGAGCTTATCCCATCAACTCTACCTTCAGACAATCCAGTTAGAGGCTTTTCAGACTAGACTTTTAGGCATTATTTAATTTTGCATATTATTATTACAGTTGATATTCTTTATCAGTATTTCAAATTTTGAATCTTATGGCATTTCAGCCTATTTTCTGGATTTATTACGGTATTATTATTCAGTGCTCACAGTAGATATCAGTCATGGGATAGCTTATGGTCCTTCGGGGTCGTAAGCACCGTGTAGCATCCGGGGTACAAACTCGGGGCGTTGCAGTGAGGTAACCAAATTCTTTTAATAATAAAAAAATCTATTCTTATGTCATGATTTCTTATTTAAATTATTTTGTTTTGATGAAGTATTTACCTGCAGTGTTTGCAAGAAGAATTTCCAAATCTCTCTCAAAGTGAAATAGATGAGAGACTTGAAGACATTTTTGCTATATGGTTCAAGGAATATGTAATGTTTAACTAACTATTATCTTTTATATAATTATGTACTTAAATTAGCTTCTCAAATTTAACTAAATCTTCAAATTTTTTTTAAATAGGATCGGTGCAATTTCATTAAGAATGAATACTTTAGTCTTGCTCGTGGTCCATTAATAGGAGCTACATGCCATTCAGCATAATTTATTAATGGATATATATTTCACAAAGAATGTCGTGGTAGCATGGGATCAATAATGAATAGTGGAGTTTGTATCTCGGATCCAAATTTTGGTGATTATTATGGGTGGCTAAAAGAGATTATACAAGTGGAATATCGTGAAACACCTTTAAAGAAAACTATCTTATTCAAATGTGAATGGTTTGACCCAACAATGGATGTTGGTGTTAAGAAGCACAATCAGTGCAAATTGGTTGATATAACCATAGTCGTCGGTTGAATTACCAGTTGAGGAACTAGTGACAACTTCAAAATTCAATGTTCCTTGTCAAGTTGAAGAAGTTGAAGTCCATGAGGTAGATATGTCTATTTCTGCTGATGAATATATACTCTTGCATGATCCAAATGGGTGTGTACTTGAAATGAATGAACCCATTAATGATGATTTATTTAAAGGGCATCATGAAATCTAAGATGAATCTATGGACAAAGAATATGAAAATGAGAAAATTAAGGAGGATGAGAAAGAGGAGGAGTCTGAAGAAGACATGGATAGTGACTAGAGCTTGATAAAAAACTGCTAATTTTTCTTTGCTGTATTTTGTTTTTATTAAGAAGTTATAGATAGTGAAAAGAGCTTGATAAAAATCTACTATTTTATCTTTGTTGTATTTTATTTTTAGTATTTTTTCTCAAAAATGTTGTCATTTCCTTAGTTTCTGCTTTTCAGTTCTTTTAATAAAGATAACATTTTTTGACATAGCAAAAGTAGCACCTAAAAGATTGAAACACTTTTTTGTGATGAGTCTTGGGTAAGCATATAAAAAACTTCAAAAGAAAATCTCTATATATTTGATTGATCAATTAAATGAACATTATGTCAAAGATTTTTGTTTCTTTTTAATAATCTGTCAGTTTTCATAGCACATGATTTTAATTTGGTTTTTACTAGTAATGATCTAACGACACTATTATTTTTTTGTATATATGACTCGAGGCGTATATCGTGTAGACAATTCCTCAGGTAGGAGTAAGACTGGTAATCGTGTAAAAAATGCCTTCTATTCCAACTCCAATTATTGAATAGGATGGTACAAGTTCCAACCCTAGTAGTATGCCAACTGATCAAACGGTACTGCCCAACCGTAGGCCATCGATTGAAACATTAAAACAAAGAAGTACCCTATTTATTACTGAGACATCTCCACTTTTACCTAATGAAAGTAGCCCAATAGGCTAGAGTATGAATACTAAATAAAACCCAATAGGTGAGGGAACATCTACTAGGAGAAATATATCTAGTGAAGGTGATTCTAGTGGTAGCCATGCCCGAACCTTTATTTTTTTTAAAACTTTTTTAGGGTTAGTACTTACTACTTATTGTTTTATATATTAATGAAGAATAATTTGTACTGATAGAGTGAAGTCATGGTGTTTCCTTTCAAAATCGAGTGAAGGTTATGTTCTGGAATATAATTACCTAGATGTTCTGGTATATAGTACCTACTGAAATTGTGAATGCTAATAGTTCATGTATGTTGATCTAGTTTACTATGGAGTTGGTTTGTTTAACTGATTATGATGTATATTGGAATCTCTCAGTAAAGGTTATGTTCTGGAATTTAAGTACCTAGATGTTCTGGAATATAGTACCTACTGAAATTGTGAATGCTAATAGTTCATGTATGTTGATCTGTTTACTATGGAGTTGGTTTGTTTAGCTGGGTACAATTTGATGTGTACATTATACTACTATTGGGACCAGTGGATTTTTGCAACAAACTACTATTGTAGCCCATTCTTTGACTCTACTGGGAATATACCATGGTTGGGACCAGTGGAATATCATATTTTTCCTTTTCTCGCTTTCTTCTAATTTATGCTTTTTGAGAAACTTTCAATATCATTTAGTTTATTAGCTAAATAACTGCTTTGCTGCAAACAAGGCTGCAGTAAATTCTTATTCCCGACTGTTTAACTGAATAATATCATCAATGCACCAATTTCTTTAAATGTGTACAGGTTGGAACCTTCTGAAAAATGCTCCAGTTTTATTACATTGTCTTCCAAAAGTGAAGTTGATCCTAATAGAATCAATTGGAAAGGTGTCTTAAAGGATGTCAAAGATGGTTATTTTTGAGAATTCAAGGTTTGTTTTTTCGCATCCGATCTTTACAAAAATTTTAAAATTACAAACTTAATTTTATAAATTTGACTAAACACCTAAAAGTACTCCAGTAATCTGTTATAACAAGTTAAACTACTGTGATAGTAAGAAAACCATTTACATTGCTACTGTGTTATAACTCAAATTTACTTGTGAATTGTACTGTTATATGTGCTAAAAGGTGAATATTCTATCCGAGATATAAATCAATGAGTAGATTAAATTAAGAAATATTATGCATGTACAGCATGTGGTCCTAGAAAAATTGAAGAATATAAAGAATGGCATGTGGTTCTGCTACTAGCTATAGTACTCTCTTTGCAGAAAGGTCTCAGATTTGAGTTTTGATATCTAAAAAAATCTTTGATTAGGAGCAGTAGCTACCTAAATCTAATATCACACATCATAAGCTTAGAGAACATACCCTAGAATAGACTGATATACATAACTAGACCGATCAGCATATGAAAAAAGAGCAAGAAAACAACAAAAAGTTAATAATAAATCTTTGAAGATAAAAAATAAGTAAAAGGATTAGTGGGTAAATGAGGAAACATACAAGCTGGTGCAGTTGGAGTCAAAGTTGCATTTCCTTTAAAGTCATAACGAACATCAAAGGAACCTTTTCTCTAATAATTTCTTTTTGCAACATAGTTGTTGTGATCTTTGACAATGTCAGGATTGTAACAAGCACCCTTAGTATGGATTGCTATACAATCAGCTCCGGATCCATAGGCATAATCAATGTTGTCTTGAAGAATTTTTACATCCACACCATCTTTTCAAGTACAGTAACTGGCACCTACAGAAACAAATTCACATACAATCAGCTCAAACAAGCAAAACTTGTTTTGATTTTCCTACAAAAGACTGAATCTTTGAACACAACTGAATCAACAACCATTTTAAAGAGTAAAATATAGTGAAACATCATCTCAAGAATAGTAAACAATTGTTAAAGATAGAGCTTAAAGTATTCCATGTACTATATAATTTCATTCAATGGTTAAATATAGCGCTTGGGAAAGGTCAGAGGTATACCTTTTACTCTATGTGAAGTAATTCCTACATTCTGGAGACTATTGGAATACAAAAATTCATTTGTGTTGTATTCTTGCTTAAGTTGATTTATTCCTATATTTATAACACCCCATAAAATTTCCGAGTCCTTAGAGCTTCAAAAGCATGCCAAGAAAAGCTTAACACTTAGAAAATTTTGCTAAGTGTTGAAACTTTTCCATTCCATAAGCCTTTAAAACTCTAATGAATTATTTTGTGACCTTCCCAACCTTTATTTCTTAATTTTCTTGTTATATTGAGATGGGACAAGTCAAGAGTACATTCCGGGTGAGTTTCAGAATTTTTAAACAAGCCTAAAGTCATGTTTGGATTGGAAAAATAATAGCTAAAGGCTACAGAGGGGTGCCGCCCCTCTTAGAGCCTTAGTCCCCTCCCTCAGTAGCAAGGTGCCTCCCAGCCTACAAAAGGCTCTGGGAAAGGTGCCCGCCTTTCCATAGCCCTTGTGCCCAGTTTTTTAGCATTTCACTTTCGTGTTTCCAAGGGAAATTTGGTCAAATCCCACCCCTATATAAACTTCTTTAACACGAGATTCATAATATTTTCACATAAAATATAAGGTTTTCTCTCAATTTTCCTTAAGAATAAGAATAAGGGTTTCTATTGAAGGTATAAAATCAAGAAATTCCATCGTTAATTTTTCAAGAATCATATAGCAAGGTATGTTGTATGTTGAATCTTGGGTTCCTTTCACCCAAGAAGTCCAAGAATCCCTTTTTAAATTCCAGATTTTATGTTTATGAGTTTTTCATAGTTTATGTGGTTTGAAGTTGAAACCTATGTTAATATTAAGTTTTAATTCATGTTGTGATCATAAAGATACAAGTATGGACCTTAGTATGTGTTGGTTATGTGATGTTCATGATAAATTCCCTTCAAGAAGCATGTTGAAATATGTAATCAGGTTAATTATGTGTATTGAATATTGTATGATCAAAGTATGCCTTCCTCATATTTGATAAATTGCTTATGTGAAGAAAACAGAGTCATTATAGCATGTAGACAAGAAATCTCCAATTTAGTGTAATTCAATACATGTCAAATGTTTATTGTAATGCCTAAACGAGTGAATTATGATATGATACATGCAGTCCTATTCATGTTAATTCCTTATTGAATAAGTTATGAGACAACAACATGCATCCCTATAAAATTACATGTTTAAGATTCTCCAAGTTCTTGTAAAGGTGCTTCATTAGTTATATTGCGAATGATAGTCTATTGTTATGATTATTACACAAGAGTTGTCATGTCTTATTTATTAATGTTATCGAGTCCTGGGGTTTTATACCCGAAAACTTAGCTGTTTGTCTAGACCTGAGTCAGTCTCAAGATAATCTTAGTCGTGCTATGATCTTAATATCTCAGTTAGTGGTAGGAGTTAAGAAAACTCAATAATCTCAGTATTCAATCTAATTAAGCTCAATATCCAATTCCAACTTCGGTATTATTCATTAATCAGTCCATATTTTAGTAAAGCTCAGTAAGTTACGAAACTCATTTGTATTCAAATAAAAAGTAGAATTTAGTAGTATTTCATCAGTCTTTGGATTCAAGTTAACCCAGCTTAACTCAGTTACTTAGTATAATCAATAGTAGATTCAACTCAGTCTAAGTTCAGTTAAGAATCAGTTCAGAGTTCTTCAGTTGCGAGTAGTAACTAGCACCGAGCGAGTGCAGGGATGATGGCTTCCCATTAAAGAGGTAGAGTTGTTAGCAGCAATCCCTGAACTTGAGAACTACGTAGCTATCGTAGTACCAGGAGTCACCCGTTAGATTAAGGATTGACTATCATACTGACTTAGGCTTGACTTTTTGTTCAGGGTCAACAGTTAGAGAGGCTTGACCATAGCATAGATCGTTACTCGTGGCACGGTATTAACACACTTCCAGCTGGGGTTACAGGTTGGACCCTACCAGATCAGATTTGGGGCATGTCGGTTAAGTGAGAACTCCCATAGTTACAGTTTCAACTTTAGATTCTGTCTCAGTCAGTATAGTTCATGTATATACCCTTGTATTTAGCCTTACATCATCTAGCATACAAGTATATTCAAATTACTGATGCATACTTTCTCTTGCGCGATGGTGTCTTGTAACATAGGTTCAAAAGCGCGAGATCCATAGCGCCCATAACAGTCTAGACTCAGTCAGTAGTATTAGATGTAGTAGTAGTCCTCTTCATTCAAGGATGCCTCCTATTTCAGTTTTATAGTAGATTCAGTTTATTTTTAGTAGACGAAGTTAGTTAGGGACATATCCCATCAACTACACAGATCGGACAGTTAGAGTCTTTTCTGACAGATGTATCAGTATTTAGTTTTTCAGTTTTGTACATTTAGATGTTTTGAACCTTAGGCAAGTTTCTGCCAGTTTTTTGTATTTGTTATATTATATTATGCAGTGCTTGGGTATAGATATCAGTAGAGGGTTAGCTTGTGGTCCTTTGGGATCATGAGCACAGTGTGGCATTCTATTTTCAGAAAATTGGGGTATTACAAACTTGGTATCATAGCCTAAGGTTCAAGTTTGTCCTAGAAAGTCTAAAAAGTCCCATCTAGTATAGTCTTGTGCATCGGTGTGTTGCGTGTCATATTTATGTACAGGTGGCTATAAGATGTTTTTAGGAATAATTTCCCTTCTTTTAGTATTCATGTCATGCGAGTAAGCATGAGCTCAAGTTAATCCTCAGTCTAATCCATATCTTTCTTCTATTTACAGATTATGCCTCCTCGCAAAGCTAATTCCCATAGGGATGATAACAACCACCTCATCCTGTAGATCTTCCAACTGAGAATGTGTCATATGCAAAGTTTTGGGCAACTTTTCAGGCGCTAGCCCAGGCTATGATGACTAAGATTCAGGGGAATCATCAGGCTACAGCCCCACCTCAACAAGATGAGGATTCAGCCACAGCTAAGATTAGAAATTTCATGAGAATGAACCTGCCAGAATTGTTTAAATCAGTAGCCGATGAGGACCCACAACTTTATTTTAAGAAGATAAAGAAGATCACCCATATTATATAT
Organism: Capsicum annuum; assembly: GCF_002878395.1. Classification (NCBI taxonomy): domain Eukaryota; kingdom Viridiplantae; phylum Streptophyta; class Magnoliopsida; order Solanales; family Solanaceae; genus Capsicum; species Capsicum annuum. Next base: position 169,518,147 of record NC_061115.1, on the reverse strand, counting down.
GTGCCTGAGGAAGAGAGTATAGAGTTAGCATCTTATAGGCTAAAGGATATTGCTAATGATTGGGTAGTGATGTGGAAAGAGAATAGTGGGGAGGATGCAACTCCTATAACTTGGCAAGTAATTCAGGATGCCTTTCTAGATAAGTTTTTACCCCTAAAGATGAGAGAAGCTAAGGTATAAGAGTTCATAAACCTGAGGCAAGGATCCATGACATTAAAGAAGTATTGCCTTAAGTTCAACCAGTTAGCTAAGTATGCTTCTGACTTGATAAATGGCCCTAGAGCGAGTATAAGTAAATTTGTAACTGGTGTATCCGGGTTGGTGTTGAAAGAGTATAGAACTGCTATGCTCAATAGAGACATGGATCTTACTAGGTTAATGATACATGATTAGCAGATAGAGGTAGATAAATGTAAGAAGAGAAAGAGATCCAATAAGAGATTCAGAACGGGTAGTTACAGATTTTCTTAGGCCGGGTCATAGGGAGGTAGTCGTTCTCAACATAGTCAGAAATTTTTAGTCCCAGCTCCATCCTCATTTAGTGTACCCATACCCCAGTTCAGAGACAACAGTTATGATAGAGCGCCCAGCTCTAAAACCTAGGGTAGTGTGAGAAGTGAGCGTACCTATCTGCTTTGTGGAGAGTGTGGCAAGAATCACCTAGGTGTATGCAGAGCTAATAGTCAAGTATGTTTTGGATATGGTAAGCCAAGCCACAAAATACAAAAATATAGGTGCTAGCTCAGAGGAATAGAGAATTACGCCAGCAGGGTGCCACTTTCGGTGCCAATAGTGGTCAGCGTCAGAACAGACTCTATGCGCTTCAAACTAGTCATGATCATGAAAGTTTCCCTGACATAGATTTGAGTATGTTATGAGTCCTTTATATTCATGATATGCATTGTTAGATCCTTTTCTCCCATTTGAGATTATGTTTCAACATGAAGTAGATAGCAAAGCCAGCAAGTTAGTTTAGCAGTCAGGCAGTCAGATTCATATAGTTTGTTTTCTCATCTTTTTATATATGCATGCTATCAGCAACCTCAGATATGTAACTATCCCACGATAGAGTATTCTAGTAGTTGCGAGTATAATTCAGTTCATGTGTCATGCATTAGATTCAGATCCCAAACATTTAGTTATGAACCAGTTCATAGGTGCCTTATGCATCGCCTCCGTTTTCTCAAGTACTTCAGTGAAGTAAGAGTTCTAAGAGGGATATAGTGTCCAAAGGGAGAGATACCCTATGAATCCCCGATGTTTTCAAGTCCTTAAACCCATTTATTTTCACGCTCAAATTCTCATTACAAGCTAGCATCAGCTATTCTTGCATAATCAGTCAAGCATTCATAAGTTAGTTCAGTCAAATAGTCATACATTAGACATGCATGTTCATTAGAAGAATCTTAGCTTATCAGTAATTTCAGTCATGTATTTATGAGTCAAGTATCCATGCATCAGATATGCATGTTCATTATGAGAATTCCACTTATCAATAGTTTTAGCTAGGTATTCTATGCATCAGCTATGTATATCCAGTAGAAGATTCAGTATATCAGTAGTTCTAGTCATATAAATATGTTTCAGGTGTTCTCATCCCCTAAATAAGTTCAATCGATCAGAAATCTCATTTTAGTCAGCCACATTCGAGGACGAATGTTCCTAAGGGGGAGATAATGTATCACCCCATAAAATTCCCGAACCCTTAGAGCTTCTAAAGCATGCCAAGAAAGGCTTGACACTTAGAAAATTTGGCTAAGTGTTGAAACTTTTCCATTCCATAAGCCTTTAAAACTTTGATGAATTATTTTGTGACCTTTCCAACCTCTGTTTCTTAATTTACTCGTTGTGTTACGATGGGGCAAGTCAAGAGTACATCTCGGGTAAGTTTTGAAATTTTTAGATGAGTCTAAGGTCATGTTTGGGTTGCCAAAATAGTAGCTAAAGGCTATAGAGGGGCGCTACCCAGCTTAGATCCTTACCCCCTCCCTCAGTAGCAAGGTGCCACCCAGCCCACAAAAGGCTTTGGGAAAGGCTCCGCCTTTCCATAGCCCTTGTGCCCAGTTTTTCAGCATTTTACTTTCAAATTTCCAAGGGCAATTTGGTCAAATACCACCCCTGTATAAGCTTCATAAACATGAGATTCATCATATTTTCACCCAAAATATGAGGTTTTCTCTCAATTTTCCTCAAGAACAAGAATAAGGATTTCTATTGAAGGTTCAAAATCAAGAAAATTCCACTGTTAATTTTTCAAGAATAATATAGTAAGGTATGCTGGATGTTGATTCTTGGGTTCCTTCCACCCAAGAAGTCCAAAAATCCCTTTTTAAATTTAAGATTTTATGTTTATGAGTCTTTCATGATTTATGTGGTTTGAAGTTGAAGCCCATGTTAATATTAAGTTTTAATTCATGTTGTGATCATAAAGATGCAAGTATGAACCTTAGTATGTGTTGGTTATGTGATGTTCATGATAAAGTTCCTTCAAGAAGCATGTTGAATTATGTAATCATGTTAATTATGTATATTGAATGTTGTATGATCAAAGTATGCCTTTCTCATATTTGATAAATTGCTTCAGTATTTCCCATCCTGAAACTATATTTATATTGGAAGTGTACCATGTATTATATGATTTCATTCAATATGTTTGTTGTCCCATTTACAAATTAAAATGAATAATTATATTTCTTTAAAATGCATTCTAGAAAAATTTCTATTGGGATGCTTCCGATAGTGAAACTGTGGTGAAGCAACTATGATTGAAGAAGGCTGCATCATGCGACAAGACTTTCATTTCTAATATAAAGAAACAAAGAGCTACAGTTCAACCAGAATTTGTAAATGACCATGCATGGGAAAGCTGGATGGAACTTTGGTAAAGTGATGAATGTATTAAAAAGTTAGATATAGATTAAAAAAACCATTGTGGTGGTCGTGAAGTAGTTGCTGGGACACACACAGGTGGATCTATCATAGTTGGAGAGCACTGGAAGAAACTTGTAAGTATAAATTCAGTCTGCATGCTTTAAATTTCATGTCAGGCATACATACATCTCAGCTAGCATTTTAATATTTTGACTTTTATTTGTTTGTATAGGCTGCTACAACAGGTCGAGATCCAACTCCAAGTGAGTTACATTTGCACATCTATATACATAATCATATGGTAAATCTTTTGTTGCTGAGCTTTCCTGACTTCTCTACGTAAGTACATAATTTACATCATTAGATATACTCTTCTCTTATTTTTCTTTTTTATTGATATCTGTCAAAAGTTCTTATTATACAAGAAGTTGAGTCTATTTTAATATCTCTACTTGTTATTATAGGAAAAGTATGAGGAAATTATATGAGAAAAAAGACAGACTGAAAAAAAAATTTCAGTTGATTTTCGAAATCAACAAATGTTAACAAAAAATCACCATTTTATACATGATTGCAAATAAAATGATGCTTGATATCAATGTGTTTTGCCCTACAATGATGCAAAGTATATTTAGATAGACTAATAGCGCTGGTATTAGCGCACATAACAGGAACAGATTCAAAAAAAGACAATTTAAAATCAAGTAATTGATGCATAATCCATAAAAATTGAGTAGCACAACTTCCAATGACTATGCATTCGGTTTCATTTGTTGATAGTGCAACTAAAGTTTGCTTTTTGTTATGCCAGAAAATTAGGGCATCATCAAGAATTTGACAGGTTCCACTGGTTCTTTTTCTATCACTTTTATTACCTGCAAAGTTAGCATCTGAATATCCAATTAAGTCGAAATGGGAAAAGCAAGGGTACCATAGTCTAATATCTTGTGTTCTTATAAGGTATTGGATGATCCTTTTGATGGAAGTTAGATAAGACTTTTTGGGAGTTGACTGGAACCTGGCATACTTACATACGCTGAACATGATGTCTGGTCAACTGACAGTCAGGTAGAGTAGAGATCCTATCATCTCCCTACATACTTTTCATCAATATTCTTACCTAACGAGTCTGAATCAATGCTTGTAGATGGGTTCATTGGAGTTCCATAGGCCTTTCTTTTTTCCATATCAAATTTTTTTGATGATTTTCTTTGTGTACTTGGTTTGACTGATGAAAGTGACTTTGAGAGTTTGTTTGATTTGTAATCCTAAAAAGAATTTTAGTTTACCCATAAGACTCATTTTGAATTCTCTTTTTATCAAGTTAGTAAAATTCTCATATAGAGAGATATTAGAACTACCAAAAATGATCTCATCAACGTAAATTTGCACAATGAGAATATTTGAATCAAGCCTTTATATAAATATAGTTGTATCAATTTTACCCCTTTGAAAATTGTTATTTAGTCAGAAAATATTCAATCTCTCATACAAAGCCTTTGGAGCTTGTTTAAGGCCGTAAAGTGTATTTGACAATTTGAAAACATGGTTTGGATATGACAGATTTTCAAACCCTGGGGTTTCTTTACAGAAACTTCTTCATGAATAAAACCATTTAAGATGGGGCTTTTAACGTCAATTTGATATAGCTTAAAACATTTGAAGGGAAGAAAAGCTAATAAAATTTGAATCGACTCTAACCTCGCCACAAGGGCAAAGGTCTCGTCATAATGAATACCTTCTTGTAGGGAATATCCTTGAACTATAAGTCTAGCTTTATTTTTGATAACCTTACCTTCTCCATTCAATTGGTTCCTATAGACCCATCCAGTTCCAAGCACTAAGCGGTTTCTCAATATTTCAACCAAGGTCTAGAATTGATTTCATTCAAACTGGTCCAATTCTTCCTTCATAGTTGTTACCCATGATTCATCTTTGAGGGCCTCATCGGTTTTCTTTAGTTCAATTTGAGACATCAGGGAAACAGATACTTGTCTTCTCAATGATGTTCTTGTCTGCACTCTATCCTCTATATTCTGATGATGAGTTTGTTTGGATTGCTAGCATCATATTACTATTCTCTTAGAACAATTGGTTTCACTGTTTCTATTATAGGAGTCGACTCTAGAGGGGGTGTCGTCGACTCTTCTTGAGAGGCTCAGTAGTTGTGTTGTCATTTTCTCTAGACTATAGATTACTCACCTGTTCTTCATCAACACTTAAGATCAAAAGGATATGATTAGATTCATCAAAAACAATATGCATAGATTCCTCAACACACAAAGTTTTTATTAAAGGCCTTGTAATTACGACTAGTAGGAGAGTACCAAGTAAAATACCTTCATCACTTCGTGGATAAAATTTTCCCAAGTTATTCTTACCATTTTTGTGAAGAAAAAATTTACATCCAAAAGGATAGAAATAGCTGATGTTGGGCTTCTTTCCTCTCCAGAGTTCATAAGGCATTTTCTTTAGAATCGGTCTGATCAGGCATCTATTGATGATATGGCATGCTAAGCTTACTGCTTCTGGCCAAAAGTGATCTGGGAGTTTATGTTCTAACAGCATAGTCTGGGTAGTTTTCTAGAGAGATCAATTCTTTTGCTCCACTATACCATTTTGCTGAGAAGATCGAGGTGAGGATAAGTTGTGAGAGTATCTATTCTGAACGTAATACTCATCAAACACCTTATTTTTTAATTTTCCTCTATGATCATTGTGAACATAAGTGATGAGGTATCTAGCCTTTCTCTGCACCTTTCTACAAAAACTCTCTAAGTTTGTGAAAGCCTCATGTTTATGAGAAAGAAACATTTCCCACGTAAAGAATGAATAATCATCAACTATAACAAAGATATATCTCTTTCCACCAACGGTTGCAGTCTTTGTAGGACTAAACAGATCCATGTAGATTATTTGAAGGTTAGGTAGTTGAGACAATGTATTTTACTTTGAATGATGTCTGAGTTTGTTTACCCAGTTGACAGGTATCACAGATGTGATCCTTTTCAAACTTGAGTTTTGCCAGACCTTTCACCAATTCCAGTTTTGACAATTTCTCAATAATATGCGTACTAGAATGCCCAAGCTTTCTATACCATAACCAAGTATTATTAGTTTGCATAGTGAGGAAAGTTAGAGTAGTAAATTCAGGACTATTTAAGACATAAATATTATCAACGTGTTCACCAATGAGAGAGATATCTTTTTTGTCGTATTTGATTGAGAAATTTTTAGCTTTGAAGAAAACTCTGAATCCGGCGTCAGATAGTTGACTGATGCTAAGCAGATTATGTTTAAGGTTGTGTACTAGATATACTTCAGTGAATTCACATGATGTGATGAGTTTTACTAAGCCGACTCCAATGAAGTTGCCTCTAGCATTGTCATCGAATCTAACTTATCCTTTGTCCACTTTCTTTAGTGTAGAAAACTTTTCTTTCTTTTTGGTGATATGTCTAGAAAATCAGCTATAAATGACCAACTTTCCCTTATTATAGCTCTTGTGAACCTAGTCCTGCAAAACAAAAAAATTAATTTTGTTTAGGTACCCAAGTGGTCTTGGGTCCTTGAAGGTTAGTTGTACTTCCTTTAAGCTTCCACACCCATACCCTTTTAGGCTTATACTAACATCTATAGGATTTGTGCCCTCTCTGTCCATAGATAAAATAAATAGGTCCTCGAGAGGAGAAAGAAGTATTTTCTTATTTAAATGATTCATATGAGGAACTTGAATCATTTTCAAAAGAGTTTGATCACACAAAACTGTGAATTGGTGATCTCTTAATACTGTTTAAATTTATTTTTACATCATCAATCTCTTCATGAAGTAAGTCAACTTCGATTCGACACATCTTGATTTCTATTTGATACCTTCTTTGTTCCTCTTTGAGTTTTTGTGTAAATCGAGCTTCGCATCTTTTCTTCTCTTGAGCGAGCTTGTTATATTCATCTATAACTTTTTGAAGCTTGTTAATTATCATATCTAAATTAGATTTAATAATATTACAATTATGACAGTCATTTAGTCTTACCTCGTTGGATTCACCCGTTGCCATGAAGCACATATTAGTGGTTTCTATTTCTTCTTTGATTTCATCTTCGTGACTATAGGCTCCAAAATTTTACTTCTTCCTAGATGTTCTTCTTTTTATTTCAGGATAGTTTTGTTTGAAGTGGCCAAGCCTTCTACAGTAATAGCAGTGATCATTGTTACTAATAGAGTCACTATTTTTGGATCCTTGGGATCTTTGTTGGCTCTGTCTCATGATCTTCCTTACTCCACAATTAATGAGGTCCATTCCTTCACTGTTGATGTCTTATAGAATGCCCTCTTCTTCAGTTAGAGCAGCATTGAAGGATATTAGTTTCTTCTTTTCCTCCTTGTTGTAGCCGTTGATATAATTCTTCCATATGTAATAAGGTTACCTCGTAGTTTGCCATATATTATGTTATGTATATCTCCTTTTTCTAAAATGCCAGCCTCGGTTTCCAAAAACTGTGGAAGACTTTGGACTAGCTTCTGGACTTGCAGGTTATATGGATATATCATCCCCAATGATTTCAGTTCGCATACGATCTTACTCAATCTGGCAAATATTGTTTCAATGTTCTTATTCTCTTCTATTTTGAATAGCTCGTATTTATTGACTAGGGCAGTGATCTTTGACTTTTTTGACTTTGGTGGTTCCTTCATAGGTTAAGTCCAATTTATCCCGCGTTTCTTTTGCGATTTCACAAGTTGATAAGTTGTAGTATTCTTCTCCACTAACTGTATACAGAAATAAACTTATAGAACTTGCATTTGTCTGGATTACCTCTTGTTGTTCCTTGGTGACCTCAAAACTTTAAAAGGTCTTATAAGTTAACACTTCTAGATTCTTGGTCCTTGTTCTTTTGCTCTACTTTGAGTCCGAGAATTGGCTTTGGACCTTACTTGATGTCGACCCAGGCTTGGAAGTCATTTGATTGGACAAAGATTTTGAATCTATTTTTTCAGTATGAGTAGTGTTGTCTATTTAAGTATGGCGGTCTTGTGGAGGAGTGACCATCTTGAAGAAGAGCACCGGGAATTTGATAATTTGCCATTTGATCTTTGCTTATTTATGGTTAAGTAATACCGTTGGTGAGACCTACTCTAATACTAATTGAAATTAAATAGGGGGTGAATTAAAATTTTTCTATGAGTCGACTACTGACTCTTCACAGTCGACTCGCCTACAGATCAGTACACTTCACAAGATAGATTAGATTTAAAATAATTAAGAAAATAAATAATCAAACATTAAGTAAGGAATCGAGATTTATCTTGATTCGAAACACGAATGTGGTGGCTACTTCCATTCACCTTGGGTTTCAAAATTTCCTTAGATTGTTTAATGTTGGACTCGAGTACTATGATGAGAAATAAGTTCTGAAGACTTATTTTGTTCTTCAGATCTTGTGAAACAGCTTCAGTTAATGTTCCAAAGTTGACTCAATCCTACTCTTTATATAACAATTGTAAACTAAAGTTACAAGGCCTTGTGAGACTAAGATTGAGACACTTTAATATTCCTCTTTGAAGTTGTGTAACATGTGTTCACCTTCAGTGGTCCTCTTTTATAATCTTCGGCTACTACTCTTCATAAGAAAACCCATGATATTTCTCCCCAATCGAGGATTTGAGAGGATTTCTTGATTGAGGAATGTAGCCATATAATATTTCCATATCAGCTATGTCCAGATGTGGCTTTTACTCACGTCCATATCAGATATTTCCATGATCTTTTCTTTCTTTTGTTCTTGTAGTGATTGATGCTCTTCCAAGATTGTTTGTGATCTTTCCTTCTTTTTACTTTGTTGTGATATAATTTGATGTGTTGTATTTCTGGATCAAGATTTTCTTTCCATTGATTTTCATTTTGATTGATTCACTTGGATGCCACGGATCATGATTTGATGTCCTTCTATTCTTGGTTCTGGCTTCCTTACTACTTCCTTCATCCTTCTATCCTTCGCAGTCCTCTAATATCCTATAAAGACCTACTCATTAGTTTGTCATTATTAAAATGTAAACTTAGGATGCTAACACATTGTTCTCTTATTGATGAGTAGATTATCATTTTTATAGTGTGGCATCATGCGAAAGATTCTCGTAAGGGGAAAATCATTGATTTAGTAGATTTCATTAGACTTTTTCATCATTCAGGTAAGCTAGGTTTACCTTTCTCTTTCATTAAGCTTAATTATAGTATGAATGTGATTTTATTCTAGTTTTGGGATGGGATTTTGGTCTTTGAGGTATATTTATCATGAATTAGATCTTTTAGCCAAATATGGAACAAGAATTAGGCATAATTGACTTAATTATTCATTCTTTAGGTAGATTTACTATCGTAGCACAAAATTGTGGCTTATTTAATATTTGATAGGGAAATTAGATACCTTAGCCTAGCTTGTATAGAATTTTTCTTAGAACGGATTTCGAGGAGTGGGCTCCTCCAAGACACCTTAGGCCAAATTGTTATTAAATTTCTTATAGGACATATAGGCTTTGCACATTATTTTATTTACATTCTTGATCTCAAGGAGGTTTAGATACATATTTAATTTAGATTGGTGTAGATTCAAGTATTAGTTACCAACTTTGATGCTGAGATTTGTGCTGGTTAGAGTTCAGAGATAGGGTGAGCTCTCGAAGTCAGAGTTGACATTTTCTCCATCATTTTATTTGCTAGTCTTTCCATTTTTGGGACTATTGTATATTGACTTGATAGTACATGTATTCTTCTGAATAATAGGCCCTTGTATCGACACTATTAGGTCGTTGGATGTTATTATTTTCTTATTTCTCTTCTATTACAATTGTTATTCTTATGAATAATAGTTCCTTTTTCTTACATATTTCCGACACTTATGCCATTTTACACCAAATTAGATCATTGCTTATAGCTCCGATCTATGGTTTGGCTTAACTACTGGTGGGATAAAGTAGGTGCCAACATGACTTATAAGTTGGGTCATGACATAGTAATATCCTCCCATGCTACAAAATGTATTTCTCCTTTTTGGATAGTAGAATCCCAATTAAAATCCCATTAGATTTGGTCAATGGAATTAAAAATTTTTGGGGGTAGCTTAAAATATTGCATGATGTATGTCGGGATAGCGTTGAGGGTGGAATTTGCAATCAGTAACCATCTGCTTAGGTTAAAAATTTACTTTTCCAAGAGGATAACTTTTTCCTCATATTGTTTAAGAGATATTGTAAGTACTTACTCTTGGATTTGTGGTTAAGGATTGGGAAACCCAAGTGCCTGCCAAAGCTATCGGAAAGAGCAATATTAAAGAGATCCTTAAAAAGAGCACGAAAGGGGATGGAACACAAAATAAAAAAAACTGCCTTATATTTGGTGGCATTCATGTTTTTTTTCCAACAAAGTATAGAAGTATTTCTTATAGTTGAAAGTAGTATGAATGGACTTGTGGTTAGATCTAGATATGAAGAAAAGATGAGATAGAGGAGGACCATTGGTAATTAACCTGATGGGATCCCCCTAGAAAATGTCAACTTGATGGTTAATATAGGTAGATAAAATTTCCATACATAGGATAAAAATTATATGGGAATATTGGATCTCCTTGACGAATGACTCTTGACGGGTAGAAAAAAATCATTTGAGAACCATTGACAAGGACGGCCATATTACTAGTAAAGATACAATCCATTATAAGAGAATTTTTTTAAGGGAAATTTAAAGTGTAAAAGAGTACAGGAAATGAAAGACCAATTAATATGCTCAGAATCCTTTTGTAGATCTATTTTTAGCATAAGACTACCTTTTTCATTATTAGTGTTTCGAAGGTAATTCATAAGTTCATGAACTAAAATAGCATTGTCACAGGCTCTACGACCTTTGAGAAATATAGTTTGGGAAGGCCCTAAAGATTAACTAGTGGGGCATAATACGGTTAGCAATAATTTTAGTAATAATTTTATATGTAGTGTTGCATAAACTAATCGGATGATAATTCTTCAATTTATTTGCATTTAGAAATTTTGGAATGAAACATAAAAAAGTATCATTAATTGAGTTAGGAAGTCATTGAGGGGAAAATGCATGACGACATAAAGCTATAATAGACTTGCTACATTATGCCATTGTGATTGTAAAAAAGTGGGGATGTAGATGATCTAACGTGGACTTATGCACCTTAGTGTTGTTATCCTAGCTTATTTTGCCTTATTTTGAGGACTTCATGTGTGCTTAGTGGGTTAATAATGATATAATTAAGAAACAAAGTGTTTAAATACTTGATTATAACGTAAGGTGTATTTTAAACTAGTTTGTACTTAATTTGATCGTTTAGAGTTCATATGAGAAAACTAGTGTTACTAGCTTGAGCTAGGTGTTGTTCTATTTGATCACGATGAATTCTAATGTGTTTAATGAGTTCCTATTTGTATGATTGTGTAATTATTGTCAAAAAACTTTTTTATAGTGTTTAAAGTACAATTGAATCAATCCAAGAGTCAAAACTAAGTGAAAGATCAAAAGGGGCAAAACTAGTATTCTTAGCTTAAGTTTCTAGTTTGTCTTCTTGGATGTTGTGTTGTTTTGAGCTCTAATATGTTGTGTTTAATGTTATAGGATTCTGGGTGAGTTGATTATGATGATATATGAAAGAAATACAAGCTTTAAATCAAGTGGAAACAACACAAAAAGGCTTGGAATAGAGCAACGAAAGCACAAGACATAACTTGATGAGAATAGGACACCTGGGATATCAAGTCTGTGTCGCGAAGCTAGATGCAAAAAAATATCCCCACATTGTAGTGAGGGGTAATTCTTGAGTTTCACAATCCAGTATCTAACCGCGATAAGGCCGTGTCGTGGAGCTAGATACGTAAAACTAGCCGCGCGTCGCAGTGAGCTTCAAACTTCAAAAAATTGAGTCCCATTAGAAAAGGAACACGTTAAACAATTGAAAACACCTTGGACGAATTTGATACATGGAGAGGGGATGGAAAAATCTTAATTAAGTTTTTTTTCATTTTAATTTAGCTTTTTATGGGATTTTATCTTGTATTCAATTATCGTGATTGATTACGACAATGTCCATGAGTGGCTAAAAGCCCCCTTTTTGGGATTAAAGCCATGAACATGTTCACTTTTGCTATGAATTGAGTTTTTTTGAATTGCTTATCATAAGTTGTTGTTTTTTCATCCTTGTTATCACTATTTTAAGGATTCGAGATCCTTAGAATACATATACTATCAACCTTGTGAACTTGAGAAGGGAATAGAAAGATAGAACGTGGGGATGAATAGAGTAAGGTTCTTATTCTTTTATAAAATAAGGAATTTGAATTAGCAAACAGGATAGAGATATACCTAGAAACTGTGTATAGTTCACATGTAGGATGATATCTTAATGCATCTAAATGGATTATTACATCCACGCTCGATGATGTAGTTGTAATGTCCAGTTAGGTAGAAGGTTAAAGGTCGGGAGACCATGATCATACGATGAACCCTATGAATCAACAACCAAGATAATAAATCTAATGAATGAAGTTCAATAGCATAGTATAATTGTTCATAGTGCCTTAACCCCAGGCTTTTATCTATTGATTGTCCTAAGTCTTAACCTTTCTGCATTACTTTAGTTTACTTTTAATTATAAACTGTCAAAACTCTTTTGGTTACGTTTGCACTAGTTTAATCTCAATAGTTGAACTAGAATTGAATAGTAGTTTAGCACAAGTCTCTGAGGGATTGATAGTCGGCTTTATTTAAGGCCACTATATTACTTGGTGAGACCACGTACACTTGTGTGAGCACTTGGGTGCAACAAGTTTTTTGCACCGTTGTCGAGGACTTGTAAATTGGCAACTATTTTTATTTTAGTTTTACGTTTTAGATTTCTTTGGTGCTTTACTCTTGGTCCTTGGATTGATTTTACAGGAAATAGCTTTACAAGCTTGTAAGCTGGAAAGGGATAGGGAACTGGTTTAACCAAGCCCCAAATCCATGCAAATTCTAGAGGAACAAGAAGATCCTGCTATAATGACTGAAGATCAACTAGCCCACAAGATAGTTCGTGAAGTGTCAATCCCATTTCTGACAAATTTGACCTCCCCTTTTCAAAAACCGACTGTTGGAGGTAACTTTGAGCTGAAACAATACATGATGCATCTTTTGATCAGTAGTGGATAGTTTGTAGGGCTTTCACATAAAGATCCACAAGTCCACCTACGGAACATTTTGGATATCAATGACATATTCATCCTTATGGGTGTATTAACTGACTATGTTATGCTGATACTTTCCCCTTTTTCACTGTTGGGGAAGTGAAAAAGTGGTTGAACGCTGAGCGGGCAAGTTAAATCACAACCTGGGATGACTTATCCTAGAAATTCCTCATCCGATATTTTCCATTTGGCAAGACTGCGAAATTGCACAGTGAGATTGTGAGCTTCAAATAGTGGGTGGATGAGAACTTATATCATGCTTGGGAGAGATTAAAATCTCTTCTTCGGGACTATCCGCATCATTAATAGTCCAATGAGGTATTAGCTCACACTTTTGTTGAAGCTCTTGATCACAACATAAAAATTTTGCTAGATTTAGCTGCAGGTGGTCAAGCATTAGAATTAACGTAAGATGAGCTATATAGTTTATTAAACAAGATTGCGTAAGGAAATCCCAAATAGAATTCTGGCTCAAGAAATGCTATAAATAAGGTGGCAGGAGTGTTGAAAGTGGATCATTTTACCACTATATCCACTTAAATATCTGCATTACAGAATTAGTTAACCACTCAATTCAGCAATATGAAGTTAAGGGTTACACAACCTGTAGCAACAGTAAATGCAATAGAGCAGACAAGTACTTGGTGTGTATTTTGTGGCAATAGTGGCCATTCTATAGATATATATGCTGCCAATCCTAAGTTTATAATATTTGTGGGCAATATTCAAAGGCTGAATTATGGGAACGTCTATAATCTAAAGTGGAAAACTCATCCATTAAATCAATAATGGAATGTCCAACAACAACAGTTTCAGCAACCATAGGCTCATCTAAATCAGGCCACTAGCAGTATGGAAGAGATGCTGAAATAAATCTTAGCTACTCAAGCATAATTTGTAGCAGATATAAAAAGCAAGCAAACGTCTATAAGGATCTTGGAGTTATAGATTGGCCAGATAGCAGCAGCGTATAATACAAGGCTTCAAGGTGGTTTTCTAAGTGATACTAAAAATCCTAAACAAGTAATGGTAATCACTTTGAGGGGTGGTAAAGAGCTTAATGAAGGACCCCCAGAGAAAACTAAAGAGGTAGATGTTGATTTGGTTCCTAAACAGTTTGAAGACCAAACTGCTAAGAATTCGAGGAAGTCTGAGTACTCAAAAGCCAAAGTTATTGAACAGGTGAAGGAGACACCACCACTACCTTTCCTACAAAAGTATATAAAGGCAAAGAAGGAGGCATACTTTGAAAAGTTCTTTGATACATTCAGAGAGCTTCATATTAACCTTCATCTTTTAGATGTTTTGCAAGGAATACCCAAGTACGCTAAGTACTTGAAGGATGTGGCCACTAACAAAGTTAATCTGCAGGATGATGAGATAATAACACTCACTAGAGAGTGCAACTCTGTGGTGATGCAGAAGATGCCCAAAAAGCTCAAAAACCCTGGGAAGTTCACTCACTCCATTTAAATTTTTTAAAAGTAAGGTGGTCCATACACTTAGTGACTTATGGTCAAGCATCAATTTGATGCCCCTTTCACTTTTTGACACTTTAGGCTTGGAGAAGTCCAGATCAAACTCTGTGTTATTACAACTGGCAAACGGAATAATAGCCCATCCTAAAAGAATCATGGAGGATGTTGTCATCAAGGTTGGTAAGTTTATTATTCCAGCTGACTTTATTATTTAATATTTTTAGGTAGATGAAAAAGTACCAGTTATCTTGGGACATCTATTTTTAGTGATGGAAGCAGCATTGATAGACATAATAGAGGACATTCTCACAATGAGTTGGAGGATAAAGAGGCAGTTTTCAAAGTGTACAAACCACTCAACACACTATCCCACTACAATAATTTAAGCATAATTACAATGATTGAAGAGAATAAGTATGGGGTGGTGGAGTCTATTGCGCAAAAGATCTCTTCGGACTTCCTCATTGAGCAGCCTAAGCCACCAATACCCAAACCTGAAATGAAGCAAATTAATGAGCCTGAAAAGGCTATTGTTGAGAGAGTTGTTGACCTTGAGATTTCACACTTAAGGGGTTAGAACCAAGAAGAAGATGGTGTCCGAGTGTGAGGAAGAGGATGTAGTAAAAAAGATAAATAGCATATTGGGTCATGCCACGATACTAAATAAGGTGCTTCTTGGGAGCCAACCCAAGTAAAGTATGTTATATTTTTAGTATTTTTAGTTCTTACTTTACTAGTTTTTGTTTTAGATAAGTCACAGGTTAGTGGGAAGTCTGAGTATCGGAAAAATTGAGATAATGAGCATGGCAAAGACTAAGTGAGGGGTCCCCAGACCCTCTTGATGTATAAACATGCTACTAGCTAGGCCTAGAGTCCTCAGGGAGTATTTCTATCTTTACTTTTAAAGTATACTTTGGGGACAAAGTAGATTTTTAAGCGTGGGGTATGGAAATTTCCATTTTAGGCCCTATTTTTGGGGTAAATTTAATTTTTTTTGTGTTAGGAATAAGTGTAGGATGTCTTTGTGGTGCTATATTTGACTGCATGATGCAAGTGTTTTGGTTGTAAAAAGCATGTTGCTTGAGTGAATTGCTACTTTTAAGACTGCCAGGCTCATTTTTATGACTCTTGTACTTATTGTCTTAATGTTGAATTCATGATATTGTTTAGTTGAGAGTTTATGATGATCTTGCTTAAGTTGAGCATGTACCGAGTGTGTGTGTTAGGTTGTTACATATTCCTTGTTGCATGTGATGTCTAGAAATTGCATAGTGTGTGTGCAAAGCAAAATAAATTGTGTGGGTTTAGGATATGACATAGGCATTACTTTGATAGCTTGTTTTATACCTTCTTTTGACCAACCCTAATGCATAATCCTAGTAAACCCCATTGAGCCTTTAGCTTTTTCTTTGGTAGCCTCATATGTAGCCTAATTCCCTTTTTTTATTAACATTAATTTGATCCAAAGCTTCTGACCACTTTAGTGTAAAAGTAATTAAGTTAAGGAGTTGGAAATTATAGTAGGAGAAAGGTTAAATTAATGACCAAAGTAATAGTTATTGGTGTTCAAAAAATTAATATATGTTATGGTTGGGAGTTGTGTAATGTAAAGAAAAAACAATTGTTCAAATTAAATAAGTTGTGAATAGACAATACTCCCACCATCGTGTATGTGAATGAGCTTAATAAGATGGGTCAAAACAAAAGAATTGGGTAGACAAAAGTGGTGTAATTTGTTTGTTAAAGGATCTTAATTAAAAATGTGATGTATTGAAGAGATTAGGGAAGATAATCCCTATTCTCGGCAAAAATTATTCCTACCCGTCCCTTAGATTACATTACAATATTTAATGACCTATTTGATCCTAATCTTAACATTCTGATATTAGTTGAATACTACACTAAGGGCAAGCCTATGCTTCATCATTGGTAACTTGTGAATTCTTTGTGAGAATGAGTGCAATTTGATTCTTGTACCAAATTTGTTATGGATTGCATGATTATGAGTGATTATGGGTAACTCTCTTATTGTAAGGGAATGTGTTTGATGTTGGGTGATTTACATAATATATTAGATTGAATAATATACATAAGTTTTCCACTTGGTGAGTAAATTTTTTAGGACAGGATGTCTTGGAGTAATGTTCTTGAACTTTCAACTGTGTATAACATGCTTAGTGTAGAAACTTTCATTCTATGTAGTCATTGTAGTGATAGCTTAAGTGTCTTGCTTTTAGTATAAGTGTAGAGTCTCCTCTTCTTATGATTCTTAGATTAAAGAGTTTTTTGAGGACGAACAAGGCTTTAAGTATGGGGTGGTTATCTAAGGTATATTTATGCACCTTAGTATTGTTATTTGAGCTTATTTAGCATTGTTATGACGACTTCTTGTGTGTTAATGTGTTAATAATGATATAATTGAGCATAAAAGTGTTTAAGTAATTGATTATAATGTTTAAGGTGTATTTCAAACAAGTTTGTACTTAATTTGATCATTTAGAGCTCATATGAGAAAACTAGTGTTACTAGCTTGAGCTAGGTGTTGTTCTAGTTGATCGCAATGAATTATAATGTGTTTAATGAGTTCCTCTTAGTATTATTGTGTAATTATGTGTGGAACAACTTTTTTATAGTGTTTAAAGTGCAATTGAATCAATCCAAGAGTTAAAACTAAGTGAAAGATCAAAAGGGGCAAAACTAGTATTCTTAGCTTAAGTTTCTAGTTCGTCGTCTTACATGTTGTGATGCTTTGAGCTCTAATATATTGTTTTTAATGTTATATGATACTTGGTGAGTTGATTATGATGATATATGAAGTAAATCAAGCTTCACATCAAGTGTAAACAACACAAAAAGGCTTGGAATGGAGCAACGAAAGCACAAGACATAACTTGACGAGAATAGGACACATGGGATATCAAGACCGTGTCACGGAGATTGACATAGAAAAATAGTCCCGCTTCATAGTGAGGCATAATTCTCAAGTGGTATAATTCATTATCTCACCACGATAATGCCACGTTGTTGATCTAGACGCAAAAAACTAGCCCTGCATCGTGGTGAGGTGCAAACTTTGGAAAATCGAGTCCCATTATAAAAGGAACAAGTTAAATCAATTGAAAACACCTTTGAAGGCTTTGAAACTTTGACATGGGATGGAAAACACTTCAATTAGGGCTTGTCTTCTTTTACTTTAGCTTTTTAATGGATTTTATCTTGTATTCAATTATCTTGATTATGACTATGTCCATAAGTAGTTAAACGCCCTCTTTCTAGGGTTTAGACTAATAACATGTTTACTTTTTCTTTGAATTGAGTTTCTTTGAACTACGTATCATAAATGGTTGTTTGCTTATGTAATACCTTGTACTTTTCTTAGCTTTGTTCAGCACCTAGTGCACGTATAAGAGGCTTAAAACCTGAAAATTTAACTAAGTGTTGGGGACTTAGTATTATTATTGGCCTCTTAATATTGAGGATTTTTAAACGAGCCTTCCCAACCCTGAGACATTAATTTTTGAGTTAATTCATGTTTAGTGGTCTATAGATTATGTCTCGGGGAAGTATTGGATTTTTCAAATGATGAGTGGGTCGTGTTTGGATTTCAATTCTAGTAGCACACTGCGATAGCATCACGTCGTGATGCTTATAGAGATGAGGCACCCATCGTGTCACACAACCCCTTTAATCAGGATTCCAGTTATGAATTTAAATCTCTAAGGGGAAATTAAGTCTGTTCTACTCAACCCAACTCATAAAAACACAAAATTTAGCTTCAGTTAGGGCATTATTTGCCAACTTTTCTCTAATTTTCTTTCAAAAAAAAAACCCTAATCATCCCCTAAATCATCAAATTCAATTCCTTTCTCTTTAAAAAAACCAAGAACTCAAGTTTCCTATTTCAAGAACTTTCAAGAAAGCTTTCAAGATTGTGTTTCCCTTCCAAGTTAAAGGTTAATGGTATGTGTGATGTTCATCTATGGTTGCCTTTCACCATGGAGTCTAAGATCTCTCTTTAAATGTTAAATTATGAATTTTCCATGTTTTAAATGAATTATCTCCATGAATTACTTATTATTTTGATTTCAAGTTAAGATTACTATTGTATTCCAGTGGAATGGATTATAATATGTTTTGGATGTTGAAGTTCCCATGTCATGTTCATGCAATTCAGGATAAATCCTCAAATTATGGTTGTTGTCATGTATTCATTCTATCTTATTATGTTTAAAAGTATCCCCATGTTAAAGCCTTAATCCTCATATATTTGATGAAATTCCAAAGAGAATGAGTTTGTAGAATGATTCCCCATTATGGTGTTTTGAAGCTTTTGCATATATTTATGGTTGTTTACTTTCAGTGTTGGGGGTTATGAATACCCGATACTCAGTTGTTTACATAGTCTCAGTATATTCAGAATGATTCCAGATATATCATGAGCCTTATCAGTTCAGTCAACTATCATATTTAGTTAAACTTAGCCAAGTTAGTATTCCCGTGACTTTTAGTTAGGAGTAGGATTCAACACTGAGCGAACCTAGAGATGGAGGCTCACCCGTTAGTTTGGATCCGGTCCTTAGTAGCAGTCCCTAAGTTCTACAACTACATAGCTAGCGTAGGCTATAAGATGTCAACTGCTAATTTAGGACAGACACTCTCTTTGGGACCACCTGCTAGTTTAGGACTGACTCACACCAGTGTTAGTAACCGTTGTGTGGTACTAGCACCCTTCAAACTAAGGTCCAAGGTTGGACCCCGATCAACTCAAACTAGGATATCTTAGTTAAATGATACCTCTCATAGTTTCAGTTTTAGTATTTAGTACACAATTCAGTTTAGGTTTGCTTGACCATAGCATACAGATTTCCAGTTATTCAGTTATCATATTTTAGTATTTTAGTTTACAGACTATTTCAGAATCATTTTATATGCTTGGTCATGCATTCTCAGAGTTTACATCTTTCTCGCATATTATGCATCAATTATCTCATGTTATTCAGTCATTCATTATCTCATGCTATTCTGTCAGTCAGTATTTCATGAACATGAACCTTTATATTTTAGCGTAACCTTATCTCATATACTAGTACATTCAAAGTACTGGCTGCATACTCTTCTATTGCACTATGATGTCTTATATCATAGGTTTGAACACTCAGTTTCCCGACCACACTTAGATAGTTTAGCATTACAGCAACAATAGCAGTGGTGAGTCTTTATCTTTTGAGGATAAGTTTATATTCAGTCAATATTTTTGTATTTCTCTATTTTATTTAGTTTGGAGTTAGTTGGAGGTTTGTCCCATCAACTCCGTAGTCAGTCAGTTAGAGGTTTTTCAGATATTTAGACAGTCAATTAGTTAATCAGTTTTGCTAGTTGGATTTCAGTATTTTCACAGATATTTTTTAGACTTATAGATTCAATTGTATTTTTAGAATTTAAAACCTTATGGCATTATCCTCTATTTTTTTCACATGTTCATTATCAGCATATTATTTAGTGCTGACAATAGGTACCAGCTCATGGGTTGGCTTGTGGTCACTTATGACCGTAAGTACAGTATGGCGTTTGTGGTGTATTTCCTGAGAATTACAAACTTGGTATTAGATCCTATGGTTTTACAGTGTCCTATGAAGTCTGAAAAGCCACGTTGAATAGAGTCTTGTACATGGGTGTGAAGCATGCCACACTTATGGACAAGAGGCTACAAGATGTTTTAGGAAAAGTTTCCCTTCTTTCAATATTTATGTCATACGAATGAGCATGAGCTCTATTCAAACTTTCTTCTGACTCATTCTTTCTTATGTTCATAGATAATGCCTCCCAAAAGAAACAACGGAAGAAAAATTAGAAATCAGCCTGCATATCCAACTATTTAGGAAGATCCCCTGAATGAGCATGTCTCTTACGTCTAATTCAGAGCTATATTCACTACCTTAGCTCACTCAGTAGCAGCTCAGAATAATCATTAAGCTACTTCCCCAGCCAATCCAGTAACTAATACAGCCATAGCTAGGATTCGGGACTTTACCCAAATAAATTCTCATTTGTTTTTTAGATCTAAGTCTGAAGAGGATCCATAGGAGTTTCTCGACATGGTTCATAAGGTGACTGATATTATAGGTTTTACCTCAAGTTAGAGTGCATATTTGGATGCTTACCAGTTGCAGCATATAGCTCACACCTAGTTCAAGCAGTGGAAAGAGGATATGGCTATTGAGGCAGGGCTTATAGAGTAGAAGGAATTTGCCACAGCCTTTCTAGATAGGTTCTTTCCTTTAGAGTTGAGGGAATCTAAGGTGCTGGAGTTTATTAATTTTAAGTAGGGTAGTATGAGTGTAAAGGAATATTCACTTAAGTTCACTCAGTTGGCGAGGCATGATCCAAATATAGTGGCTGATAATAGGTTTAAAATAAGTAAATTTTTTTCTGGTGTAGCTAATAGTGTGGTCAAAGAGTGTAGGACCTCCATGTTGATTAAGGAGATGGACATATATAGGCTTATGGTCCATGTTCAATAGATTGAGGAATAGAACCTTAAGAAGAGAGAGAGAGAGAGAGAGAGAGAGAGAGTAAGAGGGCTAGAATAGGTAAGTTTTAATTTCAGCTAAGGTTAGAGGGTGGTAACCGTTCTCAATTCCATCATATGTTTTTAGCCTTATTTCCTTCTTCAGCTAGTACTCCATTACCTAAGTTAAGGAATGATAGTCATGATGAGGTGCCAGGCTCCAAGACTCAGGTTAGTGTGAGCAGTGGTCGTACCAATCCGCTTTGCAGAGAATGTGGTAGGAATCATAAGGGTGTGTGTAGAGTTGATAGTGATGTATGTTTTGGATTTGGCAAGCTAGGCCACATGTTCAGAGAGTTTTCATTACTTTCTCATAGGGGAAAGAATTTACGCCAAAAGGGCCTGTCCAATCTGTCATCAATTCTAGCCGATCATTTGACTCAACAAGGCTCTAATTCCAATGCCACCAATGGTTAATACCAAAACAGATTGTATGCACTCCAATCCTGATATTATAAGGAAAGCTCTTATGTAGTTACGGGTACGTTACAGGTTTTCCACCTTCATGTGTATTCTTTATTAGACCTTACATCTTTGCTCTCCTTTGTAACCCCTTTATATAGCTATTAATTTTAGAGCTAGTCCCGAAACTCTAGCAGAGCCTTTCTTAGTGTCTACTCTATTAGGTGTCTCTTTTGTAGCCAGGAAGGTATATAGGAACTGTCTGGTCATAGTATCTCTAAAAATCACTCCAGTTTATTGTAGGAATTGAGTCATTCAATTTTAGTTTCCCAAATAAAATAGTCATTGAATGGAGGGGTAGTACCTCAGTGCTTAGGGGTCAGATGTGTTTTTAGATCCCTTCTCAGAATCCTATGATAGCATATGACCTAGAGTTAGAAGTGTGAACCCAAAAGTTTAGCAGCAGTAAAGTGGGGATAGTGTTATCTGTATCTAGTTGACTATGTATCCATGGGGCTAGTTGTATGAAAGGTGAACAAGTAGGCTTGAAATAGAGTATGGAAGAATTTATCTTTATTGATTCGAAATTAAGTATGATGATGTGGGTGTGACTTAGAGATTTGATATTAGTAGTCTATGAAAGGAGTTGGTATGGTTCATTAAAGGTTTGAGGATATCCATATTATGTGTTACCATTTAAGTTTGAATCTTTGAAGATTAACCTAATAGAAAGTAGTGTTGAAGTTCTTGATAGTGTAAACTCATGGTATGGTGATACTCATGAAGATTATAAATTAGTCAATGTTTAAGTCGACACATTATGATAGAATAAGTAAGTAAGCCAATCTATCATATTCTAGTAGTGATGTCAGTATAATGTAGAACAACAGTAAGAGAGGATGATTCCCGACCCATTCTTATCTCTGTACAAAGTTTTATACTTCAGTCATCATGATAACTACTCATGCCTTATGTGTCAGCTCCATAATCATAGTTCACATTCATACACATCATAGAGAATCATGTGCACTTACAGTTCCTAGTATAAGGAGTTCCAGTTTGCTCAGTTATATGAATAATATTCCATGAAATTTAAGAACTACAAACGTAGGTCATGCAGCTCATGACTCGTGTACTCATGCTTTACAGTATATTCAGTTCCAGTACTCATGCTACTCTCTTAATGATCAACAAAATTTAAGTATTCAGTCATGATTCAGTTCATAAGTGCCTCACGTATCCTTTCAGTCTTCCCTTAGTATTTCATACACGTTAGTACTATTTGGGGGGGGGGGGGGGAATGATCCCAAGAGGGGATGTTGTAGTACCTTGAGTTTTTATGTCCTAAACTCTCATCTTTTCTTCACGCAATCAGATTCAACTTAAAGTAATGGTTACTCATAAGTTGACCCTCTCGTTCCTATTTAGCCTTATAACCATCCTCATTCATTACATTCATTCAAGGGATCAATTTAGTTCATGATATTCAGTTTATGTATCATATTTTAGACCCAGTCATGCGATCATATTTTCAGTTATGCATGCTCAGTATGTGATTTTAGGTTTTCTAGTACTCTCAGCTTAATCAGTCTCATTCAGGGACAAATATTCCCAAGGGGGAGATATTAGAAGACCCCATACTTTTCTTAGATTAGTTTAGCTCCTAGTGCATGTATGAGAGGCTTAAAACCTGAAAATTTAATCAAGTGTTGGGGACATGGTATTATTTTTGGCCTCTTAACTTCAAGAATTTTTATACAAGTCTTCTTAACCCTGAGAGGTTAGTTTTTGAGTTAATTCATGTTCAGGGGTGTAAGGAGCATATCTCGGGGAAGTTTCAAATTTTTTAGACGAGGATTGGGTCGTGTTTGGATTTCAATTCCAGCAGCTCAACGTGATAGTATCCATCATGTTGCTTCTAGTGATGAGGCACCCATCGTGCCACCCCTTTAATCGGTGTTCCAATTACAAATTTAAATCTCTAAGAAGCAATTAAGTCTTTTTCCGTCAACCCAATTCATAAAAGCATGAAATTTAGCTTCAATTAGGGCATTATTTGCCCATTTTTCTCCAATTTTCTCTAAGGAAACAGACCCTAATAATCCCCTAGATCATTAAATTCTATTCCTTTGTCCTCAAGAAAACCATGAACTCAAGCTTCCCAATTCAAGAACTTTCAAAAAAGCTTTCAAGATTGTGTTTCCCTTCTAAGTGTAAAGGTTAAAGGTATGTGATATGTTCATCTATGTAATTCTTTCACCATGGAATCCAAGAATCCCTCTTTAAATGTTAAATTATGAGTTTTTCATGTTTTAAATGAATAATCTCCATGAATTACTTGTTATTTTGATTTCAAGTTAAGATTACAATTGTTTTCGAGTGGAATGGATTATAATATATTTTGGATGTTGAAGTTCCATGTCATGTTCATGCAATTTAGGATAAATCCATAAATTATAGTTGTTGTCATGTATTAATGTTATCTCATCATGTTTAAAAGCATCCCCATGTTAAAGCCTTAATCCCCATGTGTCTGATGAAATTCTAAAGAGAATAATTCCCATTATGGTTTTTTGAAACTTTTGCATTCCTTTGTCGTTATTTACTTTCAGTGCTAGCAATTATGAATAGCCGATACTTAGCTATTTACATAGTCTTAGTACATTCAGAATGATTCCAAATAGATCATGAGTATTACTAGTTCAATCAACTATCATAATCAGTCAAACTTAGCCAAGTTAGTATCCAGTATCATTTAGTTAGGAGTAGGATTCAGCACCGAGCGAACCTAGGAATGGAAGCTTACCTGCCAGTTAAGACTGGGTTCTTAGTAGCAACCCCTATATTCCAGAACTAGTTAGCCATTGTAGGTTATGAGATATCACCCACCAGTTTAGGACTAAAAATCTTTTGAGAGGTCACCCGCCAGTTTAGGATTGACACTCTCTTTGGGGTTGCCCGTTAGTATTATTACTCCTGAACATTACATCACCCTTCTAACTGGGGTCACAGGTTGGACTCGGATCAGCTCAGACTGGGGCATGTCAGTTAGATGATACCTCCTATAGTTTTAGTTTCCGTATTCAGTACATAATTTAGTTCAGATTTGCTTGACAATAGCATACAGATTTCTAATTATTCAATTATCAAATTTCAGTATTTTAGTTTATAGACTATTTCATAATCATGTTATATGCTTGGTCATGCATTATCAGATTTTACAACTTTCTTGCATATTATGCATCAGATATCTCTTGTTATTCAGTCAGTTATTATCTCATGCTATTCAGTCAATCAGTGTTTCATGCACATAAACCTATGCATTTTAGCCTAACCTCATATCATATACCATTACATTCAAAGTATTGGCCACATACTCTTTATTTGCGCTATGATGTCATATATCATAGGTTGGGATACTCAGTTTACCAACCGCACTTAGATAGTTCAGCATTACAACAACAGCAGTAATGGTGAGTCCTCATCTTTCTGGGACAAATTTATCTTTATTTAGTATTTTAGTATTTCTCTATTTCAGTCAGTTTTGAGTTAGTTGGGGGTTTGTCCCATCAACTCCGCAGTCAGTCAGTTAGAGGCTTTCCAACATTCAGATAGTCAATTACTTAATCAGTTTTGCAAGTCGGATTTCAGTATTTTCACATATGTTTTTCAGACTTATAGATTCAGTTATATTTTCAGCATTTAAAACCTTATGGCATTAACAGTTATTTTCTTCACATGTTCATTATCAGTATATTATTCAATGATCACCGAAGGTACCAACTCATAGGTTAAGTTGTGGTCACTTGTGACCGCAAACACCGTGTGGTGTCTAGGGTGTACTTTGGGGAATTATAGTTTATCCTTGTTTTCACTATTTTAGAGATTCATGACTATTGAAATACATATATTATCGACCTTATGAACTCGGGTATGGGAATAGAAAGATAAAATATGGGTATGAATAGAGTAAGGTTATTATTCTTTTATAAAATAAGGAATTTGAATTAGCAACTACTATAGGAATTTACCTAGAAGACTTGCTTGGTTCACATGTAGGATGATATCTTAATGCCTCTAAATAGATTATTACATCCCCGCTCAATGATGTAGTTGTAATGTCCAGTTAGGTAGAAGGTTAAAGGTTGGGAGACCATTATCAGACGATAAACCCTATGAATCAACAACCAAGATAAGAAATCTAATGAATGAAGTTCAATAGCATAGTATGATTTCTCGTAGTTCTTTAACCCCGGGTTTTCATCTATTGATTGTCCAAAGTATTTTCTTTTCCCCATTACTTTATTTTAGTTTTAATTACAAACTGTCAAAACTCTCTTAGTTATGTTTGCACTAGTTTAATCTCAATAGTCAAATTAGAATTGAATAGTTGTTTGGCACAAGTCTCTGAGGGATCTATATTCAGCTTTATTTAAGGCCATTATATTACTTGGTGATACCACATACACTTGCGTGTGCGCTTGGGCGCAACCGTACACCATTTAAACCCAATGCTTTGAATGATTTGAAGGAGAAGATGGCATAAGTTATTTCAAATTCCCTTAGAGGACTGTCTATACTTGTAAAATATCATATTTATGAAAACTGGTAGGAGTGCATTTATTATGGGCCCAGTTCGAGGAGCCATGACTAGTAGTAAAACAACTAGTAAAATAATCAAAGGTATGGCTAACAATTTTAATGGGGTCTGTAATCCAAGTATTTTGAACATCCTAAAAGTAAGAAATTTAATCTTCCCTTCGTCTATCTAAAATAGAAGTGTGGGAAAAGGTAGTATTAGCATCTCCATGATTAAGCTAATTAATATAGGATCACATACGCTAAAAATCCTCTTCTATTTTAAGAATATTATTATAGTCAATCCTAAGGCTGTTTTCCAGGGTCTAAAGGAATTTTCTACTCGGGTTAGCAGGGAAATTTTGAATTCTATTTAAATGTGCTAAAACATGTCTGTTTCTCTTAAGATATTTCCAAAAGTTGTCTTATGCTAGTCTAAAATGGTTTCTTTGAAGATGGGAAGATCTTCGAGAATGTGCCTATTGTTCCAAATTTTCCTAACAATATTAGAAAAATTTGAATGATCCATCGAATACTTCTCCAGCTTAAAAAGCTTACTATTACTTTTAACAAAACTATCGCTAAATAAAATAAAAGGGGTTATGGTCTGAGTAAGTTTTTGGTAGGTAGGTAAGGTGAGCATTAAGCCATTTTGAAATCCACTGATTAGTTGAAAAAACACGGTCTAATCTTTCTAGAATAAGATCCTTACTGTTTTTTCTATGGTTGGACCAGGTATGTCTTGAGACTTTAAAATCTAGGTCTAATAATTGATAAGTATTTATGCAAGACCAATATTCCAAGTATGTATGATTACTTATGTCTATCCAACTCTCTTATCATGCTGAGTCAGAACTTTCTTAAGTCTCCTACAATCATCTATGGGTATGTTATAGTATTAGAAATTTTAACAAGATTATTCCAAACATCTTTGAGAGAGAGAAAATTAGTACTAGCATATATGATGGGAGAACAACCAAGATGAATTATTAAGGATGACCTTAATTATAGCATGGAGTACCTATGGAGCTTATCTTTTCCATGTAACATTGACATAGTTAGTATTTTAAAGAAGGACAATCCCTCCCCCCATCAACCTACCCTGTGCAGATATTTCCCAGTAGTAATCAAAACCAAAAGGCTTGGATGAGGCCTAAGTGGTCTTGAAATTTAGTTTCGAGAAATGGAATAAGACAAGGTTTATGGGTATTAAGAAGCTCTCTAAAATTACACCTGAATTAATCATTTTTACCCCCTAGTATTCCAAACGATAAAACTAGTAGCTTTACTCATCAAAGAAAAATATATAATGTAAGAAGCTGAATTTTCTCGTATAGGAATATGGCTATGTCGAAGAGTCAGAGACATGAACACTGAATATTTTCCATCACACTGTTGATAATCGATAGTAAGTCAAAGTATCTCTTGATTAGGGACACCGGACATTGATGGACATACTTTTTGTCTTTGTCCTGCGGAAAGATCATGATGACCATATTTTTTAAGCTTGAAATTTTTGTGAACGAAGTCCTCCTACTCGGCATATTTCTTCTGGTAGAGCCATCATTGCTGGCTCTGGAATGACATAGTGTCCATGTTAAACCAGTATATGAGTCCATGAAAAAAAGAATTGGCATTAATCATTTCTAAGGACGTAAAGAATAGCCTTTGAGCGACTTAATTCATATTTGGGTACTGGTTTTGGAGATGATAAAGGTTCCATAACGTTTGCATGGTGCGGATAAACTGGGGAGTAAAAGATAGGGCTAAGATATCTATTACGTAGTTGAGCCATATTTGGTTAAAAACATATTCAATGGATATTTTCATGCCGTCTAAAATCAGTTGGGCAAGAAAGTTCTGGTTTTGAAGTATGATCAACGTCTCTGCCTGGTTTTGATCCATCGATAATACAAATGCATGAATTTGAAGTGCCTTCTCTATCTATGAATGAGTTGATGAAGAGAATACACAGATTGAGTGGCATAGAGTAGAGGAAGTTGAGCGATCTAGGAATTTGGTAAAGGATTGTTCATGTTGTGATAATTTGTGGATTGTTAAATTAGAGAAAAGCATATTCTTTGATTAGGGGGGGGGGGGAGAGAACCGACTTTCCTCATCTTCTAACTGAGGGGTAATAGGAGTTATATAGCATGAAAGAGGATGTAAATTATCAGGTAATAATGGATAGTTTGTGTAAAGTAATGGTGAAGAGGTATTAATAATAGTCAGGGTAGCAGTACTGAGCGAAATATCAAAGAAAATATTTTTTTACATGTGACCCCTTGCTGCCAAGTGTTTTGAGAGGGAAACAACTAGTCAATTGAGTTGTCAAGGAGTGGTAGGGAAGTAATTTTCATAGATAGTTAATCCCTAGAGAGACTAGGTTACAGAGAAATGATTAAAATTAGCAGAATTGTTAGGGTTTTTATTTGGACATGCCATATAGCTTCGTTTGAAACAAAGGGTCCAAGGTCTTTTATTATTATTCCTTAGTACACTATTTTTTGCAAAAGAAGGCCTATAACTTTTGAGTTGTTGTTAGAGATATTATCCACATGGGAGTTAGACATATCCTTCTTTAAGGCTTTGAATTTATTAGCATGATTATCTGTGTAAATTCTAGCTTTATGATTGGTGGAACGATATTTTTTCTTGGAGCTGAAAAGAGTGCTCCTTTTACCAATATTTTCATGACGGAAATTATCAGAATTACTATTAGTAGGCAATGGGAAGATAAAAAAGTTATTAGACTTACCAGGACTGGTAGTACAATTTGGTACCTCTGTGTTTCAAGTTTTGAAACTATGATGAAGAGGTTGATCAGTCGTTGGTGGAGTCATGGTCTTCATCCTTGTAAAAGGCTTGCGCTTAGCCAAAAATTTGACCATTTTTCTTTTTTGGTGTGAGTTTGGCATATGTTGTACTAGTTCTGTCTGCGATAAATAAACTTGTGGTGATTGTTCTAATGTAGCTTGAATTGGGAAGTACTGACATTTTTTATGTCCAAATCAACCACATTTAGTATAGAGGAAGCCTTCACCTTCATACAAGATGGATTGATTCTAAGAGCCAATTTAAATATAGTTTAGAATAGGTTCTTGAAAAGTATCTGAATATATAGACAGACAAATTGGCCTCGTAAAGTTAAACTAGTGCATGCATCTATTTTTAATAGTTTACTGATTGCGTTTTCAATTTTTTTGAGTGTATTCCATCATAAATTTCAAATCTAAACGACTAAGAAGAAGAATTTTGCTAGAAATAAAATTTGGCTCTCATTTCTTAATTGATAGGTATTTTCCATTGATGAACCAGGGACCATTTTGTAGGACATGAGAGGGACTTTCTGGCTTTATGAATTTGACAATAAAGAAGTCAAGACCTAGGTCAATAAGTGAAAAAGATTTTGTGACCTTCCAAAGGGTGATTAGCCTTTTCATAGGTATTAAAAGGGTAATTGTCTTTCCCAAGAGTTTAATAATGGGTGATTGTTTTCAAGGTAATTGGAGTCTCTCATTTTCTTCTTTAGAGAGAAAGAAAGTTTTTATGTCATTGGCTACTTCATCAATATTATCAAAAGATTGTTATCGGTAATGTGAATCATTGAGGTCTACATGGTCCTCCATTTGCAGATCAATGAGTTGTTCGAATGCTAAAAACTTAGAGTTGAAGGATTCACCAGGTGAATGGATTGAGGGATATGGGGGGTTTTGGAGGGATTAGGTCTGTATTGGAGGGGGTGGGGGATGAAGATCCGACATTGAGGAAAAATGATGAATTTTTAGAGATATGTTAGAGCTTCTCTCTCTAACTTCTTGTTCCTCCTAATTATTTGGCATAATTGAAATTTCAAAAATCAACCAAAATTTTCTTTTCTTCCCTCCCTTCACTGTTAGTCATCTTCCCTTGTTTTACATTTTTACTTTAGTACCTATTTTTAGATGAGTTTTTGTTCATAAATTTCTCCTTTTACTAAATTATCTTATGTTGAACCATATATTTATCTTCTCCGTGTGATTTTAATATGTGTATATAAGTCCGATTATGTCTGAATTTTTTATTTATCAAATTAAATTAATTATATTAATAAAATCTTATAAATCTCTCTACTTAGGTGTGATCTAGATACATTCTATCCTCTTCATGCGTCATGTGTATAATTATACTAAATTATTGTCGTTGTAATAAAATCTAATAAATTGATTTTTGGTCTTTTTCTCAATACAAATGGATTAGTTTTTTATTTTTTTTGGTTTATTGTTTGGTACACTAAAAATTTCTTTTCCATGTACTCCTATTTGGCACTTTTTGCATTATGTTTTCATAATGAAAGGAAGTCATTTAACGGATTTAACGGATATTTATTTTTGCGCAATAACTTAATAGTTAAAAACTAATACTTACTCCATTCTATTTTAGTTGGCATATTCTATTTCACATAACGATTAACAAATTATAAATTGAATGATGAATTTTATTATTTTATTCTTTACTTATATTAATGATATTTATTGGGTATAGGAATGGACATTAGAATTGCATTGTTTACATTTAAGGTATACTATTAATTGTAGGGGTAAAATGAAATAAAAATATTAATTTTATCCTAATTTAGTAAGTGATTAACTAATATGAGACATTTATATTTAGTAAGATGACCAACTAAAATAAAACGGAGGAAGTACTATTTATATTTTTATCCCTGTCCTTCTTCATTAGGAATGACTTTAATTGGTTAATTAGCAAAATACTAATTACAGAACATAATTAATTTTTTACTGTGTCTTGACGTGCTATTTAAGTATGTATTTTACCATGAAATTATATATATATATATATATATATATATATATATATATATATATATATTGATCATACTTTATACAAAAAATATCTAAAATTTAAATATAGTTTTTCTAAATATGTCTAAAAATTAGCATAATCTCCAAATTTGAGTAATTTTTCTAAAAGAAAAAATCAAAATCTGATCAAGAGAGTAATATCTCAAGATAGGTAGTCACATAATTTCATATATTAGATTCTATATATGAGTTACTATATACTATTACAAATATTTTTTCACTTTATTTGAGAAAAAAATATAAAGTTGAAATTATGTTTGATTATAGTTTTGAAAATAAGATTTAATTATTTGAATGTACTTTTTTAAAAAAATTAAAACATTATTTAATCATAAAATATAATTTAAATGAGATTTCTATAAAATAAAAATTGTAGGATAAATTTGAAAAAAAAAATGATAATGAAAGCAAAAAAAAAAATATGAATGTTTTTTCAATTTTATGAAGTAACTGAAATTATAATTAAATAATAACCATTAACTAAAGTGAAAAAGAGGATTTTTGATTTTAAAAAAGGAATATTAATTATTAAATAATTCGTGCAATCAAAGATTTTAAGTAAACAAACTAACCTTACCAAATATTGCGGGGTGGGATGGGGTGGTGGTGTTTCGCGGAAGTTTAGAGAAGGGGATGTGGGAACGTGGATGATGGGTGGAGAGAGAAGCGATGGATGAAAGAGAGGAAAGCTAAAATGAAGTTGTCCCATTATGTACATTTGTCAATGATTAAAGTCCTCACACACACGCATGACTTGGGAACCTCACTAGCCATAAAAATTTTCGCAATGTTAGATAAGATTTTAAAAGAGATACTATATAAATATCATCTTAAATTTTACATCATATTATAATTTTAAATTTAAATTTTGATAGTACACAAATAGGACTTTTAACTATTTAAAATTTGAACAAATATAACCTTCGATTTTGCAATCTCATGCGTGAGTTTCACTCGCACTTATGTGGAAAGGTAATCCAATTATACGGTGCCACGTCATTAAAAGGGCTGACTTGGAGGGATATCATATTTGTGCAGTTTTGAATAGTTAAAGGTCATATTTGTGCACTGTCAAAGTTTTATTTTTTGTGTTAAAACGACGTGTTTTTATTATTATTATTATTATTATTTATTTATTTATTTGTTTGTTTATTTCTATAGCGACAACACCTAGCTTTTTTTAATTAAAAAATTGAACCCGCGCAGCAGGCTAAAGGAAGCGCCCAAGAAGAGCAAATAACACCACTAGGCTGTCTAAGTGCCTTGTTTCATGTGGTTCAACATTAATATAAGTAAATATAGATTTTCTACCTTCTACCTTTTGCATATCTACAGTCTATTACATGTTCCTTTTGGCTTACTACGTAGTATTCTTCCTTTTTCCTACTAAATATATTTTTTATTATTGGTATTTTAAACATTTTTCTACACTTAGGTCAGCTCTTTTCCTTTTATTTCGTCAAATATATTATTATCAAATATTATTTTTGATCGGTTCCTTATTCATTTAAATATTCTTGCTTTGTTATTATTTTTATATCTTCTTCAGTTATTTGGTTCATTTTTATATCTTCTTTAGTCATTTGATTCATCTAAATCGCTATCTATTTCATTATTTGTTTCATTCTCCGAAATTTCATATATACTATCATCACTTTCTAATTCATAATCTATATAATCTATCTGCATATATTCTACATTTTCTATTTTAATTTCTGATATTTGTTTCCTTTTTAGATTTTTAGGCATTTTACAATCTCTAGCTAAATGTCTTAGTTTTCCACAATTATAACAAGTACACTCTTTTATAGATTTCTTTTTCCTATATGATCTTTTATGTTTGTAATTTTTTACATAATATCTTTTTCTTGATTTCTTATATTTATATTTTGATTTTTTGTATTTCTTATATTTTTTATATCTTTTTCTTTTCTTATAATATTTTTCTTCATATCCAAATTGAGGTGCTATTTTATCTTTGCAACATACTAACTTTCTTATTAATGTTTTTTTCATTTTTATTTTTTCTCTATATTTTTCATATAGATTTCTATACCATTATTGTAAAAAATTTTATTCTTGCTCTTAGGGTATCTACTATTTTTTATTCATCCCAACTCTTTATTATTTTTGAACTAAATGGTTCAGGTAATTTGCTAAAATATAATCTTCTTATTTCTTTACTTTCTTCTGTATTATATGTTCCCTTATAGTAGTATTCTTTAAATGCGCACGTATATTCATCTATATAGCACATATTACATATTTCTAATTTTAACATTAAATTCCTATTCGTATTTTTTTTCTTTATTTTGTTCTTCTTCTTCTTCTTCTGTTGTTATACTGTTAAATTCATCTCTTATAGGTACTTCATATTTTTTTAATATTTTTGTTGGTGATATTTTAATAGTTGTTGATGTTCGTTCTATTTTATTATCAGATCTTAATACTTTTTTACTTGCTTCGGCTAAGTTTAAAAACCATAATTTTACTGTTCCTATTAATGTCCTTTCTATATATTCTGGTATATTTGTTGTATCTATATTATTATCTAATAATTGTTTTAGCATGTATCCTGCCCATAATTGTATTATTTTATTTGTGTCTATTACACAGTCTAAATCTAAAAAGTTATAATTTTTATTAATTATTTGTTTTGGTTTCCATTTGTTATATTCATTTTTTAGGTTATATTTTTTAAACTTATCTTTATAATAATATGTAGGTTTTCTTATTTCTGATGTACTAGGTATTATGTTTTCATTGTCTTCTTTATTAAGAGTATTTATTTCTGTGTTTGTATTTTCTAAGTTTTCTTTATTAATTACTTCTTGTTTTTCATTAATTTTTAGTTTTTCTATGTTTTCTAGAATTTCTGTATATGTTTCACTACCTTCCGAATCATAATTATCTGTTTCTTCAGCATCTATTGTATTTATTTCTAATTTACTGGTTTCTGATTCTTTATTTTTTTATTTCTAATTTTTCTTTGATTTGATTTATCTCGTTTAATAATTTTTGTTCTTTATCTTTTTCTCCTTTTTCTTTCTATTTTTTTTCATACAGGTCTTTTAGTGTTTGCAGTTTTTTTTCCTAATTTAGCAATCCTATTATTTTTAGTTTCTTCTATTTTTTGTATTTCTTTTGTGGTTTGTTGTTTTATTTTATCTATTTCTTTTTTCCTATCTATTTCTTTGTTTTCTTTTTTTATTCTTACCATGAATGCCAGCTTATCTTCTAATTTTAATTCTTCTTTTTTTTAACATTAAATATAAATGTTCACCTATTTTCTTATATCTTCTTCCTAAATTAGAGAATACTATTTTTATTTTTGATCCTTCATGATTTTCATATATTTTTTCGTCTATTATAAATTCTTCTTTGTTCATTTTATTTAAATGTATATAGGTTATGTTGATATATATATTCTATACTATCTATTGTTGATTCTAAATTTAATATTTCTTCTTTTTATGAATTTATTGAGTTTTTACTAACTCTAACAACTATGTTATACTGTAGTCTTTCTATCCTTATTTTTAATTCTTTACGTTTTTCAGATATTATTTATTTTAATTCTTTATATTTTTGTAATTTTTGTTCGTTATTCATCTAAACAATATTTATAATATTTTGATAGATATCTAAATCTAATTTTATCATAATTAATAAATTAATCAAATAAATTCAAATATATACTACTTCATCATCTCGTATAACAAGGTCCGTGTATAACGAAGCTAATGGCAAGAAGACTGTTAAAAAGTCAATAAAAGAAAGATCAAACAAAGTTCGTAAGGTAAGTATAACTTATCCATTTTTATATTGAATTTTATTGTGTATGAAAATGATCATATTTGACCCATAATATTTTCAGTCTTCTTTTTATTTAATCAGTATTTAATTAGATTGTCAATGACGAAATCTGACATTTTTCATTTAAATTATACACTTTATTTTTTAACTTTTAATTTCTATAATTACTTAGAAGGGTAAACTTTCAAGCCTTGGAAACAGCCTCTGGCAAAAATGCAAAATAAGGCTGCGCACGATAAACCCTTGTGGTGGGGCCCTTCTTCGGACACCGCGCATAGCAGTAGCTTTAGTGCACTGGGCTGCTCTTTTTTTAATTTTTATAAATTCTTGAGGTATTAAGTTCTCTTTGATTAGAATTTTTTGTTAAAATTATATTTATATATTGTTCATGTTATATTTAAAATATTTATTTTAACAATTTTACATTTTGTAATTTAGGAACGAAAACAGTATAGCCACTGATCTTCTAACATCAAGGTCAATTGTTTTGATAATCTTCGTTAAAAACTAAATGTTGAGCATTTTAATCAATTTGTAAAGTCTTTTTTTGGACGTTTTTTGAACACGCAATCTGTTGAACTGCAACCTCAACTTCTCCAAAATTTATTATATATGAAAACTGATATTTCACGATCCAATTTCTCAGGTCATGATGACGCCAACTATGACCAACCAGTGGCAAGCCAAACCCATAATCTGGAATAGCTAGTAACGGACTACCCTATAGAATAAGAAAAGAATACGGAGTAAGCATAACAAAAGTGCCAATGCATGAATAAATTTTAAAACCTAGTGGTATCAGTACAAGAGCTTCTAGTATAATAAGAGTACAAAAGTGAAATATCAAGGAAAATACACTAATACAACTTATCTCTGAGTATAACACAGAGACTAGTCTAATACATAGAGGGAGAAAAGTAATACTCTGAACATCGGGAGCTTGCTCTGTATCCCTGAACCATGGTTGCTCCACACGACACACACATCAACGACGATAACCTGTACTATGATCAGCAGGCTGTAGAAATGTAGTATAAGTACCAAATGAATGGTACTCAGTAGGCAACTACCAACTGAGCTCTAAAGATAAGGCAGATATATGCAACATATAAACAAAATAAAAACTACAACCAAGAGTCTAAAAATCATATAACCGGCCGATAGGATAATAAGGAACAACTAACCTATTCATGTCCAATAGATCAATATAATAAGGCTAAGTAGGTACTAAGGGTGCACTATTGAAACACCTAGACTTGAATTATTGAAAAAAAACTTCATTTTTGTGTCTCTGAGTTGGGTACGACTAGAGACTTGAGTCATACCCTCGGTCATGACTCGTACCCACTTTGCCCTCCCATTTCGTAC
The DNA here is from genome assembly GCF_002878395.1 of Capsicum annuum. Taxonomy (NCBI): domain Eukaryota; kingdom Viridiplantae; phylum Streptophyta; class Magnoliopsida; order Solanales; family Solanaceae; genus Capsicum; species Capsicum annuum. Next base: position 169,481,964 of record NC_061115.1, on the reverse strand, counting down.
CTTGATTAGCCCATGAGGGTATCATACTATTTTTTATACGACATGACCTCCCCTTGATCGGATCAAACATATACGAGTCGTATGTAACTCAATCAAATAAAGTGAGTTCTTGTTTTGGAGTGGATTATTTTGTATACGGTTTGTGTATACGACTAGGGGTGAGTCATACCCTTTGGTTATGACTCACAGGTGCTCACTCATACCCACCACAATATGGTTGACGTAAGAGAAGCCTCTCGTACCCTAGGGTATAAGTTAGGGTACCACTCGTACCCTAGGGTATGATTGCTAAGGGAACTATATAGGGGAGTCGTACCCTTGTACGAAGTCATTTCTCAGCTTTTAACTAAGGACCTTTTGGTCATTTCCCTTTACTAAAACCCTAAACGCTCTTACTATATAAGGAATTATAGTCTTCTCAGTCTTTATTTTACAAGGCTCAAACATTCCAAACACTCTAGAAATCTTCTTGAAGCAAGATTAAAGGCTAGGGTTTGGAGGAAGCCCATCTAGTAGCAAGAATAAGCCAAGATTGTTGGTGTGTCATCTTGTTTAAGTCATTTATCTCTTCACCTCTTTAAATATCTCTAAACTCATGTATTTCACACTTGGATTAGTAAGTGTACATGGTAGTTTTAAAATCAAATAAAAAGGATTTTGTTGCCTAACGATGTATGATGTTAAATATTGCTTATATGTGATATTGATGATTAATTACATGTGTGGGTGATTTTTTTATGTGGATTAACTTGAGGGTCTTGAGTAACCCTAATCTTGATAATATATACCATGGAAATGGACTTGTTGAAGGTATGCACGCAAGGTGTTTGTCAAAATGTCTAAGTGAGTTGTCTAGTCATATGTTGTTGTATTGAACTAGGACAATGGAACAACAAACATGGATGAATGATAAATGATGTGTTAAAGGAATTATCTACCATCTGTGATGAAATTGATAACCTTAGTTTTGGCTAATGAAAGGGTAAAGTCCCTCCATATAAAGATGAACTTAAATTGTGGGTCAAACCCAAGTGTGGTGAGAATGTAGTATAGACTTGTTGTAAGGTTCTTGATGACCATAACTTACATTATATGTTGAATTAAGTAAAGGCATTGGTCTATTAAGATGGTTGAGCAATGGAGGGTCCCATAAGGACCATGTGGTCATGTATAGTGTTGAATTAGCTAAAATAGTTAAAGTTCTTAAATATTGTGTTGAATGTATGTTGATGTATGGGCAAAGGGTTAAAGTCCCAAATGCCAAATAATGATAGTTGTGATAGCTTGAGGTAGAAATCTCTTTCCTTATGAATGGAAAAGTCCTTTACCCAATGATATTGCTCAAGGTTAAAGTCCCATACTTAAAGATATCTCTTGAGGTCAAAGTACCTCGCCGAAAGAAATGGATTGGGGTTAAAGTCCTAGTGAGACATGAGGTTAGAGTCGCTTATCTAATGAAGGGGCATAAGGTTGGAGTCCCTTGCCTAGATGATTGTAGGTGTGGTTAGAGTCCCTTGTTTGAATAAATATGTAAACGGTTAAAGTCCCATACCTAATGATAATGTGAATTTGGTTAGAGTCCCTTTCCTATTGAGAATGTTTGAAGTTATAAGTTTTGGAGGTTGTAGTCCTCTATATCATGAATGATAAATGAGTTCTTGAAGCATGATTTATGAGACTTGTTTCTTTGATTGGCATGTGATATACCTATATGTATGGATAAGTGTATGAATAAGATAAATTATGATATGCTAACTTGTTATTGATTAATGATGTTATTTTATCACTTATCCTTGAGTTACATGCTAGCTTTCCAACCGTTAACCATCTCCAGACGCTATGTCCCTATATGACATAGGGGCCGGAGCATCTTCTTCTCTAACTACGCAGTGATTAGTCTATCAAAGTGGTGCGTGCATTGACTTGAAGTGGTGAGCTTCTTTACTCCGAAAGATCTTCATCTCTTGGTCTATTATGTTTAGACTTAGTCTCATTTAAACTGGGTTTGGCTATCGTCAGGGGCTTGTCCCGACATATACATTTATTGACTTCATTTTGTATTGAGCTATTGTGAATAGTTATGAACTTCGGTGTGAGTTAAATATTATAAATCTAATGTTGACTTATAATATTACTTCTACAAGTCTTATCTTGTAAGTTGGAGTCTCTTCAACTCCTATGGTTGGATGAGATATTTGGTTCAGTTTATTGGGGCGACCTCCGATTCATGTGAGCTTGGGGTGCCCATATGACATGGCTCGGGTTTTGGGTCATGTAAAGTTGGTATTAGAGCCTAGGTATATGATTAGTTAGGTGTTCATAATACCATATCAAGTAGAGCCTCTTTTATGGGTGTGAAGTGTGCCACAAATATAAAAAAGAGGCTATGAGACATCTTAGGAATGCTCCCTTTCTTGTGTTTCAATCTCAAGATGTAAAGTCTAAGGTTTTGGATCCCCTTGATTTCATTGCTATTTTTCAGATCATGCCTCTAAGGAGATCTGAGACACAGGCAATTATTTTGGCTCCGACTGATGGTCCGTTGGACGAAGCTCGTCTAACTTTTGGAGTTTAAACCCGGGCTAGGGTTGTGGCATCTAGTCATCCTCGTAGAGCTCCACCTCCCAACCCTGCTTATGAGAGTGACTCTTCTCCCTAGTCCCCTGAAGAAAATTCTTCTAATGTAGAGTTCTGTTGCTTCATCAATGTCTTAACTCATTTGGTGACCTCTTAATCAGAGTGTGGTGATCCGGCTACTATTTATTCAGAGGCCATAAGAATTAGCCAATTTATAAGGTTTATCCCTCTTATGTTCATGGGTACGAAGGTTGAGGAAGATCCTTAAGGCTTCATTGATGAAATGGAGAAGAATTTTTAAATCTTGAATGCTTCAGAAATTGAGGGTGTTGAGCTTGCTTCCTACCAATTGAAAGATGTAGCGTACCAATTGTAAGAAGGGTGGGAGTTTTTCTAGAGGTGTTAATGCTAGTCCGGCTTCATCGATGGATTTCTTTGAGGCTTTCTTACACCGCTTCTTTCATCAAGAGTTGAGGGAAGAAAGGCATAAAAGTTTGTGAACTTAAAGCAAGGGAGGATTTCCATTCAAGAGTATGCCTTAAAATTCCATTAATTGTCAAGGTATGTTCCCAAGATAGTTTCTAGCATGAGGACTATATGCGTAAGTTTGTGTCGGGATTATCCCATAAGTTAGTTCTCGAGGGAAAGGCGACCATGTTGATTGAGAACATGGATATATCTAGATTGATTGTGTATATTCAACAAGTAGAGGATTAGAGAAAAATCAAGTTGAGCTTAGTGAGAAGCAAAAGAGGAAATTTAGGCCTTCCGAGCATAGCGATGGCAAGTGGCCACGAAAAAAGTGAGGGAGTTTGGGTTCGTTCTCCTCGGCTAGTGTTCACTCTACTTACCTGAAGTCATTGGTAATCATCAGCCTCAGTTTAGTAGCGAGATCCAGGCACAGGGTGCCTAATTCCAGGCTAGTAGTGCCCAGTCGACTCCACTCCGCCCTCCTTGCAGATTCTATTGTTAGAGTCATTGTGGTTAGTGTAAGAAGGGGAGAAATTGGTGTTTTCATTATGGTTGGGTTGGGCATATGCAGCGTGAGTGCCCTTCTGTAGCAGCTTCTTGGGACAATAGGGCTCTTATTGTTACTCTACCTTCTTCTGTACCAAAAGATGCTATAGCTGCCTCTACTTCTGTTTCTGGCACCCGTGTTGGCCGGAACCACTTGTATGCACTTTCTACTCATCAGGATTTTGAGGCGTCCCCCGATATTAGCATGGGTATGCTGAGAAATTTTCTCTCGTGATGATTGTTGTTTGCTTAATCTAAGGTTTACTTTTTCCTATATGGCCTCATATGTGGTTGTGTATCTTGATTGTGATGCTGAGAGTCTATCGATTCTTTTTTTATTTCTACACTGGTAGGATACTCGGTTGTTGTTCACTGGGTCTATAGGGGGGTGTGGTATCTATTAGTTGAAGGGATACTCTTATTTACTTGATAGAGTTACACATGGTTGATTTTGATGTCATTTTGAGGATGGATTGGTTGCACTCTTTCTATACTTCCTTAGATTGTCAGAACCGTAGGTTAATGTTCAAATTCCCTAATGAGATAGTTATTGTGTAGGAAGGTGGTTCTCTAGTTCCTAAGGGGATATTCATTTCTTATCTTAAATGCTAACAGTTGATTTCAAAGGGGTGTTTGTATAACTTGGTCCGAGTTAAAGATTCTAACTCGGAAGAGCCTTCTCTAGAATCCATTCCCATGGTGAATGAGTCTCCCGATGATCTTCTCGGTGTTCCTACCGATAGGGAAATTGATTTTGGGATTGATCTTGTTTCAAACACTCATCCAATCTCTATCCCTCTTTATTTAATAGCTCCGGTGGAGTTAAAAGATCTTAAGGAGCAATTGAAGGACCTCTTAGATAAAGGTTTTATTCATCCTAGTATGCCTCCATGGGGTGATCCCGTGCTGTTCGTGCGCAAGAAAGATGGTTCCCTTCATATGTGCATTGATTATCATCAATTAAATAAAATGACCATAAAGAATAAGTATCCTCTTCCTAGTATCGATGATTTGTTTGATCAACTTCAGTATGCAAAGTGTTTCTCTAAGATTGATCTTAGATCAGGTTACCATCAGCTTAATATTAGGGATGCGGATAGCCCTTAGACTACCTTTAGAACCCGATATGGTCACTATGAGTATCTTTTAATGTCCTTTGGTTTGACCAATGCCCCAACGGCATTCATGGATTTGGTTAATAGGGTCTTTTGTCCGTTCATAGATATGTTTATCATTGTCTTCATTGATGATATCTTAGTGTACTCTAAGAGTGAGGTGGATCATATATATCACTTTCGTGCCGTGTTACAGAATTTGAAGGATCATTGTTTGTATGCCAAGTTCTCCAAGTACGAGTTTTGATTGAAAGTTGTAGCTTTTCTTGGTCATGTCATCTATAGTGAGGGGATTATGGTAGATCCCTAAAAGGTTGCATAGGTTAAGAAGTGGCCGAGACCTACGAATCCATCCAATATTTGGAGCTTCTTAGGTCTAGCCAGTTATTATAGAAGGTTTGTGGAGATTCTTTCCACTATAGCTGCCCCGTTGACCATGTTGACCCAAAAGAAGGTCAAGTTTTTGCGGTCCGATGCGTGTGAGGGTAGTTTTGAGAAGTTAAATGTTATGACCCTTCAAGTCATTTTTCATATTTATGCTTATTGACAGCGCACATGCAAGTGTACGTGCTCTTATCAAGTAATATAGTGGCTTCAAGAAGCCCAAGTATCGATCTCTCAGGGACTTGCATTTGCCGCCTATCTAATCCTTAGTCTAACTAATTGAGAAAAATAAACGCGAAGAGTTTTGAATTTTGTAAATTAAAAATAAAATAAATAATGCGTAAAAATAAATTCTTGGAACAATCAATGAAGAAAAACCCAGGGTAAAAGCACTCAGAATAATCGTACTACGTTATTGAATCTCATCCGCTAATTTACTTATCTTGGTTGTTGATTTGTAGGGTTAATTGCATGATCATGGTTTCCCAACCTATAATCTTTTACCTAATTTGGACATTACAGCTACGTCGTTGAGCGGGGATGTAATAATCCAATTAAGTGAATTAAAGCTATCATCCTACGTTTGAATCAAGTAAGACATCTAAGTACATCTCTGTCCTAAACGCTAAGTTCAATTCTTTATTTTATAAAAGAATAAAAATTCCAACTTTGTTTATTCCCATGTTCTATCTCCCTATTTTCTCTCCCGAGATCAAAAGTTTGACAATATATGTATTTTATGTGTGATCAATCCATAAAATAATTAAAATAAGAATAAATAAACAACCAAATATAATAAGCAAAATTAATGAATTTAATCCAAAACAATAGTAATCATGTTCTTGGCTTTAACCCCGGAAAGGGGGTTTAGCCTTGAATGGAAATATTCATCATCCAATCCCTTGAAATGATGATATAAACCATAAAAACACTAAATTAAAGAATAACAAAACCTAAAAAGAAGCTATGGTAGCCTCCAATGATGTTCTAAGTTGATCTAAGGTTTCCAAGAAGTCCCTAGATGTTTAAAACATTTTTTAGGACGTTATATTTATAGTAGAAAAGTTATAAAACAAGTTAGATTAGGTTTACATGCTGTTTTCCTTCAGCTCGGCAAAATTTTCCCAATTTTGGGCATCGGCGCGACGCAGTGACACGCAAATTCACAATTGTCAAAAAATCTATAAAATTCCAGTAGTTGTTCACGATTTTAGCGTGTCACGGGGCCTCCTTAAAATCTAATATAAGCTACACGCACCATATGGTAAAAAACTTGGGACTCGTCTGAATCTAGTAATATTTTGAAATCATCCATTGGCCACCTTTACAGTCTACACGCACCTCATACTTTGAAGGGGTCCAAATTGCGTCCAGCTTGCGTCTTGTGCTTCCGTGGTCATTTACGAGCCTTTTTGAGTTGTTTTCAATTGATTTGAAGCTTGTATATCCTTAATATATCATAATAATACATTAACCAAGCATCCTAAATCATTAAATACATCAATTAAGAGCTCAAAACAACACAACATCCTCACTGATGAACTTGAAACACAAGCTAAGCATAGGCTAAATTCACATTGAGCTTTAACTCATTGTTTTGACTCTTTTATTAATCCAATTGACCCTTGAATATTATAAATAAGTTTTTTTACATGTAAATAAATAATAAAAACCTTAGGAACTCATTAAAACACATTAGAACCCAACACAATAGACTAGAAAAACACCTAGCTCAAGCTAGTTACACTAGTTTTCTCAGTTGAACTCTAAATGATCAATTTGAATCAAAACTCATGTGAAAGCACCATTAAACATTGTAATCACATACTTCTACACATAAATTCTTATTTATATCATTATCAACACATATAGCATAAGAATCATCCTCAAAATAAGGCTAAAAAGGGCTAGAATAGTAACTCTAGAATGCATAAATACACCCAACATTACTTATCTTCGCTGTTTGAGCTCTCCATAGCTTACCTAGGTTATTTATGACTTGCTGGGACCGAAATTTTGGTTACCAGGCAGTTTATTTGATTTTTAGAGCCAATTCCCTATTTTGAAGTCTTCGCTGGTTCCAAATAGCCATTGGGCAAAAACATTAGTGAAATAATCTCGGATGTAAATTTTGATTGTGCCAATAGATCCAAAATATACATTTTAGTCTAGGTAAACCTTTTTTCGAATTTCAATGTACCCGAACTTATTTAGACCTATTGGTTGAAAAGTTAAAAATTAGAAAGAATGGGCGTGAGACTCACATTTTATCAAAAAGACCTCGGATGAAAAATCCAACTTTTCCAGCATATCCGAAATGTTGAATTTAGGCTAGGGAGACCCTTGGTTTAGGTCCCTAGGGTCCTGGACTCATTTTTACTTATTGAGCAGATTTTATGAAAAGTGATAAAACTATAGGTATGGCCCCCACTTTTTGCCTAAGCGATCTCCGATAAATTTTGATAATTCTAATGAATTTATTATATGGTTTACACTCAAAATTCACTACTGGATCATGTTATTTGTGTTCTGGATGAGTTCTGAGAGTCAAAAATTTATTTTTCTGTTTGCTATCATCTGGTGCAACAGTGATCGCATCCAAGAGTGTGCGATCATAGCCCGTAGGACTATAATTGCGACACTTGAGTACCTATAAGGGCTATATAAAGGTCACAAGATATGTTTCATGCATTTCCCCTTCACTATTTAGACCTAGAAACCCCAAAATGAGTGTAATAACTCAAATTTGGTCATAGGTGGTGACTTGAGAGCCTAATTATCATCTTGTTTCATGATTATTTTCAAGATTAAGAGAAGAATTTCTTGAATTCATGCTTGAATTTCATAGTTTGGACCCAAAACCCTAATTTAGCTTAGGGCTTGATTTTAGCCCAAAGTATGCTTAGTTTTCACCCATTCTTTGAGGGTTATGATTCCTTGTTCATGTGTGAACATTGGGTTGGCCTCGAAAACTCATTTCCCATATGTGGGATCCACTTGGGGTTTTGGTGTCATTTTTGGATCCGAAGCACAATAGTGCAATATGGACGTCATAAGACTCGTATTAATGAGTAGATTATGATTTTGATAGTGTGATAGGATTTTGAGGATTATAGAGTAAAGATGAGCATGTGGTGCATGAAGTGAGATTTTGCGATTTGGCCTTAAGATAGGCTTTTGTCCACTTTTCTTCATATATGATGTGTGATATATGTTGTATGTGAATATGGATGTTAGGCTTGATTATGAGTAGGATAAATTAGCCTTGATTGTTGATGTTTTGGAGAATAGATGAGGGTTTTGGACCCGTAAGATGGCATGTTTATAACCCTTTTGTATCCTATTGTCTTCACTTTTTAGTTTATATTATTTATATCATGGATATTATATAATGCTACTTTGGAATATGGTTTTAGTATTTGAAGCATGATTTGTAATTTAGCCTTATTGGGCTAGTGTGGTAGTCTTGAAATCGTAAGTTGGGTAGAGTTGACTTGAGTAACCTTGTTTCTAGTTAAAGTAACTATCTTAGGCTTGAATATGGCTTACTTGATATCTAGAAGATGAACTAGATACCTTAGCCTAGTTAGTGGAATAGTATGCCTAATTATGGAAATTATGAATTAGAAGTGGGATCATTCAGCCCACTTAGGCTTAAGCTTATGTTAAGTCTTGTCAATTTAGTTGCAGATGTTAGACATAGGTGAGGCTAGTAAACTTTTGAATAAGGTTACTTCATTACTTTGTAACTTGTATTGACATTTTCGGATTATGGCTTTTGAGTTATGGTTATGATAATCCTTGTGGAAGTGATATTAGGCATTTAGAGATAATATTCCTTCTAGATACGTCATGTGGCCGATAGAGATGCTATTTTGTATTAGACTTGATGATTGGCCTATAGAGATGCTATTTCCTCTTAGAATTAAAGATTGACCTATAGAGATGCTATTTCTACTTAGACTTGATAATTGGCCTATAGAGTCAATATTTCCTTAGTTATGATTGTTGGACCTATAGAGAGGATGTTTCTCTTTGATTTATAAATTGGCCTAAAAAGTGATATTCCTCATAGTCATAATGCACAACCTATTGATATAAGATATCCTAGAGATGATTACATGCTTATTGATATGCCTCCTATATACGAGATGTCTCTTATGTGTGAGATGATTAGAAATATATTATGGCTTATAAATATGATTATTGATATGAGTTTCGAATATGAATATGGGCCTAAGGCCGTGATTATGATATTGATATCATTCTGGATAAATTAACGGGCAAAGGGTCACGTTATGACATTGATTGAATATCCGAGAAGTGTTTGCCATTATAAATGATGTGATTATAGTTTATGAATATGAGTATGTATATATTTGTATACACATCTCTCCAGTATAGGATGGGGAAAGATGTGGTATGATACTTATTATTCCACTGATTGAATACTGGTGATGGCATGCATACATTGGATACATTTATGATTATTATATTGGTAATTGATGTGATTCTAATTGAAATACAATCTTATGACTATTATTCCTAATTAAGAGTTAATCTAAGTAGTATCTAGATGTCCTTTAGGTGGCTATAGTACTTAATGGCAAGAAATCTAATATACTATTTAATGAACCTAGCTTAGTTGATACGTGGCTAATAATGATGTTGAATAGTTAATAAATGAGGATTAGTTGGTAAATGATTGTTAGTTAATGAAGGATGTTAGTTAATAAAGAATGGTTAGATGATAAATGTGAAATTATTGAATATTATGATTAACGAATATAGTATGACTAGCTGATAGTAGTGAATGGTGGATAAATGGCGGTTTTGGTCTAGTGATTCACCTTGACTAGATGTTAGATGTTGGCTATTTAATAAAATAGTGGTTAGTTGCTATCCCATGAGTAAGGATAATATTAGGCTTATAACTATAGGTTATGTGATGAAAAGTAAACTATTGATTCTATTATAATAAGTGTTGGTTAACTAATAACAAGTAGTTGGGAAGTATTAAATAGATAGATATTCTATGGTGATATGATATGTTTATGAGTATTTTAGTGTATGTTATTCGGTAATGACTATTGTGATGAAATTGATACCGAATAAGGCCGGAGAATACTGTTGTGATGATGCTCATACCCGGTAAGACCATAGGATATATTGATGATATGTTGATACCCGACAAGGACGTAGGATATATTGATTATATGTTGATACTCGGCAAGGACTGAGGATATATTGATAATATGTTGATACCTGAAAAAGTCGAAGGATATATTGATGATATGTTGATACCCAACAAGGCCAGAGAATATATTGATAATATGTTGATAGCCGGCAAGGATGGAGGATATATTGATGATATATTGATACCCAAAAGGGTCGAAGGATATATTGATAATATGTTGATACCCGACAAGACTGAAGGATATATTGATGATATGTTGATATCCGATAAGGCCGGAGGATATATTAATGATATATTGATATCCTGCAAGGCCGGAGGATATATTCATGATATATTGATACTTGGTAAGACCGGAGGATATATTGATGATATGTTGATATCCGGTAAGGCCGGAGGATATATTGATGATATGTTGATATCCGACAAGAACGAAGGATACTATTGGTGATGTGTTAATATCCGGTAACGCCCGAGGTTGATTACAATGAAGATAGTCCTGATGAGGAAAATTATGATGAGTTGTGACATTAATTGTGTACTTTGCATTCATTTATGCATGCACATCGCCAATCACCAGTATACACCTATATTTATCAGCTGGTATGGGACGGTTGTATAGATATGGGTAAAGAATATGCCTTGTGTTGTTGTAATTTGATTGGACCTTTTGAGCCTAGAGTGGTGGGTGTATGTATAGAATAGGCTAAGTATTTGGTTATTCAGAGTAGTTGGTTATTCACGCTATTCTTGATATTGTTGTTATCACTATTATGATCATTATTATGGCTAGCTTATGACAAATTTGTTATTGATCCGGTAGCGGGATTCAAGGTATGTCTTCGGCCTCTCCTATCTTATCATTGCATTATTATACACGATTATTTCATGTCTAGCCATGTGGATTAGAAACCATGAGTATGATAGTATTTAAATCCTTATAGTGTTGTAATGAGGTCTTAAAATGAGAACAGGATGATATAGGTTATGCTTTGAGACGACCTCATGTTTATATGTATATATACCTTTATATATCTAGCTATATAAAGTTATGATACTATCGTATATCCATTACTTCATTGTTTATATTGTATAGTCATTTCTTCGCCTTGTATATTACCATATATCTTTCTTTCATTCTTTATTCATATATTGACTGGGATGTACAGTATAGCATTGGCGTATATTGAAATTAGCTGGAATAAGATAGTTCACCATAAAATAAATCCAAAAAACAAGGTGAAATAACACTAGTATCATAGATATAAGCCAAATAGGAAAAACATCCCCTCTCAACCAAGTAACAAGCTTGAACATAGGATATAACTATTTTGGGACCCAAATTATGTGAACCCTTACAAGCTAACCTTGGAACACTCGGTCGAGCTAAAGTCACAGTCTTAGCAAAATAATCTAGGACAACATGGTAAGGAGCCAACCAATCCATACCTAAATTGACATCGAAGTCAACCATATTTAAGACAAGTAAATCTACCCAACTCTCTCGCCCAGCAAAAGCCACAACACAAGATCAGCACACCTGATTCACCATTAATGAGTCTTCTACTAGAGTAGATACACGAATAAGCATGGCAAGATGCTCGCTAATAGAATAAAAATCCAAAGAAAAATATGCAGGCAACTATGAGAAGGTCGATCCCAGATCAAATTACATAGATGCAGGTCTAAAATAAACAGGGATGATACTTGTGATAATAGAATCAGAAGCCTCTGCCTCTAGTCTAGCGGGTATGGCATAGCACTATCCACGACCACCAATAGCCTGAGTAGCCTCGCAACCACCAATACCGGCACCACTACCTCTATCTCATGTACCACTGGTAGAACCTCTACCTCAAATAACATAAATATGAGTAGCTTCGAATAAATAATTGGGACAATCCTTGGCCAAAAAGATAGTCTTATCACACACATAGCAAACTTTACGACTTAAATTAATAGGAGGATTTATGAATAGACTGAAAAAATGATAACGCTCAACTTATACGTTAATTTAATGCAAGGCGGTTGTCGTTAATATATTTACCCAGCTTTGGAGTCGGGTTCAAATCCACAGGGAATAATGTGAGTGGCGATTAAACTAATTTGAAACTAAAGCTATAAGTTAAATTCAAACAACTAACACAAAAATTCAAAATGGGGATTTTTATTAGTTGAACAAGTGATTGTTGGTAATCAAGAGTTTATGGAATAACCTGAATTAGGTTCACTAGGGTTTACGGTACATGACAGATGCTACAAATAATTAAGGTTATCATGGGGGTTAGGATGACAAGCTATCTTTATTGATAGTATGATCAAATGTCTCTCGACCTATTCAAGCGTCTAATTTCCTAATCCTCTTGGACTTAGGGAATCGCAACTGACTGCCCCGATTTCACCTCAGGTTAATCAACCTTGTTACAACTCTGATTATTAAACGAAGCCTTTCCGTGTCCCTATTGATAATTTACTTCCTATTGTTTATGATTTCTTTATCAAGCAAACCAAAGTAGGTACACCTATTGTTTGCAACCAACAGACAAAAATTATAATCTTAGAATTATCAAGAAATCCTAACACTTATTAAACCTTGATTATTTAACACCTTATCATGACATAACCCTAGATTTTATAATCCAGGTTAAAAGAGTTTAGCTACTCATGACGCATGAAACAAGAATGCAATTTGAATTCATAACTTAAAGGATTAACTTACAATGATGAATGAAATTGAAAGTGAACTTGTATTTGAATAACACGGCGAAACACTTAAATATTGTTCTTGAGATAGGGAGGAAAGAATATCTTCTGTTCTCCTCAATAATAGATGAATTATGCTCAAAAACCTAAAAGTACTATAAATAATTAATTCTAAATAAGAAAATAAAAATTAAGGTTTCAGTTTTCTCTTCAGAATAGATGATGGTGATCTTGACGGCGTGTCAGATGTCTGACGGCGTGTGCAAGATGTCGTCAAAGATTTCAGTGAATTGTTATCTTCTGATTCTTCTGACAGCAAATCTGATAGTGTGTCAAATATGTGACGGCGTGTGAAAAATGTCATCACATCTTCACTGGAAATTAGCATGATCTGCATTAGGTTGACGACAATTTTGATGCCTCGTCACAGATTTGACGATGCTTCCAAAATGTCGTCATATTTTATCTCAACTCCTTACGTTCTGTCTAAGCTTGACGACAACTTTGACAGCCTGTCCCATGTCTGATGATGCTTCAGAAATGGCGTCAGCTACACTTTAGCTTATTTGCACCAGATTTCAGCTGATTTATTCTTCTTTTCTTTGGTTTCCTCCCCGATCACTTCTATCTGCATTAAAATAATAAAAATAATCAAAAACAACAAAAGTTGCTTAAGACTTTGCAATTATTCTAGGTTAATGGCCTTAAATATGTTTGCAATTTGCTCACACATCAACACCCTCAACTTAAAATAATTGCTTGTCCTCAAGCAACCAAAACATAACTTAGGAAGATACAAAGTACAATTGGCAGTCACTCATTCACATAAGCTCAAACATACTTTACCTTCTCCAAGGTCAACTATTTTAAACTCAACTATGTATACTATTGAAGAACAACAATGTGACACACAGGACTCAAGATATGGCATAAATTCAGCAACACAATCATGCATGCACCAACATTGCACTACCCAAATAAGTAAGCTACTTGTAACATACCTAGTCTGTCCTCACAACAAAGAAATCCCTTTCTCACTCATATAAGACATCAAATGTTTAACATAGGGATAATCCACAGATCTTCACTCTCAGAATAAAGTTCCAATCATTGTATGTCATTTGCCATAGGCTTTCCCTTATTTTCATTGCTAAGGTCTTCAGACATGTCTGCTAGGATCACTATAGGACTTTTTCTCGGCTTGTAATGTAGGCTAGGGGATGGTATGATATACAAGGGTATTTAAAGTGACTATGCCTCCTTGACACTACACTATCCTCTTGGGGTTTTACTTCTTAACCTTTTTCTCTTCCTCTCTTTTATTGATCACGCATGCTCAACATGGGTGCGATTTTTTCAATAATTAAATTATCTTTTTCTCATATTTTACACAGCTTTTTCTTTTCTTATTCTTTTTGCACCGCACCTGAATTTTTATTCTTTTCTGTTGTTCTACCTCTCTTCATACTCATTTTGCAACACGCACCCCTATGATATCCACCCTTAACTTATGTTGTTTGCCTAAGTCAAGGTGCACAATGTCTAAGAACGACCAGGGCCAAAATAGGTTCAGTACAATGTTAATATGAAGGTGATAGGTGTCTCAAAAAGAAATAGGTAATTAAGGCTCAAAGTAGGGACCAAGGGATCTCATGCACACTGGGAAGGTCATTTAGGCTAAAAGTGGACTAAATAAAAAAAATGGCCTATGATACTTTCCTAACCCCTATCCTACAACCTAAGCAAGAAAAACCGGGCAAGTTCTGGATTTAACACACAAAGAAAACTAGGTAGTATCTCATACACACATGGCATAAAGGTACATCACAAGCCACTACCTATCCGGTTCATGCAATTGTTAACAATTATTATCATGTCCCCAGCACTAATGCCATAAAAAGATTCACAGTAGTCACATACGGATACACATCACACAGTTAACATAGACAATAGAAGAGGTAGTTATCATTCCAAGAAAATTCAACAAAAATATGTCAACTACTGTAGATACTTATTTTTCTCTCAGTTAATCACAACACATCACAATGCAAAAATAATATGCCTAAACATGCCGGCTCTACTAGGAACAAGACTCTAGGACAAAGAGACACGACAACAAAAACCCTAGGAGGACATCAATACCCATAAGTAGCCCCAACACCCTCAACTTAAAATCATGTAATGTCCCCAATACGTCAAACTACAACAAGAGAGTTAGAAACATACCTGTGGTACTATGGGTACAAAGATCTGATGTCAATCACATAATATGAATACAAACAACAAAATACCTTGGGTTGCCTCCCAAGAAGTGTCTAATTTAGTGTCGCAGCACGAAAACATCCAGTCATCCTTTATCCCTCCACTTTGACGATTTAAATTATTGGCCCATCTTTTTATCTTTACATATTTTAGGTCCGTTGGGCAAATGTGAGGGAATTATAAGGAATGTTCTATCATACCACTTCGAAGACTTGAACCGCTTGCCTAATTTTGCATCGAACATTTGTGTGGGCTCATTGGGAAATAATGAGGATCTTAAAAAGCCACTAAACAGATATCGATTTTTAAAATTCTTGGCTTTCAAGACTGGGGTTATAGTATATACTTTTGGAAAGATAAACTCCAAAATGTAAGAATTTTCCTCCTCATTTTTAAAATTCATCATTTGCTTGGGTGATTCGACTTTCATCAAATCCGCTAAGCATAATGTTGAAAAGTGTTTCGAATGAGGACTAACTCTCAATTTTGGAGTAGCATCCCTGTTAGTATTTTTACCCTGAAATAGACTAGAGTCTTCACAAGGATTGTGCTTAATTTCTTCTTTTGACTCTAGTACCATCTACTCGTCTTTGGTATCTTCATTCATAAATGGTTTGGTTGGTTGAGAAATATTGAGGGTTGCTCAACATCAAGCTCATCATCAATATTGGATTCTTGCTCCTTATCTTCACACTCATCCATTATGTTAAATAATTACACAGATAAGATATCATCTAAACATAATGTGGAAAAGTGCTTTGAATGCTTGACCTCTATATCATATCCTCTGTCATTCTTCTTTCCTCATTATTTGCCTTGATGCCTTGATGTATATCACATATGATATCATTTGTTGTGTCCACACACTCCAACATTAGTTGAAGCATAGCTTTAATGACACTCTTTCCGGTACTTCATTCTTTTTGTTCTTGACCATAAGACCTATCAAACTCATAAGAAGAACTAGAATTTGGGTTAACGTAATAGGGGGAGGGGTAATTTGGGCAATCACTCCAATGTCCATCTCGACCGCCACATAAAGAACAATCATACTCTCGATAGGATGGAGATGGTGCACATATCTCTCTCCGGAGAGCATATCTACAATCTTGCCAAAAGTTAGGTCCATCACAATATGGACATGGATCATCAAGATAAGATTTCCTACCACCAAGCTCATGTTCATTCCACGATGCCATAGTAATAAGTAAACTAAAATAAAAATCTACCTAACACAAAAAAATAAAAGAAAAATAAAAACAAATATTTACAATTTTGAATTCAAGCGAGTAGGTTAAAATTCCAAACCAACTCAATACGCCAAATTTTTCCCCGGCAACGACGCCATTTTTTATGACGTTCAGCTTACACATCAATTTAGTGCAAGGCGGTCGCCGTCAATATATTTACCCAACTTTGGAGTCAGGGTTGAATCCACAGGAAATAATGTGAGTGGTGATTAATCTAATTTAAACTAAAGCTACAAGCTAAATTCAAACAACTGACACAAAAAAACAAAATAGGGGTTTTTTAATGGTTGAACAAGTGATCGTTGGTAATTAAGAGTTTACAGAATAACCAGAATTATGTTCACTAGGGTTAAAGGTACATGACAGATACTACAAATAACTCAAGGTTGTCACGGTGGTTAGAATGACAAGCTATCTTTATCGATGGTATGCTCAAATATCTCTCGACCTATTCAAGCGTCAAATTTCCTAATCCTCTCAAACTTAGGGAATCACAACTGACTGCCTAGATTTTACCTCAGGTTAATCAACCTTATTATAGCGCTGATTATTAAATAAAGCCTTTTTGAGTTCTTGTTGATAATTCACTTCCTATTGTTTATGATTTCTTTCTCAAGAAAACCAACGTAGGTACACCTATTGTTTGCAACCAATAGACATAAATTGTAATCTCAGAATTATCAAGAAATCCAAACACTTATTAAACCTTGATTATTTAACAGCTTATCATGACCTAACCCTAGATTCCATAATCCAGGTTAAAAGAATTTAGCTACTCATGACGCATGAAACAAGCATGCAATTTGGATTCATAACTGAAAGGATTAACTTACAATGATGAATGAAGTTGAAAGTGAACTTATATTTGAATCACACAACAAAACACTTAAATATTATTCTTGAGATAGGGAGGAAAGAATATCATCTATTCTCCTGAATAATAGATGAATTATACTCAAAACCCTAAAAGTTCTATAAATACTTAATTCTAAATAAGGAAACAAAAATTAAGGTTTTAGTTTTCTTTTCAGAATAAACGACGGTGATCTTGACGGCGTGTCAGACGTCTGACGGCGTGTGCAAGATATCGTCAAAGATTTTAGTGAATTGTTATCTTTTGATTCTTATGATGGTAAATCTGATGGCATATGAAAAATATCGTCACATCTTTAATGGAAATCAGCATGATCTGCTTTTGGTTGACGATAATTTTAATGCCTTGTCACAGATTTGATAGTGCATCCGAAATATCAACATATTTCATCTTATCTCCTTAGGTTCTGTCTAAGCTTGACGGTAACGTTGACAGCCTGTCCCATGTATGATGACACTTCAGAAATGGCATCAGCTACAATTTAGCTTATTTGCACTAGATTTTAGCTTATTTATTATTCTTTTCTTTGGTTTCCTCCACGATCACTTGTATCTACATTAAAATAATAAAAACAATCAAAAACAGCAAAAGTTGTTTAAGACTTCGCAATTATTCTAGGTTAAAGGCCTTAAATATGTTCGCAATTTGCTCACACATCAAAAAACCACCCTAAACTGCTAAACTAGAAGACCCACTGCCTGAAATCTACAAGGCTCCTATACTCGTCTACCATGATACCCACAAAAACCTTTGAAATCTCTACCTCGAGTAGTGTAACCTCTACACTCTCTCATGTGACACTCTATTTTCGTGCCTCCTTTAGATGCTTGAAGAATACCCTCAGTTATATTAGCATGGTATACTATACTTTGATATAATGATGCAAACACTACCATCTTAGATTTAATGGCAATTTTACACAAGGCATGAAAGCGTGCCTCATACTTTGAACAGTGATGGAGCCCTGCTCTGGGTGATCAAACACATCTCTCATTTGTTCCCTCATACTGTAAGGCATGGACCTCTCTAAAAAGGCCTCAACAAATTGGTCCTAAGTTATCTTAGGAT
Source organism: Capsicum annuum (assembly GCF_002878395.1). NCBI lineage: Eukaryota > Viridiplantae > Streptophyta > Magnoliopsida > Solanales > Solanaceae > Capsicum > Capsicum annuum. The sequence goes on along the minus strand of NC_061115.1, from coordinate 169,463,520 downwards.
AATTAAGAGGTCTGCAACCAATAAATGACCTCCACCAATCTATATCCACATCCATCAACCAATAAGTAGCATACGTAACACTTTGTAACTTAAGTGAATGCAAGTTATGCAACTTCTCACAATAATCAATCAAGAAAGCATAGGCATCCTCACCCATAACACCACTAAATCGAGGAGGCCCAAATGAGTGAATCTCTTAAACTTCTTCTAATCATCAGAAATAGAATTGTACTCGCTATAAAAGGAGGGATGGGGAATTTAGCCTAGCTGAGATCCCACTTAAGGAGGTAATATAGATAAAGGTTAAACTCCTGATCTCTGAATACCATTCTCAAATCCAGATACTAAAACAGGAATAACACTTGGAGTCTATGGAGTACCAAAAGCAGAAGTAGGTTCCATACTTTGGGCTGGAGGAACACTGCAAGCAGACTTTTGCATAGATGGGTGCAATACTTAGAGGTATGGAAGCACCAAGCCCACTCAAAAGAGTACTCTCTAAATAGGTCAATAAGAGAATCAACAACCCCTCTAAGATAGGGATACAAGAACTCGGTGGAACCAAAGAACAACCTATATTTCCAAGATTCTTAACACGAGGCTCTGAGGAAAGTCCATGAGCACTACTCTTGGATAGGGCAGATCTACGTGCCCGTGCACTACCTCAAGCCCATCCACAACTCGCAAATTTCCCTCTTGACTAGGCACGCTCCTCGGATGAAGGATTAATATCTCTAACCTCCCAAGATCTAGTTATTACTATCTTCACAGAAAAAGTTAAATATGACTTAGAATACAAGTTATGAAAAAATCTGCATGATAAGGAACAAAATAAGGGACATTTCCTAAAGACATCCTATAGCCTCTCAAAAATAGATATGAATATCTATGTACCAATCTGTGAGACTCTATTAGACATCTCATTCTTACACTGTTGAGACTAAATCACCAATATTAAACTCAAGTTCCCTTCTTCTCACATCGGTATAAGATTTCTGATGACTCTGAGCAGTTTTCATCCTTTCTCTAATCAAGTGATGATTTTCCATTGCCTCATGTACGTAATCTGACCCTATCAAAGTAGTTTCACCAACTTCAAACCAACCAATAGGTGATCTACACATCCTACCATAAAGTGCTTCAAATAGGGCAATTTGAATACTAGAGTGGTAGCTATTATTATAAGCAAACTCAATCAAAGGCAATTGATCATCCCAACTACCCTTAAAATCAATCAAGCATGCCCTCAATAGATCCTCTAATATTTGAATGGTCCTCTATGCTTGGCCATTTGTCTTCGGGTGAAAAGTTGTACTACAATGAACTTAGGTACCTAGACCCTTCTGAAATGTCTCCCAAAACTAAGAGGTAAATTGGGTATATCTATCTAATATTATGGTCAAAGGGACTCCATGCAGTTTAACCAACTTCCTAAGATAGAGTTTATCATAATCTTCATTTAAAACTAAAGTGTTAACTGGCAAGAAGTGGGCTGACTTGGTCATTTAGTCCAAAATAACCCAAATAGCATTATATTGTCGATGAGTATGAGGCAACCCTTTAATGAAGTCTATATTCACAAATTTCCATATCCAAGTAGCAATGCTAATCCCCCAAAGCATACCACCAGGTTTTTGGTGCTCAACCTTAACCTGCTGGCAATTTGGACACTTAACTATGAATTCTGCAATATCTTTTTTTATTCCTTTCAACTAATAGACATTCCACAAATCATGGTACATATTAGTAGCTCCTGGGTGAATACAATATCAAGAACCGTGATCTTCTACTAATAACTTCTATCTTAAGTCATCCACATTAGAACTTACAGTCTATTGTGACAATAAAGAACACCATCTCTCTCTTGAAACCTCAACCTTCTAACTCTGGACTTCTTCTTTCAATCGAAGTAAAATAGGATCACTATATTGATTCTCCTTCACCTAAACTACTAATAAAAATTCTAAACTATTTTGAACCAAGACATTATCTTTGATTGAATCAACCAACCGAACTACCAACCTAGCAATTTGGTGAACCTCACAAAGTTAATATTTATTCTCATCCTTAATATGAGTAACATTCCCCATAAATAATCTACTAAGAAAATGAACCATGACATTGGCTTTCCCCGGGTGGTACAAGTCACTCATATCATAATCTTTCAATAACTCATACCACTTTCTCTAACAAAAATTTCGATCTTTCTGGATAAACACACACTAAAGAATCTTGTGATTAGTGACCATATCAATATGATCCCCATAAAGATAATGCCTTCAAATCTTAATGGTAAAAACAACTACTGCCAACTCGAGATAATGAGTCGGGTAGTTCTTCTCATAAGGTTTAAGCTTTCAAAAGACATATGTAACAATCTTTCCCCATTGTATTAACAAACAAAAAAGAACAACTTCTGAAGCATTATAACAAACCACAAAGCCATCTGAACCCTCTAGTGGAGTCAAAACTAGAGCAGAGATGAGTCAGGTTTTTAAATCCTAAAAACTCTTCTCATAAGAATCGGACCAATGAAATTGACTTTATTTGAGTCATTCTGGACATGGGAGAAGAAACATAGGAAAATCCTTTAACAAACCATCTGTAGTAACTGGCTGAACCTATGAAACTCCTAATATCTAGTGGAGAGATAGGTGTAGGCCAGTTTCTCACTATTTTGGTCTTTTAAAGATCAACTAAATTACCTTCACTAAAAATAATATGACCAAGGAATGCTACTTCACCTAGAATTCACACTTGCTGAACTTAGTGAATGACTGGTGATCTTTAAGAGTTTGTAAGATAGTCCTCAAATGGTCTGCGTGTTCATTATCACTTCAAAACCAAATGAGGATTTCATCTATGAAGAATATTACATACATGTCTGGGTAATGCTTAAACACCTTGTTCATCAAGTCCATAAAAATTGGAGAAGAATTTGTTAATCCAAAAGACATCACAAAAAATTCAAAGTAACCATATCGGGCTCTGAAGGCTATCTTCAAAATGTCATATTCTCTAACTCTGAGATGATAATAGTAGGATCTAAGGTCTATATTAGAGAAAAAATTAGCACCCTAAAGTTGGTCAAACAAATCATAAATACTGGCAGTGGGATACTTTTTCTTGATTATGACCTTTTTCAACTGATGGTAGTTGATGCATATTCTAAGAGAATCATCTTTCTTGTGCATGAAAAAAAGGAGCACCCAATTTTAAGACACTAAGCCTGATAAAACCCTTTTCTAGAGATCTTTCAACTATTACTTTAATTCCTTAAGATTTGATAAAACCATCATATAAGGTGAAATTGAAATACGCTGAGTATCTGGAAGGAGATCTATTCCAAAGTCAATTTACCACTTGGGAGAAACTCTGGGAAGATCTTCAGGAAACAAATATGCAATAGAAATATAGCACTTTCAACACTTAAAACTATAAAAATATACAAGTTACTTATGATGTTTTGTTATATATGATGCATTTTAGGTATGTTTCACAGGAAACTAAGTTTTGGATCCAAATCTGAAGAAAAAAAATAAAGTTTTTGGGTACATACTAAGTCAACTTTGGGCGTATGTGGTACATATTTAGTATCTTTGAGCAAAGTATGTTGAGAAACATAGAGTTCAGAGTGTAAGCTATAGAAAAGAGAAAGACCACCAATATAGGGTCTGTATGTTCAACATACGGTCCATATGTAGACTTAATCTATACAAAAGTGAAAAATTTCAGAGAGTTGAAGATCCAAATTCTAGGGTGGCAACATATTAACTCCAACAAACGGACCATTTATTTGATAAACGATTCACATGTTTGCTTAGTAAGTAACCATCGACTTTATTTTTTCTTTTTTCATCCAGGATTTGATTTTTTAGGGTTTCCATGTATTCTATAAATACCCTAATGATGTTTTGTATTCGGTTTTACGCACACTATATACTCACAAACATATATTCTGATTCTAATATCCATATTTGGTCTTAGAATTATGATTTTGGTTGTTAATTAAGTTGACGCTTTGGGGTTTTAATTGTTAATTGTTGTGTGATTGTTGAATGAATTCAATTATGAATTCCTTTATTGTTAAATAAACATGTGCGACTAATCGCCTATATCTAGGGTTGTGGTAACCTTGGTTATATAATGAAGTAGGGGAAGTATTTAATCCTTTTAGAGTATTATTACTACATGTATTGGGTTTCCTTTGTTTTTTTGATTTCTTAACGGGTGCACAAATTAAGATATTGCCGACATTCACTACAAACCTGAGAGAGGTATAGATTAGGAAATGAAAATCACAACGGTGATTTGGAGTTAATTGTCAAAATAGGATTACTTGTACTATCCTCTTAAGACAATTAATTCCCATCTAATCAAGTTAATACTAAGAGAAAATAGTTATAATCAGGTCCAAGGTAAGAGTTAGTAAGGTGACACTCTGAGACCAAGAAAAGATGAGTGAAATTTGCCAAATAGTGTCGAGAGATTGTTGGTGTTACCTATCTTACTGTACTCTACATCAATAATAGTAATGTAGTTAGATTGAGCACGAGAAGCTTACTGAGTTAGAAGCTAGGGGGAACACATCCCTAGTGTTCGTTTATGAATAAATTATAAATAGAATTAATATTAGTTACCTATTCGATATTGTCACTACAAACCCCCATTACTTTTCCAGTTCTGCTCGTTGACTACAATAGTTGAGATACACAGTTCCACATATTCCCTTTGGATTTGACCCCAACCTTTGTTGGGTTACTATATTTGATATTAAATGCATAATCTTCAGTTTAAAGGTGTATCTTGGGCATGATTAAATTTTGGCGCCACTACCAGGGAATATGGTGTTAAGTTGTGAATTGAAGTTGGTATGTTTTTTTTTTTTTGTTATTATTCTTAGTTGGGTGTATGGCAGTGTATACCCAGCACATATACTAGAGGCAATCCCTAACTCCCACTGAATACAAATCTAGGGAGGATCCTACAAACACCTTGTAGGATGACCAATTCAAAAAGAGATGATATTCCTAAAGAGTTCGTGATGGTGCATACCAGGTGTCTCCCCTTCCTTCTTAAGGAGTTCATGACATTGTTGACCAGCAAACAAAAGTACTATTACCATAAGTTTCTAATTAAAAAAGGGAAGAATATGCTTAGCATATAGATCAGGAGGTAGATTTAGCTATGCAGAGACAAAAAAACAAAACACCGAGTAGTACTCGATAGTAATTAGAACAAAGTTAAGGGTGGTTGTGCTCAAGTGATATTAGCGTAATAGTATTTGTAGCCATATGAGGATGATGAATAGAATATGGGGTAAGTTGAGCCGACAGATACTGGAGCTATCATTCCTCTTGTTTTACTCCAGGCATTAAGTTTAATATATCTAGTGCTATGATCTAGCTCTTATACTTGTAGGGTGCATTTGCGGGGTTACCTATAGTTGACAAAAACATGTATCTAGCAAATTTCACTAGAATTTACACTTCTTATACAAATCCAAGGGTGAATCAGCAGGTGCTTAGATTGAGGTTATTCATTTTCACACTTACTGGAGAAGCATCATTATGGTTGGGGGAATTGCTAAGAGGATCTATCACTACATGGTATAAGTTATGTAGGAAATTATTGAACCAATTCTTTCCTCTCTCAAGGATGTTGTAACTTAAGTACGAGATTTTTAATTTTAGGTAGCTGCAGTCAGAATCTATGTTTGAGACTTCTTTTAAGTTTAAGAAGAAGCTGAGTATGGTACACAACCATTGGATTTTTGGGATGAGCTTACTAGAGATATTTTATAGCCCCCTGACCATCAAATATAGAGCCATAATAGACACCTTATCTAGAGTAGCTTTTATGAGACTATGTTGGGAGGTAGCTTTGGATATCTTAGATCATATCTCTGTCATTAACCAAGATTGACAAACTCAGGATGCTGAGAGGGGGTCTGAATCTTATGCTATTGGTTCCTCCTATGATAGAAAGTAGCTGATGATTCCGTAGATCAAAAACTTGTACTGCTGGGAACTGATCTTGGGTTGATGACAAGCAGTTTGAAACAATAAGTTTTGAAAGAGTGAATATAGTAGGAGCACAATGTTTATCTTCTAAAGTATATGAGTGAGAATTAAAAGAGGAATCAAAATATTTAGATCATCAGTTGGCAGGTTTTCAAGAATAAAGGCAAGTAAGCCAAGGTCGGAACTACTATGATGATAGATATAAAGACCATAGTAGGGAAAGAGATGGTGATTGAATATGGAGAGATAATTACAAGGAGAATAAATATAGGTATATTTCACCTGGAAAATGAGATACAGAATCAAGAATGGAAGAAATATTGACCAAACTAGTGAAGGGGCTAGAAAGTTAGGAGGCTAGCCTTAAGGAGATCAAGGCTGAGGTCTATCTTTGAAAAGTAGTTAGCACCTTGAAGTTGGTCAAAAAAGTCATCAATTCTAGGAAGTGGATATCTGTTCTTGACTGTGACTTGTTTCAACTAATGGTAGTTTATGCACATTCTGAGAGAACCATCTTTCTTATGCATGAATAGAACAAGGCTGCCCTATGGGGAGACACTATGTCTGATAAATCCCTTATTTAGGAGATTCTTTAACTGTTCTTTTAACTCTTTGAGTTCTGCTAAAGCTATTCTATATGGTGGAATAGATATGGGCTAAGTATCTTGAAGAAGGTCTATTCAGAAGTTGATTTCCCTTTCGGGAAGATCTTCAGGAAATATATCTGAGAATTCATTTACTACTTGAACTTATTAAAGAGTTGAAGTTTCTGTGTTAAAGTCTTTGACTCACACAAGATGGTAAATACACCCCTTTGATATAATCTTTCTCGCTATAAGGTACGAAATCAACTGGCCCATAAGAGCTATAGTACTACCCCTTCATTCAAGGACTAGTTCATTTGGGAACTGAAAATAAACTATTCTATTTCTACAATCAATTAAGGAATAGCATGAGTGGAGCCAATCCATGCTGAGAATGACGTCAAAATCCATCATCTCTAACTCCACGAGATCAACTGAAGTAATTTTCTGAGATATTATGATCGGGCAATTCCTGTATACCTATCTTGCTACAATGGAAACACCTATTGGGGTAGATACTAAAAAGGGCTCTGCTAGAGTTTTGGGACTGACTCTAAATTTGATGGCTATATATGAAGTTACAAAAGAAAGAGAAGTTCCAGGGTCTTTTAAGGCATAAACATGTAAGTGAAAGACCTACAACATACCAATAACAATGTCAGGAGAATTTTTCTAATTTTATCAGGACTGAAGAGCATATAATTTGTTCTAAAGCTGACCACTAGTAACATTAGAAGAAGCACCCTGCAGTGTTGGGTAACCGAATGGAGATGAAAACTGATGGGACTGGCCCTATTGGCACACATCCCTAGCTTTCTGAGCAACTACCCGACACTTCCAAATTTGGTGGCCTGTTTTGTCACACCTGAAGCACACATCAATACCCGCTCTGCACTCACCCTGATGATGTCTGCCATATTTTTGACATAGAGGGTTTGTATGAGCACCGCTAACATTGACCTGGGACTTAGAGCCTAGTTCACTACCCCTATGTCATTTCTAAATTTGGGTACTAGAGCACTGGCTAAAGATGGTGCTGGGGCGAAATACCTCTGATGAAACTGAGGATGGTTACCACCCTTTGACTTTGGTTGACTAAAATTAAAACTACTCATTCTAGCTCTCTTGTTCCCTCTCTTTCTCTCTCCTTAATCTTTGGCTTCTATATTTGTTGCGCGTGGACTATCATCCTAGACAAGTCCATCTCACTAATCAACATTACGATATTGTACTCCTTGATCACACTATCAGATATGCCAAACACAAACTTACTCATCTTGGACCTGTTATTAACTGCCAAATGAGGAGCTTATCTAGCTAACTGAGTAAACTTGAGAGAATACTCCCTACGCTCATGCTGCCTACCTCAAGTTAATAAACTCTAACACCTAGGCCTTCCTCAATTCCAATGGGAAGAATCTATCCAACCTTCCACTGCTTAAACCTAGTATAGGCTACATCCTACAACTGGTATGCAGCCAACTCAGCACTCTGACTAGGTGTCACCCCTATAGAATTCTTGACCTTCTAAACCATATCTAAGAATTCCTTTGAATTCTCTCCAGACTTGGATCCTATGAAGAATAAAGGATTTATCGGGGTGAAATCCCATATTCTAATTGTAGCAGTATTGGCCACTGGGTTACCAGAATAGCAGATGGCTATTTATTCTATGCTGCTACGAAGTTTGCTATAGTAGTGAACATAGCTCTGAATTCTACGTGAGAGACATGCTCATCCAGAGGATCTGCCTGGAAGGGCTAAGGAGCTGGCTGGTTTCCTGTTCTTTTTTCGTTCTTCTTGGGAGGTATTTTCTATAAATGTAAGGATGAAATGGATTAGACAAGGAGATTAACTTGAGCTCATGCTCACTCGCATGACATGAATACATAAATAGGGGAAACTTTATCCAAAATGCCTTGTAGCCTCTCATCCATAAGTTTGGCACGCTACACACCTATGCACAAGACTCTACATGACATGGCTTTCAGACTTCCTAGGACACTTTAAAACCTTAGGCTCTGATACCAAGTTTGTAATACCCCGAGAGCACACCCTGGGCGTCACACGGTGCTTACAGTACCAATGGATCACAAACTAACTCATAAGCTGGTACATACTATGAGCACTAGATAACTTGATCATAAATGTGGAAGAATACGGACATACCATAGGGTTTTAATAATTGAATTCAAAAATAAAATATGAGTCTATAGAAATGACTGACTGAAGCTAATAAAATACTGATAAACTAGATAACTAACTATAATGTCTGAATACTGAATGATTGAATCTAATGTTTGATAAGCCCTTAAAATTGAATGACTATGAGTTGATGGGATATGCCCTAACTAACTACTAAAGTGAGACATGAAATAAAGTAAGCCTATTCTCAAAGTATGAGGACTCACCACTACTACTACTAATGATCTGATAAGTGTAATCGTGAGCCGAGAACTGAGCTTTAAAACCTATAATATAATACACCATAGCACAAAAAAAAGGTATACGATCAGTACTTTAAATGTACTGGTATGCTAAATAGGTAGGCTGACATACATGATTTTATGAATAGGAATAACAATTATTTAAATATACATATAAATCATAGAGTACTTAATAGAGAGCATGAAAACTATAGATACTGGAAATATGGGAAATCTATAAAAACTGTGTATATATGAAAGTCTGTAAATGCTGAATATACGTGAAAATCTGTAGATTTTGGGGATGCATAACGAAACACATAACATGAACTGAGTAAAGTCTACAGACTGAAATACAAAATAACTTGTATCTGTATGCTTTGGTCAAACAGCACTGAGACTGAATATCTAGAATGATTACTAGACTAAGACTGTATCTGAGACTATGACTGAGACTATGGGATGTATCATCTAACCGATATTTCCTAATTTGAGCTAATTGGAGTCCAATTTGTAACCCAAATTAGAAGGGTGTTAATACTGTTCCACGGGCACTAAGACTGGCTGTGTGAATCCATTAAACTAATATAATGTCTAAAGCACTAAGGGTGTCGATCTTGAACTGATGGGTGACCCCTGGTAGATAGTCAAGCCTAGTATGATGAGTGACTTCTCATATTCTACTCTGGATTCGTAGTTCTGGAGTATAGGGACTACTACTAATGACTGCCTATATGACGGGAGAGCCGACATCCCTGCACTCACTCGGTGCTAAATTCTACTCCCAACTGTAAGACACTAAAATACTAGACTGTTCTGAGTTTAACTGACTGATATCTGACTATTCTGATAATGCTCATAGTATGTTCTGAAGACTATTCTGTAATGTACTGTGACTAGACTACATAAACAACTATGGTTTTTGGGTATTCTATACCCCCAGGACTCAAAAACAATAATAATAATAGAAGGACACCGAAACGTGGAAGACATAACATGAAGGCTTTTATAAATCAATCACTCTTGTAGGCATTTTATCAAACACTTGTAGTTCGTAGCTTAGTCAAATCATGAGAATACTATGGAACTTGTATAAATAAAATGAACTTAACATAAGAAGCACTAATTCATTGTTTAATTCAACAAATGATAACATTAAAATATGAAGAATCAAATAATAATAATAATTTCATTGAAATATGGTATAAAATCATAGTTCATGGAGATTCATGGGTGAAATCATAATTTAAAACATAATAACTTGGAAAAATTATAAATTTGTAATTAGAATAGGATACTTGGACTCCATGGGTGGAAAGGGCCCATGGGTGAACATTTAACACACCTTAACTGGTGAATTTCTTGAAGTTCTTCGTGAATTCTTGAGCATTGACTTTGAATTTGAGAGCTATGGTTTGTATTTTAGAGAGAAAGCTCTTGAATTTTAGGGAAAAATTGAGTGAATAATGAACTTAAAATGTTTTAAGGGCTTAAATATCATATCTGGGTAGATTAAAATAATGGGAAAGGACTATTTTAATCATGGCCGAAACATTTAATTTTCGTTGAATTTTTCCAAAAAACACCATTGGCGCGACGCGCTGCTATTGCGCCATGTCACTGGAATTTGACAACTGGGAAAATACATAGTGGCGCAATGCGGTGTAATCATGTTGCCACCTGGAATCTCCCCGCAACACGGTGGTATCGCGGAGAGACACTGGAAACTGTCAAATGCCAATTCAACCTATGGTGCGACGCGCCAAGATCGCGGACCCTCACTGGAATTTGCCAAATCAGAAATTTTCTTGCTCCACGATGCTCTAGGGGTTAAAATGAAGTGGTATAATGACTAAAACTTAAAATTGCTATAACTTCTTACCTAGTTATCATATTTAGGCAAATTTTATATCGTTGGAAAGCTAATTTAATTTCCTACGCAATGGCAGACTCTAAACTATAAAATAATGAGTGTATCAAAAATTTTACTCATGAATATTCATGTATTGGGGCTTAGATTATGCTAAGGAAATGTGAGGTATTACAATTTTTCCCTTTTGGTATGACAAACTCCAAAATGTAGGGATTTTCTTCCTCATTTCAAAAGTTCATCATTTGATTGGGTGGTTCCACTTTCATGACATCTACCAAGCATAATGTTGAAAAGTGGTTTAAGTGAGGTCTTCTCTATAATTTTGGAGTTGCATCCATTTTGATATTCTCTCCCCAGAATGGACTAGAGCCCTTACAAAGGATTTGCATGGCTTTTTCTTTTGACTCTAGTACCATTTCCTCAATTTTGGCATCATCTGTCATGTTTAATTTGATTGGTTGGGAAATCAGCGAGGATTCATCGACATTGAGCTCATTTGAAAGAGTGGGCATATCCATGGTATTTGAAAAATTAGCCTTCATACCCACTTTCTTTATCCTTTCAATTTCCTTTTTCTCCTCATATGACCTATCATACTCATAAGAAGAACTAGCATTTGGGTTAGCATAATAAAGGGAAGGGGCATTTGGACAATCGCTCCAATGTCTATCTCAACCACCACATAAGGAATAAGTATACTCCTAAGAGAATCGAGATGGTGCACACCTCTTTACGAGGAGAATATCTACAATATTTCTAAAAGTGGGGTCTACCACAATATGGACATAGATTACCATGATAAGATTTCCAACCACCAAACATATATTCCTTCCAAAATTCCATAGTAACAATTAAAAAAAAATAAAAATCTACCTAACACAAGAAACAAAGAAAATAAGAAACAAATATCACAAGTTTGAACCAAAGAAAGTAACTTAAAATTCCAAACTAACTTAATATGCCAAATTGTTCCCCAGCAACATTGCCATTTTTGTTAATGCTCAACTTAAATGTCAATTTAAGTGCAAGGCGGTCGTTATCAATATAATAACACAACAAGAGTCAGGGTTGAATTTATGAGGAACAATGTGAGTGGCGAATGGGTAAGTTTGAAATAAAAGTACATATTAAATTCAAACTTAAGATTCAAAGATTTAGGGGTTTTAAATGTGAACAAAGATATGATTAATTTTGGACTTCTAAACAACTAATTCAAGAATTAAGAATAATAAGAGTATAATCAATTTTTAAAAAAAAATTGGGACTATACTCTCTTTGGGGTAAGTTACACATGCGACCATGATAATTCGGTGCAAATTCTAATCTTTGATGATGTGGCAGGCTAAGTTTAAAGTCCTTGAGGCTAGTTCTTTAACAAAACCTAAAAGATGTCACTCATTGATTCATTCGAGTAACTATTGAGTGTATCAATTAAAGCCACCCAATACCTCAATTAGGCACCCCTATTTCTGGCATGGTACCCAAGGGATAGTCAACCTCATATTCATCCTTATGTCTAAGATGGTGAAAATTGGCATATTAAGCCCAATAATTGTCTATTATTGCCTTGGTTCTTATATCCCTCTTTCAAAGATAATGAGGTTTCATAAAGTTCACCCAAACCCGTCTTTCAAGGATAGTTTAGGCTATCAAGAGCTTGGGATTTTCACCCAAAAACCCAATTTTGGGTATTTAGGGCTTTCACCCATAAATCTCAATCAGTTTACTCAAGCAATAGTAGAATCCAACACCAAAACATTAGCATATTCACAAATGAATCACAACCCACACATAAATACACCCTATTCTAAATAATCCCAAGAGGAGGAACTGGAAACTCATAAAGATAATAAATAAAAATATACCAAAATCTACATCAGTTTGATTCATAAAAAATAAAGAGAATGCAAACCAGACTTTAAATTTCAATGAATCCTCAATGAAATTTGTCAATTCTTCAATTTGGAGTTTATCTAATTAATTCTTGCCTCAAATTAGTATCGATTAAATATCCAAGCTCTTAATAGTAAACCCTAAACTAAGGATAGGATAATATGTTTGATAAAAGATATGATGAAAAATAAGCTAAAAACTCCTATTTAAGCTACAATTCCACATTTGCCAAACATTATAAAAATGCCCTTCAAACTTTCTCCTCTACCTCGATTGCCATCCCTTGACTGTGATCATATTACCTCTATCATGGTAGTTATATCGCAATCATCCTTTGGTTGTCTTGTTGACTGACTAAGATTGCGACCCTCAGTCAGTGATCGCGGTAACTGGTGGTTGACTCCTTCACCTACAATTTCAGATTTTGTTCTTTTTGCTCACATTTTTTCTCTTTCACCTTTTCCTTAGCTCATTTTTATAAATATTTCTTGCTCATATTTTCATTGCAACTTTTACCTGCACAAATGAGCATTAAGTAAGAAAGTAACAACAAATCAGTAAAAAGTATGAAAATTTAGGCTTAAAAAATGCTAGCAAGTTATCAAATTCATGACTTATCAACAACAACAATAATAACACCATTTTTGTGATTAGTACCCATACCCATAATATGCTTTTATCAATATTAACTACCTACCCCAGTCTGAAGAATGTTAAGCCATAACCTATCTTAAATGAAGAAAATTTTTAAATTTTATCCTTACTATCCTAACTATGACTCCCCTTCAAGTCATAGGGAGTCTTGGCGAGTTGTAAGGACCCAAACCATAGCTTGACTAATATGTGTGGCTAAGTTCTCTACTCTGAGTACGAGTAACGCCTAATGAGTCATATGGACACATTATGAGTCGTAGTATCCCAACCATAGTCAAAAACCAGTATGTGTTCCTAGTGTTATTATCCTGGTGATGACTAGGACCCAACGAGTCATTGGGCCCCCTAATGAGTCATATGATGCAAGTTGTAGGGTCTTCAGTATGTGTGCCTAATGACACTCTCTTGGCTACGATTCATCTGATGAGTCATAAGGTGTTGTTATATGTTGTAGTGTGACCCATAGTCATTAGTGACAATTTTTCCATCTTTTAAGTTGAGGGCATTTTAGATAATTCCCCACTTTACCCACTTAGACCCCACATCCATAAAACACCTTTGGGACATTCTTTATATACGTTAACATAACAAAGACTCTTTGTATTCTCTCTAAATCCCCCAAGCAAGATACTTTGAGTTTCTAAGAAGTTGGTCATCCTAGGGCTCAAGGCTTGAACTCTCTCCATAAAACTTGGTATTTCAAGCATGTTACTCTTCCTAAACTATTGATTTGTTAAAGCAAGCATTTTAAATAGTTATTCATATGGTTTTGATGTTGGTTTTTGAACATGGGTTGAGGGTTTGTTATGTTTTTGTTTGAACAATGCTTTTCCAATGGTTTGCATATAATTGTTCATACTTTAATTAAGGTTTTGAACTTGTGGGGTGCGTGGGTATGGTGAATAAACTAAGGGACTATGATTTCCCCCAATTTCATGAATATTGATAATTAAAGTAGTGATGACCTCAACCCTATATTGTGAAATTGATTTTGAATATAAAAAATATGCACATTGAACTATTTTTGAACTATTGTATAATTTAAAAGGCTAATAAAGCATAATGGGTTTGAATTGAACCTTGTTGGGTTGTATAATTCCCTAGGCTAATGTATAATTGGACTAAGGGGATTATGAATTCTCCCAAGTGATGATTTTGGTTTGACATGTTGTTGTTACCTTGCAAGTGTAATTGGTATGATGATACTGACAATTTATTCTTTAATATGTAATATTGTTCAATCAGTGGGATAGTGTAGTAAATGTTTGGGAAAAGGCATCGTTTCCACCCCAAACTATACCCGAAAAGTCAAAGTCATACCTAAACTATATAAGTGACCCATTACATACCTAAACTATATAAAAGTGATATTGTTACCTCCCCGCGACACCCATGCCTAAGTTTAATGAGTGGAGTGCACTCCACTCGCCCTCTTGTGGTGCCACGTGTCTAATTTAATTTTCTTTTTTTATTAAAGCTTAACCCGACCCTATTACTCTTTTAACCCATCTAACTATTTAGCCCATCTATTTAACCCATCTGACCCGACCAAACATCATATTATACCCTAACCCGATTAAACCTCTTCATCCATATGAAAAGTCAACAGATCAGAGGAAAAATGTGGTAGAAGATTCACCTCTCTTTTTTTTTCAATTTTTTTAGCAAATTTAAACCTGATAGAAGAGATAAACAATATATTTGCTCTGTTTTTTATTGTTGACAAGTAAAAATTATTTTTTATCTCTTTTCAGATGAAGTTGATTGCGTTGATTTCAACGGAGGTGGTACGATCTAGGATAAACACTTAAGTTTATGATCTTTTATGTAGGAACTACTGATTTTCAGTTCAAAGGTTAGCTTTTTTCTTTCTTAAATATAGTAGATCTAGGATTTATTTTAGTTCCTAAATTAGATCTAAGGTTTTATGAGCTAGGGTTTTTCCATCTTTAATTTGTCCAAATTAATGTTTTATTTCTATTTAGATGCTCAATATGTGATAATATAACCCTTGACATTTCTAATATTTCAATTTTACTTGGGTTTTGACTAGGGTTTTTAATTAGGGGTTTTGAATTATGGGTTTTTGTTGTCTTTAATTTATCTTGAAAACTGATCAGTTATAGTTTGTTTATGTGCTTTAATCTATAACAATATGAGCTGTGAGCTTCAATATGTGATAAATAACCTGTGATACTTGTAATTGTTGCATAAATACTATAATTTTTTTATTTTTATGTATTGTGAGAATTGTATCTTTTTGTTTTTTTGTGTATTATAAGACTTGTATATTTATTGTGTTTTTGTGGTCAATGATTTCAGGTTTATGAAATGAGTTTTGAACTGATCACTTTGAGATTTTACCATGGTGGAGAACTTAATATGGGTAAGGTGAAAGGGAAAAAAGGAAAAAGATATAAGGGTGGACAAGTTACTAAATTTTTAGATGTTGATGTAGATTGGTTGTCTTTATTTGAATTTAGGGATTATGTAAGGTATTTAGGGTATATTCCCAAATAATGCTTACTATATGTTAGACTGTCCAAGTGTCTAAATTAAAATAAACTAGGTCTGACAAGGACACACTTGACATTTCAAATAAAATGGGTAATGGGCAAGTTTTGGAAGATTTTGTGTGTCACATGGTTGGTGAACCTGAGGTGGCCCCACTTTTGGAATTTGTAAGTGATGGAAAAAGGCACGTGGAGGGGGAAAGTGGTGTGTCTTTTAATAAAGACACTGAAAATGACATTGGGAGTGTTGACAGGGCATCTAAAAATAGTGAAGATGCCCCTCCTTTTGACCAACCCGTTGTTCATACTTCTTCTTCTCTTACTGTCCAACCTACTTCTCATACTTCTCCTTCTTTTATCCAACCATTTGACCATATCTCTTCTCTTCCTACTGACCAACCTAATGCTTATGTCTCTTCTTCTCCTACTGACCAATCTACTACTCATGTCTCATCTCCTATAGCTGTTGCTCCAAGCAGTTGTACTGATGCTCCTAGTAGTTCTATTGTTGCTCCTACTAATTCTACTACTGCACCTTTTGAATCAATCATAGATTCAGATGTAGAATCTATTGATGAAGGTGTACAGATTGGGAGTGTTGTGGATGAATATATGGATAAAGAGTTAGGAGGTTTTAGGGAAGAAAAGAGGAAAAAAAAGAGGGGAGAGAGACCAGTAATTCCTGAAATATTAAGTTAAGAACTGAAAGAAAGGGACTAGATATTAGCTATGATGAATTTGTAGGTAGTGATAGAAATTGTTTGAAGGGTAAGTTAGTTAATAATGAACCTTTTTACCCATTTGATGAAGCAGCCAACTTTGAAACTGATTCAGATGATGTAATAGATGAAGAAGATAAAGTTAAATAGGTTGAACATAGAGATAAATCTTGAAGGAGGAAAAATTTAAGAGAGTTGCATATAGTTCAGACTGTCAGGTAGTTGTGTGGGAGTTAGGACTTGTTTTTTAAAGTGTTGATGAATTTAGAGCTGCTGTTAGTAAATATGCTATTGCTGAATATGTTGTAATTGAGAAATGTGTTAATAAACCTACAAGGGTAAGGGTTAGGTGTACAACTAGTTGTCCATGTCTTCTTTATGCTAGCATTCATTCAAGGTCTATGAACTTTATTGTGAAGACCTACAATCCTATTCATAAGTGTGATCCTATTAATAGGAACATACTTTGTAATACCAAGTTCTTAGCTAGCCACTTCAATGAAAGGATAAAGGAACAACCAGATATTAGAATTTTTGAGTTTCAGCTACTTATTAAGAAGGAGCTGGATTTACATGTTGGAAGAACAGTGTGTAGAAGAGTAAAAAATAAGGTGATTATAGAACTGATGGGTGACTATAATCTGAAATTTGAGAGAATTTCAGATTATAGAGATGAGTTGATAAGATCAAATCGAGGTAGTACATGTGTAGTGAAGCTTCATGATGAAACATTTGAAGATGGTAGAAAAATGTTTCAAGGTTTCTACATATGTTTTGATGCAATGAAGAAGTCCTTCCTAGCTGGTTGTATGAAGTGCATTGGTTTGGATGGATGTTTTTTAAAAGGAGTGACAAAAGGGCAGTTATTAGTTACTGTGTGTAAAGATGGTAACAATCAAATGTTGCCACTGGCATGGGCAGTGGTTGAGATTGAAAATAAGACCACTTGCAGTTGGTTTATCAGGATTGTAAAAGAAGATCTTCAGCTGGGAGATGGGACAGATTTGACAGTGATAACAGACATGCAAAAGGTAAAGAAATATTGTTTTTTCTTCTGTTTCTGTTAATGTTTATGTTGTAACTACTTTTGTTCCTGTTTGTGTTATATGGATTGGAAATTGCTGTAACTAAATATTTACTAAATGTTGGACATTGAATGTGTGCAAGGCATGTCATTGCAAAATAGTCAAAAGATGCTATATGTAGAGGTATTGAGAAGAAAAATGTTTTTGGAGGTGTGCAAGATCTACCTTTGAGGATGAGCTTAGGGACAACATTAGTTATATGAAGATGTTGGGGGCAGAATAAATACTAGATAAGTTGATGTATTTTAATCCAGAGACATGGAACAAGGTTTACTTTAGCTTTGGAACAAAGTATGATGTTGTAGACAACAACATGGCAGAATATTTTAATGCATAGGTTTTAGGAGCTAGGCATAAAACTATAATTACAATGTTAGAGGAGATAATGGTAAAAATAATGAAAAGAGTGGGACATATAAGGGATTTTTGTGAAACTTGGATCAGTGACATTTCTCCAATGTCTATGAAAGTGCTAAATGATAATACAGCAAGGTCTATGAAGTGCAGCATAGAATGGAATTCAAAAATAGGTTATGCGGTGCTTGATACAGGATATAGGCATATTGTGGATCTTGCTAGACAATATTGCAGTTGTAGAGCATGGATGTTGAAGGGTGCACCATGTCCTCATGCAGTGGCTGCTCTTCACCGTAAAAAAATGGAAACAATAAACTACATCTCTCACTGGTACAATAGAGAAACTTACATGAACACATATAGTTTCTTCATTCAACCAGTTTTGAATATGAAGATATGGACACAATCACAGAATATCTTTGTTATGCCACCTCATGTTAAAAAGTTGCCAGGTAGGCCTGGAAAGAATAGGAAGAAAGAAGAAGGTGAAACCAAAAAAAAACTAGAAAGTTTTCTAAGAGGGGGATTGAGATTTCATGTGGCACTTGCCATAGCAAGGGTCACAAAAATAGAAGATGTCCAATAGGTGCACCTACTGCTGGCACAAATGCAAATCCTGGCCCAAGTCCGTCTTCTGGTGCAGACCCAAGTGCAGGTCCAGGTGCAGTCCCAAGTGTAGCACCTACTATTGGAAAAGGGAGAGGTTCAACTGGAAGAGGAAGGGGTAGACCACCAAAGAATTCTACAGAAAAGGTATTTTATTTAATTTGACAGTGTTGTGAACTAATTATGCTTACCTTATATTAAATATCTTCTTTTCTTTATTTTTAGTGTGCTGACAGACCAAGAATGATTGGAATAGCATTACTTCACACACAAAGTGGATGCACAATTCTTAATGTAAGTTTACTACTACATTTACTATCTAAATTTTATTTACTACAATTTCATTTACTAAATTTGAAACTTTCTTCATTTGAGCAGCCGAGAATGCCTAGTGAAAGATTTAAAACAGCCAAGTCTTCAGCATTTGTGACTAGAAATCTCGAATATACTCCAAAAACTAGTGTAAAATGGAAAGGAAAAAAAGTATGACCTCCAGGCAACTACAAGAAATGAGAGGCAGAAAATAAATACAAACAAGGTCCAAGGTTGCACACTTAAGTCAAGAAAGCTCCAATATTCAATCTCTATGAGAAGTTGGTGTAGACTGCATTTAACACTGTATAAATCTTAGCAGTTGTGACTGTATTTAATAATGTTTTTGATAATTCACTGATGTTGGTAGTTGGGACTGCATTTAAGACTATTTTTTGGTAGTTCACTGATGTTGGAAGCTATGACAGCTTTAAGAATAATTTATTAGTGGCAGCTTTGACTGTATTTTGTAACTGTAATTAGTTTAATAGTACTGATCTTCTGGTAAATGTATTTGGCTGCAAGATGTAATTGGCACTTATTTTTGGTTAATGATTATGCAATTGTAAGTTCATTTTTGTTGGAATTTGTGTTTGTGCTTTTGCAATAGTTGTAGCTAGACTCATTAATGTTAAATTTGTATTGTGATGTTGAAATTTGTGTTTGTTCTTTTACAGCAGCTGTGATTGCATTTAGTGTTGTGATGTATACAAATTGCAACACAAAGAACCACTGAAAACAAAGCCAAAACTATCAAGTTCAATCTTACAATTTCATTACACAACAATTTAATAACAAAAACTAGTAGTTTTGTCAAAGGTAACACCTAATAATTGATACAAATTTCAGCCCCTTAAAACATAAAAAAATAAAGCAACTTAGTTTAGGGAAGCCTTCTTGGAGCTCCTTTCAAGAACATGAATTAAACTAGAAAACTAACACCCAAAATACATACACAAATGAGAGTAGTCCATTAGCCAACTTGATCTTCTATTTCTTCTCATTTGCCTTCATCATCTTCACATCATCCTGAAAATTGTCTATTTGCAATTCTATTTTGTTCATGTCTAGTTTTCTCCCCACAGATTTGGTTGTCCTAGTAGTCTTATCATCAACTATTTTGTGTTCACAAAATGCATAATTTGCCGAAGATTCAACTCTTTCCCCAAGCTCCCCAATTCTTTCCAACAATTTAGGAATAAAAATTTTGATCGTTCATCAATAGAATCATCCTTCCAAAGCCAAAAATCACATTATCTAGAATTCTAAAATAAAAGCAATTAGATTCGTATACACTATTCAAGATCAATGTTTGAAGGAAAAATTCACTTACTCCATAGTAAGAACAAGTCCAATATCATCTACCCAGATTTATTGTGGTCCATGAAGTCATCAAAGGCCAAAAATGTCCATGTTTGCATCGAACCTCGACCAACTCATGATCTTCTTCTTACTTACAAAGTTTGCTCAAACTTATCTTAGTCATTAAAGTACCTTGATTAAGAAAACAAGGTTTAAGAGAGGTTGAACAACACTTGAGGAAAGAAAAATTATGAAAATGGCAATAAAATTAAGACAAAATAATCATCAATATAGCAAGAAATAGAAGGATTAGAAAGATTTAGTTACCAATTCTTCAAACAAATGCTCTTTAATTTTGATTTTGAGAGACAAAATTGGGAATTGAGTTTTCCTTTTGAGCCCCAAATTGGCTTGAAATAAGAATAGATCCGTTGCAAATTAAAGATAATGTACTTTTGGCCGTTTATGTTTGTTATTTAATAGGCTGGACATACCTTAAACAAGTGTAACATACGCGCCTAATAATGGGTGTCGTGGGGAGGTAATAATATCACTTTTATATAGTTTAGGTGTGTAATGGGTCACTTATATAGTTTAGGTGTGACTTTGACTTTTCGGGTATAGTTTGGGGTGGAAACGATGCCTTTTCCCATAAATGTTTTAATATAGATTAAAAGAGGGTTTTGTGGCTGAGTTGTGAAAGTGGAGGTAACGAGGGACTAATACTAAAAACCGTGGTAGCCGATGTGGGGGTCTAAATGACTGGATGGTTGGAGTCCCCCATATTATATCACATGATTGGGTTCTTAAGTCACCTTGGTATGTAGGCGGTTTGATTCCCCTATGGTGTATATGTATATTCTATGGTTCATACAGCTACATGCACTAGGGCCCTTCTAGCTATGAAAGAGCTTGACCCATATAGCCCGTGGGTTCCTTCTTATTATGGTTTAGCTGCACAATCCAGACTAAGGTTTTAAGCATTCATGTTAAACCTTGATCCCTATCCCAACATTTGATATATATATATATATGTATACGCACTCGATTATGTGTATTGGATTCAAATGTTCTTGAACTCTTGATTAGGGTATTATGTTATCCTTTATTCTAGAGTTATATGCTAGGGCTAAACCCACTAACCATATAGGTACGATGTATCCCCACGCGATGCAGGAACTCACAATACCTATACTTCTCCTGCTAAGTAACTAGTTTCTCGTGAATAGTTCATAAGTCAACTTGAAGTGGTGAGTTTCCATACTTTGGAGGGTCTCATTTAATATTATGTTTTCTTTTGGTTCATAGACTATTGATACTATTTTTGGATATTGTCGGGGGCATGTCCTGAACTCTTTATTGATTTTGGTTTTGTTAGAAGGCTTTGTGGATTAATATGGACTTGAGAAATATTGATTGGTTGTTCTTTGTCGATTGCTAATTTTCGAGCATAGACATATCTTAAAATCTCTTACTTTATCTTATGATATATGTTGTTATATATTTGAAATTCATCCATTCTTGGGCAGTGTGTGGTGTGTTTTGTTTAGGTATAGGAGGTGACCCCAACCCATGGTGGACTTGAGATACCCATCATGACCAGGCCCTGGTTCAGGTTGTGACAGTATGTGAGATGGCAATAACTAATGTAAACTAAATGTGATGCATGTAACATGTATGAACTTATACAAGACCAAGTATAAACATGAACTGTATAGTAAAATGAACAACTAAATACGTGATATAGAGAAATCTGAAACTGAAGCATAATTAGTGGGCTGCATGAGCTAACATTAACCGACATACCATAATTTGAGCTAATCGATGTCCAACTTATAGCCTAGTTGGATAGGTGTTTAGTACCTTACCAAGGGTACGAACACTGACTGGCGTGGATTTGCCAAATTGATGTTTAAAAAAACTAGGGTGTACTTTTTAATCTGATGGGTGACCCCTTATAACCTATGGTGGTGTCGTAGTTCTGGAACTTAGGGACTTATACTAAAGGTCTCAACCTAATTGACGGAGGTGCCTTCATCCATGTGTTCACTCGATGCTAAGTACTAATCCTAAGTGAAAGACGCTGATACCTAAATACACTCAATATGATAATATTCTTGAAATAACAATAAGTGGATATTTTGAAATTTGCTCAATAATATGTAAGCTGGAGAATATGGCATTTACAACTATATGTATGATATCTTACGTATCAGGTGTTCATAACCCACCAACTCTAAACATGACAATATTAAACTAAACATCATAAGGAATTTCATAATTCAAGCCCAAAACATAACAATTTATCAATATAATGAGATTTCATGATTCTGTATATGGAAAGATATTTAAAATTATGGGAAAAATATATTCATTATTAAATTCAAAAAATAAATTGAGAAATTATAGAACCCATGGTTGCCATGGAACCCTAAACTTGAACGGTGAATTTAACTTGAAAATCTAGTACTCTTTAGGACTGAACGGGAAAAATAAGACCCATTGATGAAATTCCACACACCTAGAGATGAAACCCTTGAAGAACTCTTTAGAATTAGATTAGGAAGTTGAAGAACCCTAATTTGCCTTTGAAGGAAAAGAATTGCTTCTTTTCTCTATTTGAAATAGATTATTGAATGTTATTTTGAATAATAAGGTCTTAGGGTAATATTAACTCAAAATATTCAGCCTTGGGATACCCAAAAAATGTGGGTTTGGGGTTGAAAGAGTGGAAAAAGACCAAAAATCCCATTTTAAAATGTGCAAATAATGTCTGGAACCAATTGCGATGACTAATGCTATGACTCGTAGGATTTGAGCATGAGTCGTGGCCTAAATCCATAACTAGAGGATCAAAGATTTGGTCCTTCACCGTCATGACAATGAGTCCTCCTGATTACTCGTTTAGTTTGACCACGAGCTTTCATGATCGGTCTGTAATAATCCTTCAATTTATTTTTCATATTGCCACATAATTTTGTCATTATATCTTTTCTATAGCCACTCTAAGTCATCTATGACTTGATGTAGCTTACAATTCAGTTATCGATCTATTCATTTTATTTTTAGAGCCATTTCCCCATTTTGAGGACTTTATTGGTTCCAAATGGACTCAAGGCGAAAACATCAGCAAAATGATCTCGTATGAAAATTTTAAATGTGCTAGTAACTTGAGAATGTCATTTTTAGGCTAAGTAGACATTGGTTTGGGTCCCAAGGAACCTGAGCTCATTTCAACCTATTGGTCGAAAAGTTAAGAAAATAAAATTAAGGTGTGGGACCCATATTTGGTTGAAATGACCTTGGATAGAAAGTTTGAGTGGTCCATCACATCTGGAGCATCAAATTTAGTGTAGTTACATAGTTCATTTTCATTTACGGGATTCTAGGTGAATCCTGAGGACTTGGAGGAGACTTAGAAGATTTCTAAGTTTTTAGCTATCCATTGATGTAGCTGTAATCGTTGTGGTGCGATCTTACATAGGTTTTGCGATCATAAAAAATCATTCTGACCAAAAGATACTGCAATCGCGATCTGCCAGTCACGATAGCGACTCCTGATTACCTGGTCTGGGTATGAAAGGACTTCTTATGTCGCAATTTTGCCTATTTTTTATCCATCACTTGAGAGCAAAAACCCTACAGAGTGGCAACTCTTAAAATTAAAGCTTGTTGGTGATTGGGAAGCTAGATTAACATTTATTTTCATGAGTATTATCCTATTTAATGTAAGAATTCACTCTTTTCTTGGTAAAATTTCTTAATTATTTGCTTAAAATCCCAAAACCTTTAGGGCTTTTATTTTAGCCCCAATTTAGCTTGGTTTTCTCCAATTTTTGAGGGCTAAGATTCAATGAGCTTTATAGTATGTTGGGTTTATTTTGAAAATGTGTTTTCCATAAGTCAAACCCACATGGATGTTTTGATGTGATTCTTGGACCCAAAGCACTATGGTGCAATATAGAAATTGTTATTTTCCTATTGATGAGTAGAATATGTTTTTGATAATTTGTAATCTTGAGGAGGCTTCTCAAAAGGAATAGAGGTGGTTTAACTGTTCGTTGAGCTTTCTTCGGCGACGAGGTAGGCTAGGTTTATCCCTTGTTAGATTGAGTTGTGCCATAGTATGTTTATGATATCTTGTTGAATTTGGAATAGGTATTAGGTGTTGGATTGATGAAATATAAGAATTGGGGTTAGTTGGGTGTTTAGGATAATTTGAAACCAAAAGTTTGAAACACCTAGCATGTTCCTTATACCCTAGGTAAATTAGGCTTCATTCCTCATGGTTGGCATAGAAATGCCTTAGGTTACTTAAGATAGATAACAATACTATAGTTACTCATGTTTAGGGTAAGTTTGGCCTTAGTTACTTACACCAATGAAGGTTGCCTTAGTTTCTATTGGGCTTAGCTAATGTACTTGGGAAGAATCTTTACTAATTGTGGCTTGTGATACATCTAAAAGTGGATTTAGGTACCTTAAGCCTAGTTCAGGTAGATTTTGTTTAAAATGGGACTTAGAGGATTACAAGTGGACTCTTAACCCACTATAGGTTATGACCCATATTAGTTTGTAAACCCTTTCCCCCTATTAGACTTTTGGAAATGTGTATCGATGTAATATCAAGAAATACTGATACTTGTTGGTTATATTGTCTTATGTGAGGGTTGACTCTTGTTGATTATGCTATTATTTATGTATATTGATAATACTATTTATGATGTGGATTATATATATATATTTATCCAGTTTGAGTCTAAAAGATGATTATGTTCCTGATTATATATACCTACTTCGAGTTTAGAGGATGACAATGTAACATTTATATTTACCGATTTGAGTTCGGCTATTGATTATTTACTGATTTAAATCTGAATATTAATTATATTTACCAGTTTGAATTCGGCTATTAATTATTTATCGGTTCAATTCTGTCTATTAATTATATTTACCGATTCGAGTCTGGACATGTATATTATGCTATGATGACACACTTTTTATGATCGACAATACCGTTATATAAGATTGGAAGGTAGTAATTTGGCAAAATCGAAAAATCAGAGAATGGTTATAATATGGTGTATCATAAATGGACTTTAGTAATTAAATAGGTTGGTTAATAAGTGATGATTAGATAATAAATGGTGATTAGTGAGTAACAATTATAAGGTTTTTAAATGATGGTAACATTATGGAGTGTGGGTAAATTATGGAATGATGGTTAAATGACAATGAAGGTTAGTTATGATGTCGATTGATTGCTTATTCTTCTCTTGAGTGTACTCTCCAATTGTATGGGAGGCTGTGATGAGTTCTTTCCTTTTCTGTACAAATTGGTATATGAGAGATAATTTTATAGTTGTGATTGTTTGTTTGATATTATGTTATGTTATGTTATAATTCTGGCTACTTACTATTTATGTACAACGGTGTTGGAGATGATTCAGGTTTGTTTTTGTACCTTAACTTAGTTATGTTATCTTTCATTTTATCATACTTATATCATGATTTATCTCAGTCGGACGATGATGTCTACTGAGTATCCACTGTTTTGGTACTCATACTACACTTCTATAACTTTTGATGCAGATCCGAGTGCTAGTTGCTATTGTTGATCGTCGTTCATACGGTGATTCATTTCCGAAGATAGGGTGAGCTCTTAGAGTTCGAGTCCCCCATTTCCTTCTTTCTTTTACATCCAGGCTTTTGTTTTTTTACACAAATGGTGTTAACTATTCAAAATATTTTAAGTTATATTATTGGGTTAGATGCTCTTGTACTAGCTCTATCAGGTCGTGGGGTGGTATCTTGTATTAACTGTTTGATCCATTTAGAACACTTTAATTATTTATATATTGTCTTCTTAAATTTCACCTATGTTGGGCATTTATTTCCAAATTTACCCATTGCGTTAGCTCTAGTTTAAGGTTTGTCTTACCTGCTGGCGGATTTAGTAGGTGCTATTATCACTCATAAATTGAGTCGTGACAGTCGTAGTCAAGGGACTGGAGATGTTGATTTCCCACTGTTGTGACAATAAATACTCTTGTTAACTTGTATAATCCAACCACGAGTCGTCACCAAGATTCGTGTACCATTATATTAAATTTTTGATTCTTCACTTCCATGATGACGAGTCTTCTTGATGACTCGTACAGTCTGACAATGAGTTATCATCAGAAGCTTCATCACTAACAGCTTTTGATAGTGCCATAGTAAATTTTCCATGATTTCTTACCCCCGGTATCTGATTAAGGAGAGACTGGTGGCATTGGAAAGGTAATTCAATTATCTATCACTTGAGGATCTAGAGCTCAAAACTTGGGGTATTACAAGATATCATATAGGATCTTGAATATAGATACAGACGTCTATATACCAATCCACGAGACTCTACTAGACATCCTATCTTACACTGATGAGACCAATGAACTTACCTTATTTGATAACAATTTTTCACGACCCAAAAACTAAGTGTTATGATGGCACTTATCGCAAAAAACCTTGACAAGTAATACAAACACCTAAACTGATATGAAATGAAAAAAAGTAACCAAAACCCACGGCAAGCCTTATAGAACAATGTCAAACCAACATATATAATATTAGTGGAAATCTATATAACAATGATACCATAAATCACCCCAAAACCTGGTGTCACAATGTAAGAACTAATAAAGTATATCTTGAAGTTAAAAATACATAATTTATAGGTCTGAAAGACAACATAAGTCTATCTCTAAATATTATGAGGCATAAACTAGATAAGATAGAGTTGAAGATCAACTCAGGAAGTATAGAGTGACCACTACCTCATAAATACTCCAAGAACTGCCTGAAATACGCTACCTCATGGTGCACTACCCGAATCAACATCGAAATGGCATAATTAGGGTGAGTACAGTCCATTGGTACTCAGTAGGTATCATTGGCCGACTGTGTAACATAGAAAATAAAGTACATAAAACATGCCATGGGCACATCATCTGCAGTAAAAAAATTATCCCAAACAGTAGCCCACACTGTCTCCACTAACATTTCTAAAATACAACACATACACCAAGTACAAGTACGTAAAGAAAACATAAAAGAGATAGACATCAATCAAGATTGAAGTACAATCATAGAAGAAGTATAATGTATAAAATGCATTGAGAATGATAATGATGATGATAATGATGTCATATGTCCGAGGTCATCGCACAACCTCCATATATACCTACCGAGTACTCCTCTCAAGGTAGGACCCATGGGGTTCGCAGCCCGTAACTCCTCTTTGGCACATGATCTAAGAGGGTTTTAAAAGATGTCACATTTCTGTCAAAAAAAAAATAGTATTTCTATAGTGGTACAAAAGTGAATCTTTCTAAATGACTTTCTGAAGCAAAGACTATAAAATGAAAGAGAGAGAGAGAATACAGACAGTCCACCAATGCCTCATAAATGTATGTAAGAGATGAGGATGTAATGCACACAACCAAACCAAAATGTGAATTTCAAATCAAACCAATACTCAAGTTCGTGAACTAGAATCAACCTAATAAACTTATTATCCATGATTCAGTATAATCCATGTACCATTAGAGTGAGATATGGAGGTTATGTCATTGATATCATATAAACCCCAACTTAGGAAAGTCTACCAGGAAAAAGCAACATATATATATACACACACACATAAGGCCGACAATATTATACAAGAACCCCACTCGGGTGACTCAAAAATAATGTCTCAAAACACCAATAACAACAACATAGGCCCCCATATGAACACATATGATAAAGCTCAACTTACATGTTAATGTAAGTGCAAGGCGACCGTTGTCAATATAATTACTCAATAAGAGTGGGCGTCAAGTCCCCTAGGAACAATGTGAGTGGTGAATGGGTAAGTTCAAAATGAAAGTACCTACTAAATTCAAACTTAGGATGAAAAATAAGCTAAGAACCCTATTTAAGCCCCAGTTCCAGATTTTCCAAATATTACAAAAATGTCCTTAAAATTTTTTCTCTCTACCACAATTTCCATCCCTTGACTATTATCAAGGTAGTCATATCGCGATCGCCCTTTGATTGACTTGTTGACTTCGCAGAAACTGAGGGTCAACTCGTACTCCTGCAATTTCAGCTTTTGTTCTTTTTACTCACATTTCTTCTCTTTCACCTTCTCCTTAGCTCATTTTTATCAAGTTTCCTTGCTCATCTTCTCATTGCAATTTTTACCTACACAAATGAGCATTAACTAAGAAAGTAACATTATATCAATGAAAAAACATGATAATTTAGGCTTAAAAAAATGCTAGTAAGTTGTCAAATTGATGACTTATCAACACCCCAAACTTAAACTAATGCTTGTCCTCAAGTAACCAAGAACAATTCAACAAGATAGGGTATTTAACTCAAATAAACCCAAATGAAAACTATATTAGAGGAAAAAGCTAACAAAGCTCTACAAAGACTTTTCAAACATGTAATGGCAACAAGTAAACCAAAATTTCCTAATAAGCACTTGATATGAAGCAAGGATGCAAGTTTTTATCAAATGAATCTTCTAAATCAACAAAGCACCATAAGAGGAAACACAAAATCTTCAAAAAATTCTCAATCTTCACAGTGCAACTTACTTCACCTATTTACCCAAACCAAGTGTAAGATTTCACCTTCTACCCAAAGTATCAATGTCGCTCATAAGCAAAATTCCACACACACAAAAAAAAACATTGAAATTTTTAAAGAAGCTCAAATAATGAAAGAATTCACACTCACTCTCGCAAAGAAATTCAAATACAATGAGTAGAACCATAGGCTTTCCCTTTGTATTTTTTGCCACTAATGTAGACTTACCTAGTTTGGAATCACCAAGGTCTTGCGGGACAATATGAAGGTTTGAGGTGCGGGAAGGAATATATATGGATCAAGTAACTAAAAGATGTCATTCAATGCAATTACTCAATCCTTTTTACCCCCAAAATTTTCAAACTCTCCACCATAGTCTACTTTAATTCATTTCCCATATTTCCCTACCCCCATTTTCTTTCTTCATTTCTTTGACTTTTTCAAGAGACTTTCTAACTTTAATCCCTTATTAGCCCTTCATTCATCAAATTTATCTTCAAGTTATATGGGCTAGGATATTCAACTTTATTATTAAGCACATCTCTAGTCTTTTAAGCACATGAGTTAATAACCTTACTTACACCTTTATTGGCTCATCTTAGCACATCACATTCATCCCCCCCAAACATGGAGTTTGAACCACCCTCACATTATTTTCTCAAATACACAACCTCCCCCCCCTCCAAACTTAGGCTTTCACCTATATTTTATTTCTTAGAATCATGCAATGTATCAATAGAGTTTAAGTTCCAAAAGTAAGATTTTAAAAAGGAATAAAGTATTTTAGCAAGGTTATCATTAGACTAAGAAAGAAAAATAGGTAAAAAGGCTCAAAGAGGTTAACTAGGGAACAATGTTAAGGTGGGAATTTGGCTATGTGATGGGTCAAAAATGTCCTCGGGTCATTCTCCAAACTAGCCTTGTCTGGGATTTTGCTTCGAACACACTCAGGGCAAGTTAGACTACACATATGTACAAGAATTATACAAAAATCTCACCACATGTTGCATCGTACTCATAGAGAAAAAAGTTAATCTCCCAACCAATTTGGGCAATTTGAGCTTAATAAGTCACTCCGAGTAATGACTCATCCTTGTAAAGAGAGAGACAAAAATTGAATTCAATGGTCTCGCTCAAAAGAAAGCTCAAAAACATCCTTGATCTTTTTTTCAAAAAGAAAACTATCATTTAATTTATTGCCAATGACATTTTGAAAGAATTATTGAGCTTTTGCCTCTTCTTAAATAATTAAAGAAAAAGTTGGGAGAATTCAACCCAACATTATCATTACATTTCATGGCATTCTTTCCTCACAACTTCACATATCGCCCATTTAGTTCAAAAAATACTCATGGAACCAATGGAAAGACAAATGACCCTTTACCCTTAAGAATGGAGTTACCTAATCTATCATAGGTAAAGACAAGCATTCATGTCCCTCAGGTTACTTAGACTTCCCTTGGAGATGCTATGATAAGAACACTAATCAATCACACCATGGACACAACATTCATCCATAATTTCAACCAAAAACCACTGGTTATACCACTTTTAAGATGAATTGGACTCAAAGCTATACTCCAAAAATGATCACACAATGCCCCAATAAAGTTTACATTAGCCTTTAAAAGAATATAAAACATTTTTCTCTTATTGACATTTTAACAAACATGTGGTGTGCATGTAAAGTAAGAGCTTGAATACGTAAAATAACAACACATGTGAAAAATCTCAATGCACCATTCATCACCAAACATATCACTTGTAATCATACTAGCCCAATTAAATTACTCACCACTCAATTAAGCAAACAAACCTCAAGTGGATGATTCATCAAACACATGTTATGAACTAGAGTGTTAAAGCAAGAATTTTGCAATTTAGCATTTGAGACAAGGCACACATTAAAAAATTTTCATCCCAACAACCACATTCTACCAAATTAAGCTTAAATGAATTAATTTCAAACCAAAAGAAACCATGTAATGTGATCATCATTCGTATTTTAAAGATCATAACTTGTAAGCTTATTAAACAAAGTAAAGTGATGAAAAGAAAGTCCAATATATTTATCTAGGGTTTTATTCTTGAGGTACCCATTCCAACTTGTGCTATCATCTACAAACACCCAAAAACAAGCTAAAACCGAATTAAAAACATTTGAAAACATCAAAAAATAAATTCCTTGGGTTGCCTCCCAAGAAGTGCCTTAGTTAAAGTCATGACACGACATCTTTTGCCTATCAAATTTATGTCTTCATTTGGAAGACTTGAAATAGCAGCCCAACTTTAGATTAATACATCTTTGATGCATTTTGGGAATAGGTGAGGACACAATAAAATATTTTATATTTCACCAGTTTGAAGATTTAAAGCTTTTACCCAACTTCACATCAAACTTTCTAATAGGCTCGTTGGGAATTGGTTAGAGCATAAAAAATTCACTTGTGACACATTGAATTTTGCATTTATTAGCCTTCAAGTGAGGGGATTCATTTATCCCTTTTGGAATGACAAACTACAAAATGTAGGGATTTTCCTCCTCATTTAAAAAATTCATCATTTTCTTAGGTGGTTTAACTTTCATCACATCCACCAAGCATAATGTTGAAAAGTGTTTCGAGTGAGGTCTTATCCCTAATTTTGGAGTTGCATTTGTTTTGACATTATCGCCCCAAAATGGACTAGAGCCTTCATAAAGGATTTGTTTGGCTTTTTCTTTTGACTCTTGTACCATTTCCTCAATCTTGGCATTATCTCTTATGTTTAGTTTGATTTGTTAGGAAATCACCGAGGATTCATCAACATTGAGTTCATTTGAAAGAGTGGGCGTACCCATGGTATTTAAAAAATTAGCCTCCATACCCACTTCTTCTATCCTTTCGATTTCTTTTTTTACATTCACCCATAGTTTGATGCATGATATATATGTTATCCACTATTGTTTCCACTCCATCTAAGATACATTGAAGCATTGCTTCAACACCATTGTATCCAGCACATTGTTTTTTCTTTTTATCCTCATAGGACCTATCAAACTCATAAGAAGAACTAGTATTTGGGTTAGTATAATGAAGGGAAGGGGCATTTGGACAATCATTCCAATGTCTTTCTCGACCGTCACATAAGGAACAATCATACTCCCAAAAGGATCGAGATGGTGCACACCTCTTTTCGGGTAGAATATCTATGATTTTGCCAAAAATGGGGTCCACTACAATATGGACGTGGATTATCAAGATAAGATTTCCAACAACCAAACTCATACTTATTCCAAGATGCCATAGTAACAACTAAATAAAACTAAAAATCTACCTAACACAAGAAATAAAGAAAATAATAAACAAATATTACTAGTTTGAACCAAAGAAAGTAAGCTAAAATTCCAAACTAACTCAATACGCCAAATTATTCCCTGACAACGGCACCGTTTTTGATAATTCTCAACTTATACGTCAATTTAAGTGCAAGGCGGTCGTTGTCAATAAAATAACCCATAGGTGTCGAGGTCAAAATTATGAGGAATAATGTGAGTGGCGAATGGATAAGTTTGAAATGAAAGTACTTACTAAATTCAAACTTAAGATACAAATATTTAGGGGTTTTAAATTTTTTCAAAGATATGATTAATTTTGGGCTTGTAAACGACTAATTCAAGGCTACGAATTATTAGATTATAGTAAATTAAAATGGATCTTAGGACTATGCTTTTCTAGGGGCAAGTTAAGCATGGGAACATGATAATTCGGTGCAAATTTTAATTTTTGATGATGTGGTAGGCTAAGTTTAAAGTCCTTGAGGCTACTTCTTCAACAAAACCTCAAAGATATCACTCGTTGATTCTTTTGAGTACTTAACGAGTGTGTCAATTGAAGCCACCCAACACCTCAATTAGGCACCCTAATTTCTAGGATGGTACCCAAGGGATAGTCAACCTAATATTCACCCTTGTGTCTAAGACGGTGAAAATTAGAATTCTAAGCCCAATAATTGTCTACTATTGCCTTGGTTCCCTCATCCCTCTATCAAGGATGATGAGGGTTCGTAAAATTCACCCAAACCTCTCTTTGAAGGATGGTTTAAACTTTCAAGAGCTTGGGATTTTCGGCCACAAACCTATTTTGTGTATTTAGTGTTTTCACCCATAAATCTCAATCAGTTTACTCAAGAAATAGTTAAACCCAGTACCAACACATTAGCATATACACAAATGAATCGTAACCTACAAATAAATACACCCTATTCTAAAATAATCCCAAGATGAGAAACTGTTAACTCATAACGATAATAAACAAAAATATACCAAAATCTCCATCAGTTTGATTCATGAAAAGTAAAGTAATTGCAAACCACACTTTAAATTTCAATGAATCCTCAATGGGATTTTCAGAATCTTCACTTAGGAGTTTCTCTAATTAATTCTTGCCGCAAATTAGTATAAATTCAAGATCCAAGATCCAAGTGATAAACTTTAAATTAAGGATAGGATAATATTTATGATAAAGATAGGATGAAAATGAGCCAAAAACTCCTATTTAAGCCCCAATTCCACATTTGATAAATATTACAAAAATGCCCTCCAAACTTTCCAGTCTACCTCGATCGCCATCCATTGACGATGATCATGGTAACGTTAGCGTGGTAGTTATATCGCGATCGCCCTTTGGTTGACTTATTGACTGACTGCGATCACGACCCTCAGTCCGCGATTGCGGTAACTGAGGGTCGAATCCTTCACCAGCAATTTCAGCTTTTGTTTTTTTCCCTCATATTTCTTCTCTTTCACCTTCTCCTTAGCTCATTTTTATCAAGATTTCTTGCTCATCTTTTCATTGCAATTTTTACCTACACAAATGAGAATTAAGTAAGAAAGTAACAACAAATCAATAAAAAAGCATGATAATTTAGGCTTAAAAAATGCTAGTAAGTTGTCAAATTGACGACTTATCAACATAATAATAAAAAAACTATTTTCGTGATATGTACCCATATCCATAATATGCTTTTATCAGTATTAACTACCTACCCCAGTTTGAAGAATATTAACCAATAACCTACCTCGAATAGAGAAAACTCAATCCAAAAGCCTCCAATCATAAAGACATTCCTTCAAAACTGATCTTGAAATCAACTAAAATATATAAATATATAATGTACATGTCAAATTTAAACCAACGATAACCACATTGCCTATTTTTGAGTTGGGGTCAAAATGAATCCTCAAAATGGGTTTTTGAGAAAGTAAGGTACCACCGGAATTTTAGTTCATATATATATTACTCATGGTGAAAGGAAGTTATTGAAGAAAATCCAAGTGAAAAGTCGTTGAAGTTGGGGTTTAAATTGAAGGAATGCTATTTTTAGGCCTTCCGGGCCAAAATTCCTCAATTCTACTTTTGAAAGCACATTATAACAAGCTTTAGATGACAAGAATCAAAGAAAATTAATTGAAGTATGGGTTTGGAACTTACCCAAGCTTGAAAAGCAAACGAAATGGCCAATAACTCTAACCCCCGAAGCTCCAAGTCTCAAAAATGATTGAAAAATTGAGAAAAATCTATTTATACATAGTATCAGTGCTGACCGCTAAAGCGATCAAGTACCACCTTAGTGGTACTCATGTGTGCACACCGGTCTGCTAAAAAATATCTTTTTAGCAGCTGCACTAGCTGGGTGGTGAACCAACTAAACTTGGAAAATTTTTAAGTCTCTGTGGACCCCTTATAATTCATTCAGAATCTTGAGAATGCAAACAAGCTTGCTACCCAACCAAATTCAATGACTTGGATTCAATGGAGACATAAAATTTTTGAAAAGAGGTTTTTACAGAACTGACACCCGAAACTCAATTTCACAATTTCTTGAATTGAGGATCCCAATAAGATACAAAAGTCATAAAATTATACCAACTATATTAAAAATGTAAAATCGATGTTTTAGTTTATCTGGCACAGATCCTTTTACCATCCGGTGCACAGAATAATAAATATTGACCTGAGTCAACTATAAAGCCTTTTTAAACTCCAAAAACCACAAACTCTCACAAAATTCACCATAATACATTGAAAAGCATGCCAATTATTTTCATACCTCAAAAATATCATGAAGCAACTAAAAAGTGCGGTATAATTATCAAATCATATCAAAATGAATAGTTCACAGAAAAATAAAGTCATTACACTTCTTTTTTGTTATTCTTATATACTGGAATCTAGTCTTCCCATGGGATTGGAAAGCCCGATTAAGCAGGCTAACTAATGCATTATATTATTTGTTCCAACAACAATTGTCATGCTTATGCTCATTTATATGTTATCCAAAATAAATTTTTATTTTGAGATAGAAGTTCTATTTTGTTATCATTAATTTAATATTTAATATATAATTTTTTAAATCTTTTAAAAATTTAATGAAACCTGAATTTAATCTTGGTTTGGAATATTTTGTTACATATTTAAAAGTAGTATAAATTGGGTACTTAATGAAATTTTAACATGTTTTTGTCAAGTTTGTTTCATATTATTTTGTTTTACTAAGGAAATCAAAGCATAGTATATCTAATAAAAAGATAGATCCTGCATTTGTTTATGGTGATATAAAAATTGATGAATGAATTTTTTACACTATAACTAAATGTGCGCATGGAAAGGCACTGTATTTTCTCTTCGCTCTTATTTTTTTTTAATAGTCATACCTTACTGAAATATTATATTTTTTTCGTTATGATTAAATTTTTGTCACGATCCAAATCAGGGCACTAGTCGTGACAGACATCTCGAACAATGAAGGCCCGAGAGCCCTTCTAACTTGTAATCATATACACCATTCATATATAAATAGGAAATGCAAAAATAAAATCTGCTACAGAAACAAGCTATAATCTAAATTTAGTTTAACAATGAGGAATAAAATCCAATATGAACTAAACACTGTCTAAAAATCGTCTGCAAAATTTCTACTACATGATCAAATAACAACTGTTTGAAAACTGGGACAAGGCCCCCAGTAGACCAAAACTATAATAAATAATAATTGTCTAAAAGAAACTAGGCCTTTTAAGATATAAAAGACTCACCAACTGGTACTTTTCACTCTTGTCTGATGAAATCTACTGCTTATCAGGATCCCTAGACTATGCCTCAGAACCTGGAGGGAGAAGAGTCAATACAAATGTACTGGTATGTAGAGCAATCCAAAATAAAGCTTTTATAAAAATAAAATAGTTGAGATCTAGTCATAAACATCATGAAAGATATAATTTTCAAAACACATGGGGGTTCTTGAAAAAAACATTAAAAATCTTTCTATCAAAAGCAGTTTCTGATCTTTGTATTATTTCTAAGTTAGGTGACACTCCCCTACAAGTCTGATATTCCATGGGCTATATGGAATCCACCATTTACTCGGCGGGAAAGCCTCCAACCCAAGTGTCCCTCAAGGGTTGGAGTGTCTGGGTCTGATACGCCACAAGGAACTAGGCTAGCGTATAATATACCCAGATCGACAAATCACAGTTTTAGGCAATGAGTTTTCTGAACTCATAACTTCTTCGGGGAATCACCTAAGCTCTCTTTATGCATAATATTATCCTATTCTGAATCATGCATTATTCTAGTTTCAACATCTAAAAAATCTGACTTCAAACGTGCATTCTATTCTGTTCTTAATTACCATGGCATTATCTGGATTGGTGTTGTCATACCAAGACTTGCAAGTTCTATTTATGAGCCATAAGCATCATGCATGATTATTTTATTAAAACATAGTTCAGACCACCCAAACATGCAACTTAACAAAGGGAATTCATGTTTCGAAAACATAAGTTAAAATTATGCAAAATTCCCATCCTTTTAATAGACAAGTGGTGGTCATGTAATCTTTAATAAACCATGCAAACCTTCTCATTATATGATTATGTTCAATATTCATCAACATAAACAACTCTCTCTCTTTTGAAATCAAGATCATAATCCAAATATAATATTATTCAAGATTTTTCATAACATGCTTTTCAAGATGCATTCAAACGATTTCATAGTATATCATAAGTAAATAAAAATTATCACTAGAGAGGGATTTTCATGAATCATGCTCTCAATTCAATCAACAACCTTAAAACACATGCTTACAATATATATATAATTTCAAATTAATTTGGGGGAAAGCCTAAAGGACAAAACAATATCATCAATTCTTCTAAAGCATGAATATAGTCATAAATCTAAAAAACCCTTTCTTAAAATAAAGATTTCCATACCCATGAGATTTTAGAAAAACCCCACGTACCTTAAATTAGAAGCTATTGAATGAACTCTAGCTTTTGGGATGCTATACGTATGATTGATGGGTGCCTCTTGTAGCCCTCACAATGGGGATTCCGAATCTTGAAGAATTAAGGAAAACCCATGGTTAAATCTTGAGATATTTGGTTTTTTAGTTTGAAACCGTAGGGTGAGTTCTTGATGAATTTGAGAAAAAAAAATCATATTTTGGTTTTTTGGGAGTTTAATGCCATGTTATAGCTAGATAAGGGATGGAAGATACCCATTTTGCCCTTAAAATGCGAAAAAGAACCTGAAATTTTGGTGCGTGCGATAGGGCGTGCGTCGCACGCTTATCGTATGATGCTACTGTCTTAGTCACTAAAATGGCCATAACTTTTTGCTTGGGTATCGGATTTAGGCAAAATTGGTATATTTGGAGAGCTAATTCGAAGAGCTCTCATTAAATATATAGTAGGCTTTCTAATTCATTATATACAAAGAGTTACGGTTGATTTAAATTAACCCAAGTTTCAACGCTCAATTAAACTTGAATGATAGGAAAGCTTTCAACTCGTCCTTGAGTTAGGGGACCTCTATGATCTCAATTCATTCTTAAATAGGTTTATACACTACATAATTTATTAACATGCCAAATTTGCATAGGATTTATGACTTTTGGATCATCTATGCATAGAAACGACGGTTTTTATTCTAGCCCAAAATGTGGGGTGTTACAGTTTTTGTCTTAGTAGGTCGTTGATGCTAATACTCTCTCCAAATCGGCATGTATATGTGACTACATATTACTTGTGGAAAAAGACAAAATATAGTGAGAAACCGTCATTTTCATATATTACTGCATGTGTATTTTTCATTTAGTGGATTCGTTTAACTGAGAAAAAGTTGAAGAATATGAATAAGATCATGAAATTCATTTCTCCAGTTCACAAGATTGGCCAATATATTTGACATTTTAAATTCTCCGCCAATGTTCCTTGGGATTCTGTTGACAATATCATCATAGCAGTGAATGTTCATGACTTATTCCATTGGATTCTAGTGGTTTTTTGCATTAGACGTAGGTTTCTATTTGTATATGACTCTTTACTTAGGGAGTGGGGAGTGGAAGGGCTCTGCATACCAAGAATGTTGTTGATCATGTAAAACTTCTTACAATTATATTGTATTTGTTTCTGGTTGCTACTAATTCTTTTATCAAAAGAGTTGATATTGGCTGGTGTCGGGAGCCTGTGTATATTGATAAATATATTTTGATTATTTGTAGTACATGATTATGAAGAATTCCCCAACAACAAGTTGATTCTAAGTATGTTTTCTTATTTTATATCAATTTTTTTCTATTTAAAATGTACAACTTGATTTCTAACACATTATAGTTAATATTTTTTTAGTGATTGTGGACTTAACGCTTGTACTTTTGCAGGGTATGTTAGTCTTGGTATATTTGATGCTTCAATTTTTAACTTTGATGCTAAAAATCACTGCTTAGATATGTTGCATCCTATGGAGTTATGCTAGAAGAAAATAGAATGATGTTGTCATTAGTGATAGTGAGGTTATTGAAGATAATGCTAGCAAATTTGTTGGATAAAATTTTGGCAAAGAATTGATTCCAAATGTTCAGATTCTAAATCGTGCCAAACAAAATTACAAGAGGATGTAAATTGAAAAATATTCACTATTTTGGTAATTGATAGTTGTTTTGAATTTACTAAATATGTTTTAAGATTTTATGTTTTCTTTATGTTAATGTGATGATGGATATTTGAATGATTTTGATCAGTTTTCTTAAACTTATTTTGTTATGAAAATTTAATTTTGCCTATATCTATTGGATTGATCTTTATTTTGTAGCAATATTTACTAATTATGTAGTTTCTTTTTCATTGTTGTTTTTGTGCCAGTTTTATAAATTTGTTTGGGTGGCTTGAAATTTATTGGTATTTCTATTATTCCTGCTACCCTTTTTCAAATAGCTTATGTTTCTAAGACGAGAATATATCGGAAACAACCTATCTACCAAGTAAAGTTATGGTTAAGATTACATATCTTTTATCTTGTTTAAACTACACTTTTGAAATTATAGTGGTATATTATTGTTATATGTTTTGTTACGTACATATATGATTCACGTCGTTATATGTGAGATACATGTTAAGAAGTATGGACTAATGTTCCAGTTTTATTAGTGATAGTATATGTATAAATATATATTTTGAGTTTGCTATATTTGTCCAATTATGCATATGGAAGGGATTGAGCCATCAACATTGAATAGGAGGGATTATGTGTTTGTGTCAACTGTTATCTTGGACAGTTGATATCATTACTTGATGTATTAAATTTAAGTTTTATTATATAATTGGATATCATTAATTATTTGTGTCAAGAACAACTAAAGCAAAAAATTGGACAATGAAATGCAAATTGAAAAACAAGTTCAAATCAAAGAAAGATATAACATTTTATGATATGCATGAGACATTCTTGTTAGTGTAGAGAAAACAACTAGCAGGGAATTTCAGTAGTTCTATATGCACTCAATATGGCATATGAAGATGCGACAAATACACTATAATAAGTGAATCAAGAGTAATATATAGACAATAAACAAGATAAAGGACATTGAGGAAAGCTTCGAATACACAAACTACTAAAAGAAAAAGAACAATGACAAAATGAACACAAAGACATTACTCCATAAAATAACAATCCATTTGAAATACACACAATTATAGAAAAAACACTGTTTTAAAATCATTAGATATTGAATAACTGTAAGAACATATATTAACATACGTTTTAAATACTCTATCATCAACTATTTAAGAAAACTTTTACATATGTTTGTATAGAGTCCATGACCTGTACATATTTTCAGAACATTGACATAAAAATATTGAAAAACTCTAACTAATCATTATCAACATATTGAAAAAATTTGAACAATAAGTAGCAATTATTATTTAAAAAATATCATCCAATAGCATATGAAAATTTTGACAAACAAGTTTAAGAATTAAATTCTATTTTTTGCCTAAACAGATGGTGGAAGCCTGTGGCATGTTATTCATTTGTTCCTCTCTCTATGACATCTACTGCAGGTCACATTTGACCTCTTGTATTTTTCTTCTTTTGATGCTTTCTATATTTTAATAAAAAGTCTCCTTGGTTACCTTTTAGAATCTGGTGGTAGTACAATTTCATCCCACACTATCACGTACTTTCAGAAGAAAGAGGTTCAACTGGTAATGCATATGCGTATTGATAATTTTTATTGTTGTAGTATGGGGAGAAATAGTTCTCTTCATGTTTGTTTCTATACTACTAACATTAATGGCATGTCTACAATTATCTTATCTAACTGAAATCACAACAGTCATGGTATGGATCCAAGGTATCTCATCTAACTGAAACTTTCCATAACTACATTTTGAATTTCATAGAAAAAATATGAATCTTTTAGCTCCACTAGTCATGATATGCAAGAATTTAGTTGACGCTTTTACCTTCAATAAAATATATTATCCGTACTCATAACATATAATCTTAATAACATGAAAAAATTAATTAGCATTCAAATAATATAACACTGCTCAATTAAACACTTACTATCAAATTGTAACATAGCTCACAAGTTTCTATAAGAATGTCATTATACTTTATTGTTAGATTTGTGAATGTTTTATTTGCTTCTTCATTTTGTTTTACGCTCCATGATTCAACAAGCAACCTCATAAAATTAATTACTGAAACTACAGGCAATCTTCTAGCAATTCTATTAGTAATGTTTATTGATTCAACTATGTTTGATGTCAATGTTCAAGTCCTTTTAACTGTAGAATAATATTTCTCCCATTTGTAATATGCAAGTTCAAACAAAAATCTCCTTATCTATTTGATCCACTCTCCCTATTAATTCTTCAAATTATTGAAGAATGTATGCCTTTTTCATGACAAAAAAAAGTTTATGTAGTTTCTCAATATTCTTGCAGAAATTCTTCGTTATATTTTCTCTCAAATGACAAATGCATGCATGATGTGAGAGATTTGAATATACTGTTGAAGTAGCTTTTCATATGCTATTATTTCTATTCGATACGATAATATACCGTCCCTTTCACTAAATACTTCTCTATTTTTTTTAAAAAAATCATGTTGAAGATGCATATTCTCAAAAATAAAAATGACATAAGGGAGTGACAATATATGGCCCGTTTACATTCCATAATTATATGCAAGAAAACATATCAGATTCATACCAACTTCACTAACATATTTACAAATACAATGAAATAAACAAAGTTATCTTCCGGATCCAAAGTTCTTGCAATCAATATAGTCCTACTGTATAATAATTTTAGACCAACCCCATAAACTAGAAATATTGGTATCCAATGTTTACAACCTCTAATAGAAGCATCCAATACAAAAAAAGCATACAGGAATTGATTTTTCTCAATTTTTTACAAACGAAGGACAAATTCAGGATAATTTTTGTCCAAAATGTGTAAGTAACGTGGCATTCTTTGGTATTATTCTGTAGGAACACAACTCAACATCTTAACTATCTTTTTCTTTGCATGCAATGCCTAATTATAGTTTAATGACACCCTGTACTATTTAATCATATCTGCGACAATACTATTTGAGGTGTAAGTTTTTTTTATGTTTACAAAATTGCTTAATAATAATCTTATGAAACCCCTATAATTTCTTGACGCCTTGCATATATTTGATGTTTTATTGAGTATGTGTGTTTCATAATATTTTCATACCTTGAAAACATCAGGATCCATTCATACTGGAAGAATGGAGAAACTATGTACAATCTCTCACCAGACAAACAAGGTGATAACTATTTAAGACATAATACAAATAATAAATCATTAATCATATAAAAATAATACATCAATTAATATATTATTATTATTCAAGAATTATAAAATACAAAATTTATTACCTGATAGCACTAGATCGTTCGACATGAATGAAAATTGATTCACAAATGCGTGAAGTTTCATAACATTTGCAGGTGTCTCCTTGTTTATGTAAACTTGTTTAATAGTTATCTTTGAATTTATTGGATAACTTATTATTTCAATATGTTTTTGACCAAATACTTCCTCCCCCGAATTTAATGCAATCAAGCAAAATGAATCATTTGTGTATAGATGCTTCTGCTCCACATTTACTTCATTAAAACTTTTATCCCCAACACAAATAATAGATTTTTTTGTACATACTATTGAATTCATTGATATATCCTTGTATGTGATGAACAATGGATATTTAATGAAGAATTCCGGAGGTGTTCTTTTTTTGGTTCAAATATACTCTATCACCCATATCATTGTGTATGGTCATTGATAGGCATCTATCCTAACTATGTATCTAATTTCAATGTACATAATTAGTGTCTATCTTTCGTTGAGTTTCTATTACTTTCATCAACTCATTGTACTATGTATTTGAATCATACATAATTTCGTCAGCATCAAAATCTTTGGGTCTTCTTGTTGCAAAGTATAGGACTGTTGAATTACAAGTTTTCAGTAAGACTGACACAAGAATTCAAAAATTAAACACAATTAAAAATCATAAATTCAAACACAAAAGTTAAGTTCAATCTCTATTAGAATGTATACCAACATCACTAAATTGAAAACATATACAACCTAGATTTACATTTTTTTTTTTCATTGATAACTGTCAAAGTAAATATTTAGATGTTTTCTATAAAATTTTTTGTAAGATATATTTTACTTTTTACATCCCATCTTCCTTCATGTTGTCTCATGATTTAATGTAGACAAGCATAATCCATATGGCAGTAATTTCTACCATCTTTTGCATTTTTTTGAATTCTATTTGTTTCAATAAAAATAGCAGATATCTATTTCAATTGAAATCTTTTTCTTTGAAAGAAAAAGAATTTATAGAAATGAGTTTCAATTAGTTCTCTATATTTTTGAAAAAACAAGATGAAGGTTAGAACTTCTCTATATTCTCTGATTTGTTGTATGAAGAAAATGAGTGTAGAATGACGTGACTTTTTTTTTGAAAAGTAGAAAAACTGGTATAGAGAGAAAATAGGGGGTGTATGATATCTAGTTGTAAACTGTCATCTATTCTAAAGGATTCTATTTTTTATATAAAAAAGAGAAGCATTTTTATTAATTGTTTTCTAAATAACTTCTGTTATGCATTGCAATCTAACAAATATTGTTATGAGTTGCAACAAATAATCTTAGTTTGTAGCACTAATCCATTTAAAATGGAAAACTACATGACTTAACAAGCATAAGCTCCTAATTACCCCCTTCAACCTAAGTTTGAATTGATGACAATCCATAGCCTATCTCCTTAATTTTCTTTTCCATTTTTTTATATTTTTCTTTTTCTTTTCATTTGTTTCGTTTTTGTATTTTCTTTCTCTTTTTCTTTCTTTCCATATTTTTAATCTTTTTTTTGTTTTTCATTTTTCTTTCTTTTTTATTTGCAATATTTTTTTTCTTTTTATCTTCTTTTTGGTTTTTGCTTTTTCTTTTATTTTTATTTTATCTTTTTTCCTCTTGTTTTTCTGTTGTTGTATTTTGTATTTTTTATATTTTATATTTTTTTTGTTGTAAGATATATTTCAAACGAATT
This sequence comes from Capsicum annuum, assembly GCF_002878395.1. Taxonomy (NCBI): domain Eukaryota; kingdom Viridiplantae; phylum Streptophyta; class Magnoliopsida; order Solanales; family Solanaceae; genus Capsicum; species Capsicum annuum. The sequence goes on along the minus strand of NC_061115.1, from coordinate 169,419,618 downwards.
TATTATCTATATTTGAATAGTTTATCCATGAATATGTATAATTTATAATTTTTATTTGTATACAACCAAGTATATGAATTAATTGCATTTGTTTGAGTCCCAAATATACAAATATGCAATGTATCGTTCAATACAAATGTATCGTTAGTATTTATATGTTAAATTTATCATTTTTATTTTTTTATAAACAAGTGTTATTTGTTAGTGTATGGTTCAAGTTGTATAAATATGTATGATTTGATATGGTTCAAGTTGTATAAATATGTATGATTTGATACAAATGTAACATTCGTACCAACATGAGCTGTGGTGTAACGGATGAGGCTGCTCCACCCTTAATCAGAGGTCGAGGGTTCGACTCTACGCATGGAGAAAACTTTGTTGGGAGCGCTGCCCCCCGAATGGGGCCTTACCCGACACTAATTCAAATTAGTCGGCCTCCAATGCGGGTACCAGACATCGAATGAAAAATCCAAAAAGAAATAAATGTAACATTTGTATTTGTATAATTTAGCATTTGTATTTGTAAAATTTATCATTTATATTTGTATTGTTCAATTTGTATCAATAAAATATAATTTGTATCAATCATTATAAATACAAATGTTCAAAGAAAGAAAAATGTCAATTCTCTTTTAGTTATTTAAAATTACAAACAATGTTGTCAACTACAAATTCACATAGAAATAAATCAAAAAAATGTCATTACAAATGCAAATATTATATGTGGTCAACTTACAAATACAAAATAGTTCTATAAAAATACAGGTGCATTGTCGAAAATTGAATACAAATACAAACAAAATGTAACCACAAAATACCAATACAATACATAGTCAACTATAAAATACAAATATAAATGAGTTATTTAAAATACAAGTGTTTATTATATAAAATATAAATGATAACGTGAACTACAAAATATAAATACAAGTGCAGACTATAAAATACAAATACAATGTGAATTATAAAATACAAATATAAATACAATACTAATACAAGTACAATTGAGTCAACTAATATAAAAATATAAAGGATGATGTGACTACACATACAATAATGATTATTATATTTTCATTATCATAAATGACTTATGCTCGTCGTTATCATATTTTTTGAAAATTAAAAAATATAAATTAGAATAAAAAATAGAAATAAAAAAATACCAAAAATAGACAAAAAAATGTAACAGAAAAAACACAAGAAAGAAAAATAGAAGGTAGGGATAGAAGAGAGGAAAAAAAAAAAAAGAAAGAAGCAAAAAAAAAAAAAAAGGAAAAACAAAAAAAAGAAAAAAAAATGAATTAAAAAAAACCAAAAAAATGATAAAAGAAAAAAATAAAGAGAAATATAAGCTAGAGAAAGAAGAGAGAAAAAGATGAAAAAGGAAAAATTTTAAAAAAGAAAAAAATAGAAAACAAAAATTGAAAAAATCAAAAAGAAAAAGAAGAAGAACAAAACGAAAAGAAAAAAAAAAGGAAAAAAAGGCTAGTGCATGAAATTATTCGTTGTATTTATATTTTGTTAAACACAGTTAGTTGCATACAGTTGATACACTAGCTATAAATGGTAATCTTGAAAGTTAGGCTATGGGCTTCCCCAATTTGTTGAAATTTAAGCAATTTTCTGGAAAGTTTTCCTTTTAAAAGGATCTTCAAATAAGTACAATTAAATATACACTTCTACCCATTTAATAAGGAAAGGAAATAATGATTCCCTTATGAAAGTGGAGAAAACAAGTCAATCTTCTACCACGCTCAAAATCAAGGTTATCCACCCCACCAAATCCCGCCCTCATCCCCACCTCACCCTACCCTCATCACACCCCCTCCTTAACTCACCCATCCCTAAAACCCCTATGCTAATTTTTCCCCTTACCACCTCTTATAAATAAAGTTTTCCCCAATTCCTACCCTCCCGCCCCCATCGCATCCTGAACCCCTCCCCCTCTTAAAAAATATATTTAGTTTTCTTTTTATTTTCTTAAGAAAAATTTCTCACCCAAAACACAACCCCGTCCATCCCCCCTACCCCTTAACTCTCTTACCCTCATCCCTAAAAAAAATATTATTATTTTTTATTTTTTTTATAAAAATCATAGATAATATATATTTTTTTAGAATATATTTTTTAGCAATAACATTTTCTTTCTATACTAAATATATTCGTTGTATATTTTATTTCATTGGTATAATGTTTGGTGACTTTCCTCTTCAAAATTAGGAACTTTCTTTTTGTTATAAATGATATTGATGTCTATCATTTTATAGTGAATGTGTATCAACAATATAGAGAGTATCTACCAAAATCTATGAAGACATAGTGAGTATCTATATGAAATGTCTATCTTTTGGAGAGAATTAGAAGGAATTTTCCCTATAAATAGAATTACTCTCTTCATTGTAAATTATTCCTCAATGTAAATACCCATTTCATCATTACTAAATTATCCATGATAAATTCATGCATTACTAAATATTGAATTGAGCCAAAATATCCATCATTTTATTTACTGTGTCACCTTAAGCTTTTTGACTATGATTTAAATCTTTTGATGTATCTAGATAGACTCAAGCTCGATGAAATGATTATTTATATTACTAATATCAATACTTTAGTGTGGAAGTTATTTTGATATGAATTGAGGTCGTACAATATCCCTAATACAAAGTTATTTTTAAATCTTTCTTTTCGATAGAGTTTCAATTAGGGTTTCCACTAAGGCCAACTTCAGATGGCCATATATTCTTAAATACAAAAAGATATGGGGATCAATATTCACCAAATCAAAGATATCTGAGTCTTCTTTTAAACATAATAAATCG
>NC_061115.1:168948502-169113793 GCF_002878395.1 Capsicum annuum | reverse complement strand
CAATTTGTATGGGCTCTAACATGATCATGTGACTTGTTTAAACTCCTCCATATATGTAGAATCTCACAATTTATTTATTTATTATTTAATTATTTTATTTTAAACAACATGCTAGTGAGGATCTACCGATTCATTTGGTCTATGATATACATATATGTTTGTTGATTATTCACCATTCTCAGTATCGATGGTAGATCACACAGTTTTATGTACATAATTGTATACCATCACTTGCATATACTTTAAAAGAGAATAATTAAATAAAAAAATAATTATATTATGAGATTTTACACATATGAAGGGATTTAAATAAGTTACATGATCATGTTAGAGCTCACACAAATTGAGGGTGGTGATTGAATGAGTATGTAGATGGGTAGTGGTTGAACAATCAACATCCTCAAAACATACTTGTGCTTTGACAAACATTACTCTGAGGATGTTTGTTCAACCACTAACCTTCCACATGATCCTTTGATCATGCCTCTAATTTAAACTCCTCCTTATGTGTAGAATCTCATAATTTATTTATTTATTTATTATTTAATTATTTCTTCGTAAACAACATACTAGTGAGGGTCTAAAACCATGTACATAGAACAACTAGATCTACCATCGATCCAGGCAACAATCCATACTTGACAAATCATATACGTCTATGATTGGCCTCACGAATCGATGGACCCTCAAAGCACAAGTATTTTATTTATTCAACCACTACTCATCCACATACACCTTCGATCACCACCCCTAATTTGTATGGACTCTTAACATGATTACGTGACTTTTTTAAACTCCTCCATATGTGTAAATTCCCATTATTTATTTATTTTGTATTAATTATTTCCTTTTGTTTATTTTTTACTTAATTATTCCGTTTTAAACAATAATGTTACTAAGGGTCCATCGATTCAATAGGTCTATAGTATACTTTTATATCAGATTGACTATTGACATAGTCTAAGATTGATGACAGTCTATTAAGTGTCTCCAATAGTTTAAAAATATAATTATTTTTCAACGATAATAAATGGTTAATTTTGTACTTCTTAAATGGTAATACTTGTTTTTACTTCATATATAAAGTCCTTCGCCCCTCATTAGTTCCTCCACTTTATTTCTATTTTAAAATTCTTCAATATCTCAAAAGTATAATTCAAAAACAACTATAATTTTTCATTACGAAAATGCAGCTATCTTGAGGACATCACACACGGACTCAAATTTAGATCACAAATTTTATAACTCTGCTATTGCGAAGGTGAGTCGTGTCTGTTTTTTTAGAATTAAGCAAATCTTTATTTAATTATTAATTTTTTCTAGGATAATGTGCATCCTCATATTTTAAACGTCTTGATAAGGTGTCACCCCAAGCAGTCCATCAATGTTGTATTCGAGACCCGGACATCAAAGTTTCATGACATCGTAAGATTTAATCTACTACAAAGGCTCCAAGAATACGAAGAAATATAGAGATTTTCTTAAGACGTTGTTCAAAGAAGTTGAAGAACAGAGGGATCAACTGAATGTATTGCTACAAGACATCCAAATAAAGGGGGATGAACTAAAACAAAAGTTGATTTTGAACGAAGAAAGAGAGAATTTTGAACAAAGAAAGAGAGAATGACCTAAAAATGATGTTATGTGGTATAATACTAGTATTTGTATTTTGAAAAGGTGTAACATGGATGTAGTGAGATTGAATAAATAAATAAATATATATATTTTACTAGAATGTTAATAAAAATATTTCTATTTTCCTAGAATGTTAATACTTCTATTCATAAACAATCAAAGAACACATCAACTTAAAATCGACTAGCATGATAATAATAGACTATGCTAGCAGTATACTAAAGATTAAAAATGCATTTTATGGTGTTAACCATATACTATATCATCTATGACAACACAATGTATATCCAAATTCTCTGCAACAACATAATTTGATAAAAAAAAATTCACTCAGAATCCAAAGAACTTCTATAAAATAAAAAATTATTTGTGATATCATCCAACGATCATTCAACTCTTTTGTTGCTCAAATAAAAAAATATCTTAACCTTTCACCCCATTAGGATTCAAATGTCTTTTTTTCATCAATAAAAATATTATTGTTGATGAAATCAATGATATCCATCACTACATCATGGGCATTTTCTAATTCTTCCTCCTTTTTCTCTTCTTCTTTCTCCTCCTTCTTATCTTATTTTGCCTCTTCTTTTTATGTTTCTTCTTCTTCTTATTTTTGTTCTTCATTTTTTTTGTCTAGTTCTTCTTCTTTGTCTACTTCTTCTTCCTATTCTTTTTCATCTTTTTTGACTAATTCTTCTTCATTTTCCCAGCTTCTTCTTTCTTACCTTCTTCTTCTTCCTCAACTTCTTCTTCTTTTGCTGCTGCTTCTTTCTCAACTTCTTCTTCTTTCTTAGATTCTTCTTATTTTTCTTTCTCACCTTCCTCTTCTTTATTTGCTATTGCTTTTTTTTTTTTTAGTTTCTTATTCAACCTTATCTTCTTCTTTATCTCTTGTTTCTTCTTCTTCATCCTTCTTTTTCCTTATCTATCGTAGTAGTGGCAAACTCATCAATTTTACTTCTTTTTTCTTCCTCCTCATTCCTCTCCACTTCATCAAGGTACTCATGCACTATATCATATTACAAAATGTTAGTAAAATTTATAGCTGAAAATTAATTAACTATATCAATTATTAAATAAAGTTACACCATTTATGTTGTTCCTCATCCTTTTATTTTTTCTTCAGTTTTTTCCTTGATATAGTTAGAAATCCTTATCTATCGTAGTAGTGGCAAACTCATCAATTTTACTTCTTTTTTCTTCCTCCTCATTCCTCTCCACTTCATCAAGGTACTCATGCACTATATCATATTACAAAATGTTAGTAAAATTTATAGCTGAAAATTAATTAACTATATCAATTATTAAATAAAGTTACACCATTTATGTTGTTCCTCATCCTTTTATTTTTTCTTCAGTTTTTTCCTTGATATAGTTAGAAATATCCAATACATCTTCCTCGAGCATAGAAAAATGGTTATTCAAATCTCCATCATTAGAGATGCCTACTATAGCTTTTGAGGTACCCGGACAAGCGTCATCACCAACGCATGCTCCAATAGGATTACCACCTAAATCCCTGTCATCATCACTGTCCCCATGTGAAGTAAGGACATTCACCCCTTGTAAATCTTTCTTCTAGCCATCGAGCAAATTATTCTTCACTTTGTCCTTATATGGCTTAAATGTAACCATGTAATCCATCTTTATCTTATGGACAATAGGAATAATGTACGGGTGCACGTTCTATAAAAAATAATTTAAAAATTAAATAACATTCAATATTACAGTATTATTATTGCATAATAAAAAATAAATCCACACCTCTATAATTTTTCCTTTATACTTGAATTGGTCACCTTCAATTAGCTTGTCACTTTTTATCATGTGCCACCTGAGGATGCGGGGAATGGGAAAGGGCTTACCCATTGATTTTTTAAAAAATTTTACAAGATGAGGAAAGGCCTCGTCTATCCAAATATATAATTAATACAACAGTGAAAAATAGATCATAGTCTATGGCAGAGTATAAATAAAATAAAAATCTATGATAAATTGACTAAAGGGTTGATGATAGATACCATGAATACTCAAGGAAATTCAAATAGTGCATAGGATGCTTTCTGTTTCTCATCAAATACTTTCCTTTGCTTCTTTAGGTCAGTTTCTTCTTTAGATAATCGATGGTCAATTGAAATGTCTTTTCCCCCCATAGATAACTCTTAAAGAAACTCAAAGAATCTACCATCCGAATTAGTTTTGTCTACAACATTCATCGCATCTTTAGCAAGCAACATGGTGTGCAATAACCATAGTAAATAACACTTAAACTTCTGGTACTTGTTCAACTTATTCCCTCTAATCAACTATAACAAGTTTGTCGCTATAATGTTTTTGTTTTTCATCACCTTAAAGTAAAAATATCCCCCCCTTCTCTAACATCTTCTTTAATTTTGATTCATTGGGGTATGATGAGCAGTTCAACCCCGTGATCAAACAAAACTCCTTTAAGTCAAAATAAGTAGGCTTATTGTTCATATAAAATAACATCTCATGAAGCATCTTATTGTTCTTAACACGTCACAACAACAAATAATGGACCATCTATCCATTGAATTTGTGATGTTGTGACATGTTTCTCAAGTATACAAAATAGAAATGCTTAAATCTTTTCTTCAAATTTTTGTCAACAAGAATTTGCTTAAAATCTCAGTATGCAGTCATTCTTGATCTGATCGATATCTTCGCCGGAAAGAATCCAACCTCTTTCATCAAAGTTCAAAGGTCATACCACTCCATGTAAATGTATCATGAGTAATATGGCATAGAAAAGGGATTATTATCCCCATCTCCATCAACACTATAATTGATAATCGACAACTCTGTTAATAGAAACATGTCAATGCTCAAAGGAAACAACCATAATAACTAATAATTATCCCATCATTCAATAATTCAGTACGCAAAATACCACAATTGATCTAATTTCTTAAAAAAATATTCAAAATCCAACAGCGTGATCACAAAAAATTTTCAGTCAAATATGCAAAATCAAAACTCAACTATTGCTACAGAATCAAGCTAATTAGCTATAAAATTTTCATCTTTTCACTATTTAATCAATCATATTTGAAAAGAATTTCATATACCTAAAAATTTAACACAATCTAAGGCATTGTCAATTCATAGACCATAGGTCTACAAACAAAAATAGGTCAATGCTCGATTCAAATAGCCAAAATAACTAAGAATTATCCCATCATTCAATAGTGCAGTACACAAAAAATATCAAAAATGTTTAGAAGTGGAGGGAGTTCGGTGTAGCCTATTTAATCCCTCAAGTTTTGAAAATGTTTAGAAGGCCTATAGGGTAAAACATTAGGGTAAAACATGACTAAAAAAGATTCCTTTAGGACCAAATAGATGATAAAGTAGAAGGGAATATTTCTCGAATGTGGACCAAACTATAGTAAGACATCAAGTATCCTTTTAACATAAGAGAAAGAACACTAGTTCCAAGAGGCATAAGAAAAGAAGTTGTCAAAATCCCCCTTAAATAGATTCCAAACATATGTATTTATAGGGATATTTAGGTTTAGAACTTGTTTTGAGCTGGATTTTAAAGATTTGGATTTCAAATATACCCAAATGAAACGATAAAACTTAAATGTTGCAATTTTTAATGGATATGTAGGCTTGAAGTGATTGAGATGGACATGTAATGAAAAAGGAACGATAATATACTATCATAGTTAGTAAAGCCTATTGTTTTTCTAAAATAGGAAGAGGGAGAATACAAAACAAAATCAAAGGGTGCAGCTAGTGAATTTTTAGGGCTTCGGTGGTATTCAAGGTATTTTTTGTGGGTGGAGTGGGGGTATTTTAGGTAGTTCAAGAAAATTTGGAATTTATTTTATTTGACCCAATAAAGCGAAGGAACAAAATACATAGTATGTGAAAGTGTGGGAGGGTGTGAAGGTGGATGTTGGTGGCTTATTTAACGTAAAATTGGCATCCCCATAGAAGAAAACTTGAATGGTGTGAGAGAAATGAATGGGCTGGAAAATTTTGCTTCCTTCTAGGCCAATATTGGCTGAATTATGGATCAAGGTTACAAAGGTTGGGCCTGTCATGTTTGGCTTCCTTCTAGGCCAATGTTGGCTCAATAATGGATCAAGATTATAAAGGTTGGGCCTATCAAGTAAAATTCTTACTTATATTTTATTGGGCTTTTAAAGTCAAGATTAAAGATATACTAAAGAAAAAATATGTTTGTCACGACCCAAAAACAAGGTCATGATGGCACTTATTGCAGTCTAGCCTTGATAGGTACGTTAATCAACCAAAGACAAAGAAAAATTGGAAACTAACAATATTATAATACAATACAAGACTTCTAAAATAAAGGTAGACCATAATATAGATAAATACAAAAGTCTGAACAAAATACATAACCATCACAAAATCTAATGTCATAAGTATAAGAGATTCTAATACATAACTGAATCTAAAATATACACAGTTTGTCTCTAAAACCAAAATAAAGGCATAATAATAGATATGATGAGGTATAGAGTCAAGGTTGATAAACTTAGAGTGTGTAGTACCTCAAAATCATTAAATCCTTATGCATAAACTCAGCCATTACGCATCGAACTCATACTAGAATCTAGACTAAAAGGTCACAGTAGGAGTGAGTACGGTCCATTTGTACTCAGTAGATATCATAGGTCGACTGAAAAAATTAGAAATAAGATAAGTAAAGAAAATAATATGAGCATGTAACATGCCAGCAGAAAAGTTCACAAACGGTAGCTTACACCATCTCTACTAATGGTTCTAATATATATATATATATATATATTATGATAGTGAATAGTTGAAATTCATCATATGACTTTATTTATAAACCAATCAAGACTCAGTATTCTCAAAATAGGACATATGAGGAGTTCACAACCCATCAACTATCTCAAATTTCCACCAATCTCAATGAAATGACCCTCCAGGTTATTTTCTACATTCCCACACTATTTTGTTATTTAGATATTATTTATAGCTGCCCCAAGTTATTTATGACTTATTGGATCTTGAAGTTTAGTTATCGGGTAGTTTGTTTTGTTTAGAGCTTGTTTCCTATTTTGAAGTTTTTGCTATTAAGAATTAGTATCGGGCTTTAATTTTAGGTTAAAGGCTTTGTATGACAATTTTGACAGTTTTATTAGATCTAAAACATCAATTTTAGGCTAGAGGGATCCTTGGTTTGGGTCCCTAGGCTTTTACAGTTGTTTGGGGATATTAGTTGTATTTTGGTTAAAATGGTCATTTGGTTGTGGGACCCATATTTCATCGATATGACCAAAGATGGAAATTTTGATAGTTCTGCTGAGTCTAAAATGTTAAATTTAATAGGTATCATAGTTTGTTTTCATGCACAGGATTTTTAACAAATCCCGAGGATCTGATCGAAACTTGAAATTTTTTTCTAAGTGTTGGTGTAGGTCTCAGTTGGGCAGCAGCTTTAAAGTATCTTTGGTCGCTTAAGCGGATGTTCCTTTAGTGACCAAGGAACTACTTTTGAAACCAGCCTTAGTCCCCACCTAGTTTCTTTAGCAAAGGCTGACCATTGGGCTTGGATTCTTAGGCAACAGTTTGTCACTTTAGCAACGACCGCTTAAGCGATCAAGTGGCTACTAAAGCGGTCACTACTAAAGCGGTCATTACCGGTGTATTTAAGATATAGTCTTCTCAATTTTTGGTTCAAGTACCAATGCCCTATTAAAGTTCTAGAGAGCAAAGAGATTATGGAGAGAGATCCTTAGGTGTTAGGGGTAATCTAGAGAGTTTGTTGGGGTCATTTTCTCATCAAAGATTTTGTAAGCTTTCTCTAATTTCTTAGTTAATTCTCTGAATTAAAACCCACATCTCTAATTCTTTGTGGGCTTATTTAGGGGGGAATTTTGGCTTGAATTTCACCCATTTTTTAGGATAAATGATCCATAATCTTATAGGAATATTTCTATGTTTTCAAAGTTTTGATTCTACAAGCGAGCCTCACATAAGATTTTTAACTTAATTTTAGACGTGACTTATTAATGTGAAATATGTCTATGGTTATTCTCGTATTAATGTGTAGATCATTATTTTGATAGCTATAAGGAGGCTTCTAGAAAAAAACTCCAATTTAGTAGACTTTCTAAGGCTTCATTGGCATCCAAATAGTCTAGGCTTACTTTCCTCATAGATTGAGCTTTTGGTATTCATATAGTATTATGCTATATTTGGGTTTGAATTCACGCCTTAGTTTCATGATTAGTGAAATTTGGAATATTTATCTAGTTAGAGAGTTATTTCTAGGTAGAATTAATCCATTTCTATTTTCCTCGAGTTAAATTATTGCCTTAGGACATATTTAGACTTATTTAACACCTAGTAGTAGAACTTGGAAGCCTTATTCTAGTTTTTTGTGGAAATTTCCTTAGTATGTACTTTTGAAAATTAACAATGGGCCCACCGACCCTCTTTAAGGTCAAATATTCTAAATAGATCCTTGTAGGCCTAGGATACTTTCCTTCATCAACCTACTTATATTCTTGGGCATTAGGATGATTTAGATATTTTCCCAACTCTCTACTAGACTTGTTGCCTTGTACTTACTTTAAAGATTGGTTCAAGCCCGACACTATTCGCTGATAATACTAAATTTCCAATTTGAGTTTGGTATTATGATATTAGAGTCCAATTTAGGTCTTGCATTTACTATTGGCTTGTGATGTTAAGGATCCGGTTCAAGTCCGACGGTTATGGTATTAAAGGGATTCATAGATATAGCTTCAGTTGTCGATTACTTTATTATTATTATTGCTGTTAGTGGTTCTTTCTTGATTGTACCCATAGAGCTTGTGGGGGGCTCGACTAGGTTATTCTCTCTTGTTTGTGCGTACTGGTCTTTGAAGGGCCCAATAGGCTGTAGCTATCTTGTATTCTTTCAACTTTATTTACCTCATTATTTATTATCTATCAGCTGAAGTATTATTTTAGGTTTAACCTTTATCCCATACCTACTTTACTTTCTCACATCTTATTATGCTTCTATAATGATTTAGCTCAGTTAACCAATGATGCCTACTGAATGCCTATTGTTTTAGTACTCAGACTAACTTCTGCATCTTTTTGACATAGATTCGAGTACTAGTTGCCGCCATTGAGTTACATCTATCTTTCTTGTAGGGATCAGAGATATGGTGAGCTTTCAAAGCCGGAGCTGATCTTCTCTCCTTCTAATATTTTTGGACAATCTTTACTCTGAGACTACCTAGATATTGACACTATTCAGTACTAATATTTTGTATTTAGTGGCTTTTGTATTGACCTCACTTGGTCATGGGATACTCTATTGTACACTGCTCTTTTCCTTGCCTTATTTAGTATCTAGAACTTATATTTATCTATTTACCATCTAGCTGTATGCTTTATTTTTGGTGTTATTTATACCTTTCATCAATTATCCCATTACTAACATTCTGGGCTACAGTTAGTGTTACCTACTGGTGGGGTATGGTAGGTGCTACTATGACTCAAGAAATTGTATTGTGACACTCAACCTCATGTCTCATCTATCCGACTGACACATTCCTCATTCTAGGCATTTTCAAAAGTATCTCATTTCATTCAATAATTAATTTCCCTTAATGGCACTTATATGTCATGAATATGAATGTAAGGATATGATGATCACAACGAATCAATAAGAAGATATCCCATCTATTATATATATATATATATATATATATATATATAAATATATATATAAGAGTAAGCTTAGAAATCAACTCAATACGTTAATAATTCATGATATTAGTTCTAGTTAGGCACCATAAGAATAAAAATGGATGTAATACATCATTAATATCATATCGACCCATAACTTAAGCTTTTTTTTTATTATGATACAGGTAAACAATGCTCAAAAAGGCTTATAGTACCTATTCAAGGTCTCACGCGACATCACATTAAGAAATAAGGTAGTCAAATGCACAAGTAAAGCCATTGATGTCAAATAAACTCCCACACAGGCAACACGCAATATATAAAATCATAAGTCAAAAATAACAAAAAGTAAGCCCCCACACAGGCATCATGCAATATATATAATATCACAGATCACATCCCATACTTATTTTTTCAACCCATAGCATGCTTTACTTATTTATTAACTATCCAGCCACTCTAAAGAAAGTTAATTCATAATCTACCTCAACACAACAAAATTTAAGCCACAAGTCCTTTAACATGATGCTTTCCCTTTTTGAACGGTTTCAAAATCAACTAAAAATACAAACATAGTTTCTATGCATTAAAAGAAAGCTTATAATACCCATATTTACTATATTTAAGATGGGTCCAAAATGAACTCAAAAATGAGTTAGAAAACAAAGGGTAAAACCAAAAATTTATTTTAAAAACACATTCCTAAGTTTAAGGAGTCTACAGTTGAAAACCACATGAAAACAGGTTAAAAATGAGGTCCAATTGAAAAAAAAATGATTTTAAGCTTTAACGGCTCCATCCTCAAAATTTTATTTTGAAATCAAGATTAAAAGAAAATTTCAATGATATAATTAATAGCAAATAATGGAAGATGATTTAGGAGATTACCCAAGCAAGTGGTGAGAAAACTCTAAGAAATTGCATGTTCCCAAAACATGGAGGTCTAAAAATGGGGTCTATATACTATTCTATGAACAATGCCTCATAATCACGGACCAAACCTCATGATCACACCCTAACCCTGGGTAAGGTAAACAAGTATTGTATGAACATATGCGTAATACCCCGTATTTCTCAAGCTTAATTTAGCTCTAAGTTCATGAGTATTCCTTCCTAAAATTTTTAAAATACTCGATATTTTTTAGTTTAGATATTACCATGCATAGGAAATTCAGTCAGCTTTCAAACAATATAAAATTTGCCCAAATCCGATAGTCGGATAAAGAGTTAGAGTCATTTTTGTAAAACAGTGTGCCAACTGACACTTCAGCACATCGCGGAGTCCAACCAAATGGTAATGGTCATTTTACAGTAAGCCAACAAGATACCACCGCACCGCACCACCAGCCAAATTCCCAATTATTATTTTCCAGTGTTTCGTCGTGATCATGGCACGTCACGATCATGGAAGGTCACGCCAAGAGGTAAATTTGCATGCAGTAAGACGGCACGAGGGCACCACATCATGGAAAACCTCCTATTTCCAGTTTTCTAATTTCCAGTGAGCTGGCGCGATTCCACCGCATCACGCCAGCATGAAAAATTAGGATTTTTATATTATGTGATTTTAATTCAGGGGATATTTGGTTAGTTCCTAAAATCCCTAATTAGCCTAAACATGGGATTAAATCCCTAAATAGCCTATTATCTCATTACTTTCTCACTTCTCTCTAGAAAAAAATCATTCTCTCTCAAGAGGCAAAAACACTAGCTTCAAGAATCAAGGCTAACTTTTAATAATTTCTCCAACAACCTTCAAGAATTAACATTCCAAGATATATTAGGTGTTCATCTATTGGTTCCTTTCAGCCATAGAGTAAAAGAATCCATTTTTAAACTTACAAGATCTCAGAATTGTGAATTCCATGCTTGAAATTGGATTGCATTCATATTCATGACTTTAATTGAGCTTCAATCCATGATTAATGGTGTTTGCCATGAAATTGAAATAACATGTATATTTATTTGTTTAATTTCCTTGTTACAATCCTTGAATTTGAAAGTTTGGACATTGTAGTTGAAATGTTTATATGATATCCATGGTTATATGCATTAAGTTGTGCTTCCCAAATGTTTGATAGAATGTCCATATGAATTAAATAGTGAAATCATGACATGCTAGTATATGTACAAGCTTATGCTCTACATGTATTTGATAAAATCTCTGTATGAATGAATTATGGACAAATTTACATTGTTATGTTTCTCAAGATCATGCTATACTTTACTTTTCATGATATTGAGTCCTGGGGGTATTTAATACCCAAAAATCTAGTGGTTTACCAAGAGATATATTAGTTAAGGAATAGTATCAGCCATGTTATGATCAGTAGAACTCAGTCAGTTACAGAACTCAGTAGTACTCAATCAGTGACAGAACTCAATAAAACTCAGTAGCAGTCAATTATAGTTCAGTATAATCTATTCAGGATCTATTCATTTGGGAGTAGAATTCAACACCGAGTAAACCCAAGGATGAGGGCTCACCTGCCATAAAGGGTGTGATCCTTAGAAAAAGTCTTTACATTCCAGAAATACATAGCCAACATATGTTGAGACATCAACTTGCCAGTTGAGGGTTGATAAGGTGTTTTAACCTAGCAATTGAGGGTTTCACCATTCTCATTAGAGTACCTGCCAGATAAGGGTAACTCTTCAGCTTGTCTTTACCCGTGGCACGGTACTTACACCCTTCTAATTGGGGTTACAGGTTTGACCCTAATTATCTTATTTGGTATATGTCAGTTAGATGATTACTTCCCACCATTTTAGTTTTAGTTTCAGTCTTAGTACAAAACTCAGTTCAGTTCTACAGAATCAGGAATGTCAGACACAGTTAATCAGTATCAGTAACTGTTATTAGAAATCTCAGATATTAGTTATACAGTTATCAGAATTCAGTACTTAGATTTAGTAAAAGATTAAATATAGTATACATACACGTATATGCACAGTATTGCATTCTCAATATTTACAATAGTTTCAGTTATCTATGTATTCTTACTCAGTTATCCTATATCATTCAGTCAGTTGTTGTTCATGCATATGAACCCTTGCATTCAGCCTTACCTCATCTAGCATACCAGTATATTCCATGTACTAATGCGTACTATTTCTTTGTGCTATGATATCTTATATCATAGGTTTAAATGCTCAGGTTCCTGACCACGCATAGAAAGATTCAGTTATCAGCAGTAGTTTTAGTAGTGAGTCCTCATCTATAAGGGAATACATTTATTTTAGTATTTTAGTATATCAGTAGTAAAGTAGTCGGAGTTAGTTGGGGGCTTGTCCTATCAACTCCACATGAAGACAGTTTAGTTAGAGGCTTTTCAAACTAGATTATCAGATAGTATTTAGTTTTGCAGATTATTATTATAGTTAATATTCTTTATTAGTGTTTTTAGATTTGAACTTTATGGAAATTCAACCTATTTTCTGCATTATTTTCAGTATTATTATTTAGTGCTCATAGCAGATATCAGTCATGGGTTAGCTTATGGTCCTTCGGGATCGTAAGCACCGTGTAGTATCCAAGGTACATACTCGGGGCATTACAAATTTGGTATGATAGCCTAAGGTTTAGCAAAGTCCTAGGGAGTTTGAAATCTACGTCTAATAGATTCTTGTGCATGTGTATGTAGTGTGCCACACCTATGGACAAGAGGCTATGAGGCATTTTAGAAAAAGTTTCCCTTCTTTCAATATTCATGTCGTGTGAGTGAGCATGATCTTAAGTTAAACTCTCAGTCTAGATTTTTTCTTCCTTCCATTTACAGAACATGCCTTCTAAAATGACTAACGAAAGAAGAATTGGAAATTAATCAACACATCAGCTCGTCCAGGTAGCTCCCCTGGACGAGCATGTCTCTCATGCAGAATTCAGAGCTGCATTCACTTCTTTAGCCAATTCTGTAGTAGCTCAAAATGAATGGCCAACTACTGTTTAGGCTAACCCAGTGGATAATACTACTGTAGCCAGGATTCAGTACTTCACTCGAATGAATCCTCCCCTTTTCTTAGGATCTAAGTCAGAAGATGATCCATATGAGTTCCTCGATCAGGTTCAGAAAGCCACAAATATTATGGGAGTGACTTTCAGTGAGAGTGTTAAGTTAGCTGCCTATCAGCTACAAGATGTAGCTCATATATGGTTTAAGAAGTGGACGGTAGACAGGGGCACAGATGCAGAGCCCATAGAGTGGGAAGAGTTTACTACTGCTTTTCTAGATTGATTCTTTCCCTTAGAGAAAAGAGAAGCCAAGGTGTTAGAGTTCATCAATCTTAGACAAGGTAGCATGAGTGTGAAAGAGTATTCCCTCAAGTTTACTCAGTTATCCAGGTATGCTCCCCATGTAGTAACAGACAGTAGGTTCAGAATAAGCAAGTTCGTGTCTGGGGTATTAGATAGTGTGGTTAAGAAGTGTAGAATTGTGATGTTGATTAAGGAGATGGACAAATCTAGGCTCATGGTCCATGCTAAAAAGATAGAAGAGGCTAACAATAGAGAGATAGAGAGAGGGAGAACAAGAGAGTTAGAACAGGTAGCTTCAATTTCAATCAGCCTAAGTCAGAGGGCGGTAACCGTTCCCAGCTTCATCCAAAGTCTTCGTCTCCAGCTCCATCTTTAGCCAGTGCTCTAGTACCTAAGTTCAGAAATGGTAACAAAGATAGGGCGCTAGGATCTTAATCTCAGGGTAGTGTCAGCAGTGCTCGAACAAATCCTCTTTGTCAGACATGTGACAGAAACCATCAGGGTGCTTGCAGAGCTGGCAGTGATGTTTGTTTTGGATATGGCAAGCTAGGCCACAAAGTCAGAGATTGTCCTCAGTCAGGTTCTCAGGTTTAGTATAATCATCCTTCAGCTTAGTCATGTCACCCGAATCAGCAGGGTACCGCTTCCAGTGCTACAAGTGGGAAATACCCAAATAGGCTTTATGGACTTCAATCCAGACAAGATCAGGAAAATTCTACTGATGTGGTCACTGGTACATTTCAGATCTTCCATTTACATGTTTATGCCTTGCTAGATCTAGGAGCTTCTTTATCTTTTGTAACTCCTTATATATCCATTAACTTCAGAGTTAGTCCAAAAATCCTAGCAGAGCCTTTCTTAGTTTCTACCCCAGTGGGTAAATCTATTATAGCTCGATGGGTATACAGGAACTGTTCGATTATTATATTTCAAAAAATCACTTCAACAAACTTAGTAGAATTAGAGATGACAAATTTTGATGTCATTCTCGGCATGAATTGGCTGCATTCTTGCTATGCCTTAGTTGATTGTAGAAATAGAATAGTTTATTTTTAATTTCCAAATGAAACAGTCCTTGAATAGAGAAATAGTACTACAACGCTTAAGGGTCAATTAATTTCATACTTTACAACAAGAAAAATAATATGTAAGGGATGTGCGACTCAAAGACTCTAGTTCATAGATTACTAGTCTTGAGTAAGTTCCAGTAGTAAATAAATTCTCAGATATGTTTCCCGAAGTTCTTCCCGGAGTTTCTCCTTTAAGAGAAATAGACTTTGGAATAGACCTTCTTCTAGACACTCAGTCTATATCTATTCTACCATATATAATGGCACCAACAAGACTCAAAAATTTAAAAGAGCAATTAAAGGATCTCCTAGATAAGGGATTCATCAGGCCCAGTGTCTCCTCATGGGGTGCAACAGTCTTATTCGTGCATAAAAAAGATGGTTCACTCAAAATGTATATAGACTACCGTAAGTTGAATAGAGTTACAGTTAAGAATAAATATCTACTTCCCAGAATCAATGACTTGTTTGACCAACTTCAGGGTGCTAGTTACTTTACTAAGATAGACTTCAGATCAGGCTATCATCAGCTCAGAGTTAGGGAATGTAACATTCCAAAAATAACTTTTCAAACTCGGTATGGTCACTTTGAGTTTCTAGTCATGTCCTTTGATCTTACTAATGCCCCAGCAGCTTTTATGGACTTAATAAATTGCATGTTCAAGCAGTACTTAGAGATGTTCATTATAGTCTTCATTTATGACATTTTTGTCTACCCGTAGCGAGAATGATCATGCAGATCACCTCAGAATCGTACTTCAGACTCTCAGAACTTATTAGTTG
Organism: Capsicum annuum; assembly: GCF_002878395.1. Taxonomy (NCBI): domain Eukaryota; kingdom Viridiplantae; phylum Streptophyta; class Magnoliopsida; order Solanales; family Solanaceae; genus Capsicum; species Capsicum annuum. The sequence continues at coordinate 169,098,340 of NC_061115.1, read as the reverse complement.
TTCACCAAATTTAGTAATTACAAATTTTGGCTAAGGTTAGTAGCATTACTTGGTCATATTATTTCAGGTGATGGCATTAGAGTTGATCCTCAAAAGACCGAAGAAGTGAGAAACTGGCCTAGACCTATTCCTCCATCAGATATCAAAAGTTCTTTGGTTTATCTTGCTATTACTGCCAGTTTGTTGAAGGTTTTTCTTCTATTGTATCCCCCATATATAGATGACTCAGAAGAAAGTCAAGTTTCAGTGGTCAGGTTCCTACGAGAAGAGTTTTTTGAAGTTGAAGACTCAACTCACCCAAGCCCCAGTTTTAATTCTACCAGATTGTTTAGATGGGTTTGTTGTGTACTGTGATGCATCAAGAGTACGTTTGTATTTTTGTATCCTTTTGTAGAGAGGTAAGGTCATAGCCTAATCCTCTAGACAGCTTAAGCCCCTGAGAAGGATTACCCAACTCATGATCTTGCTGTAGTGTTTTCCTTAAAAAATTGGAGGCACTATTTGTATGGGGTGCATCTTGATGTGTTCACAAACCATAAAAATCTTGCAATATGTATTTTCTCAGAAAGATTTGAATTTACATTAGAGAAAGTGGTTAGAATTTTTGAAAGATTATGATATAAGTATTCTGTATCACCGGGCAAGGCCAATATAGTGGCTGATGCTCTCAGTAGATTGTTAATGGGTAGTGTTGCTTATGTTAAGAATGATAAGAAGAAGTTAGTTCAGGACATTCATTAGCTTTCCCGACTAGGTGTCAGCTTAGTCGATTCAGTAGAGGGCAGTGTATGGGTGAAGAGTAGTTCAGAATCATCTTATCTCTAGTTTTTGAAGTGAACGAAAAGCAGGATAGATATCTTAATCTAGTAAAGATGAAAGAGTTAATCAGAGATCATAAAATAGAGGTTTTCTCCCAAGGAGGAGATGGTGTGTTACGTTGCCAGGTTTATTTATGTGTGCTAGGTGTAGATGACTTGAGGCAACGAATTCTTCCATAAGTGCATGGTGTGCGATATTCCATTCATCCAGGGGCACAAAGATGTCCCAAAATTTGTGGGAGATCTATTGGTGGAATTGGATGAAGAGGGATATTGCAGAGTTTGTAGCTAAGTGCTCTACGTGTCAGCAGGTTAACATTAAGCACCAAAATTTTAGTGGGTCCCTGCAGGAGTTTATTATTCCCACATAGAAATAGGAAGAAGTGAACATAGACTTTATGATGGGTTTGCCTCATACTAATTATCAACATTATTCTATATGGATTATCATAGACAAGATGACCAAATCAGCCCAATTCCTGCCAGTTCATATCTCTTATTCAGCCAAGGACTATGCTAAATGCTATATCAGAGAGTTATTCAAGTTACATTGAGTCCCAGTATCTATTATATCAGATAGAGGTATCTAGTTTGCCTCTCACTTCTGGAAAGCATTCCAAAAGGGTCTTGGTACCCAAGTTCACCTCAGTACAACCTTCTACCCTCAGATAGATGGTCAAGCAGAAAGGACCGTTCAGACTCTAGAAGATATGCTAAGAGCTTACCTTGTCGATTTTAAGGGTAGTTGGGATGACCACTTTTCTTTGATTGAATTCTAATGCAATAACAACTTTCACTCTAGTATTGTAGATGGGTCTGTTTGATTTTATGGGGTGCATGTTGATGTGTTCACAGACCACAAAAAGCTTACAGTATGTCTTTTCTCAGAAGGATTTGAATTTATATTAGAGAAAGTGGTTAGAATTGTTGAAAGATTATGATATGAGTGTTCTGTATCACTCGAGCAAGGTTAATGTAGTGGCTGATACTCTCAGTAGATTGTCAATGGGTAGTGTTGCTCATATTGAGAATGATAAGATAAAGTTAGTTCATGAAGTTCATTCCCGACTAGCTGTCCCCTTAGTCAATTCAGCAGAGGGCAGTGTATGGGTGAAGAGTAGTTCAGAATCATCTCATCTCTAGTTTTTGAAGTAAAGGAAAAGCAGGATAGATATCCCAGTCTAGTAAAGTTGAAAGAGTCAGTCAAAGATCAGAAAGTAGAGGTTTTCTCCCAAGGAGGAGATGGTGTGTTGCGTTGCTAGGATTATTTATGTGTGCTAGGTGTAGATGACTTGAGGCACTAAGATGTCCGCAATTTGTGGGAGATCTATTGATGGAATGGAATGAAGAGGGATATTGCAGAGTTTTTAGCTAAGTGCTCTACATTTCAGCAATTTAAGATTGAGCACCAGAAGCCTAATGGGTCCATGCAGGAGTTTATTATTCCCACATGGAAATAGGAAGAAGTGAACATGGACTTTATGATAGGTTTACCTCGTACTCATTGTCAATATGATCCTATATGGGTTATTATAGATAGGATGACCAAATCATATCATTTCCTACCAGTTCATACCTCTTATTCAACCAACGACTACGCCAAGCTCTATATCAGAGAGTTAGTCAAGATACATTGAGTTCCAGTATCCATCATCTCAGATAGAGGTACCCAGTTGACCTCTCACTTCTGGAAAGCAGTCTAAAAGGGTCTTGGTACCCAAGTTCACCTTAGTATAACCTTCCACCCTCAGACAGATGGTCAAGCAGAAAGGACCATCCAGACTCTAAAAGATATGCTAAGAGTCTGTGTTGTCGATATTAAGAGTAGTTGGGATGACCACTTATCTTTGATCCAATTCACATACAATAATAGCTATCACTCCAATATTATAGATGGGTCCATTCAAGGCTATTTATGGTAGGAGATGTAGATCTCTAATTTGTTGGTTCAAGGTAGGTGAGTTCGTAGTAGTAGGGCCTGATTTAGTGTTTGATGCCTTAGAGAAGGTTCAGTTGATTAGAGAAAGTCTTAAGGCAGCCAAGAGCATATAGAAATTATATACAGATGTGAGGAGAAAGGATCTCGAGTTTGAGATCGGTGATTTTGTGTTCCTAAAAATCTCTCCCATGAAGGGGGTAAAGAGGTTTGGCAAGAAGGGAAAGCTTAGTCCCTAATATTTCGGTCCTTACAGAATTCTCAGTCATTTCAGAAAGGTAGCTTATGAGCTTGAGTTTCCTTCAGATCTAGCTTCACTACACCCAGTGTTCCATGTATCCTTGCTAAAGAAATGCATTGGTGACCCTACGATCATAGTTCCCTTAGAGGGCGTAAATATTCAGAATGATATCTCTTTCGAAAAAGTTCTAGTCCAGATCCTCGATCATCAGATTTGCAGACTGAGGAATAAAGAAGTTCCCTTGGTCAAAGTTTGTTGATGGAATTAGTCCGTTGAGGGAGCTACTTGGGAAGTAGAAGAAGATATGCGGACCAAGTACCCTCACCTTTTCTCCACAAACTCAAATTCAGTTTAAGTTACAGTCTTCCTTTGCTCTACTCAATTCCATATTTAGTTACAATTATAAACTTGGTATTTTTTACCGTTGTATATCCAATCATGCATTCATGAATCCGTTCAGTCATGTACCCATGCATTAGATATGCATGCTCTGTATGAAAACTCAGCTTGTCAGTAGCTTCAGTCATATACCCATTCCTCAGATATGCATTTTCAGTGGGTAAGCTTAATCTATCAGTGTTTCTCATCTTAATCTGTCTCATTCGGGGAGGAATATTCCCAAGGGGGAGATATTGTAATAGCTCATATTTCACAAGATGAATTTATCTCTAAGTACATGAGTATTACTACCTAAAATATTTTATAATATACAGTATTTTTCAGTTTAGATCTTACCAATGCATAGGAAATTCAGTCAGCTTTCTGAAGATATAAAATTTGCCCAAATCCGATACTCGGGTGAAGAGTTAGAGCCATTTTTGTAAAGCAGTGTGTCAACTGGCACTTCAACACTCCGCGGAGACCAGCCAAATGGAAATGGTAATTTTCTAGTAAGACAACGCGATACCACCACGTCGCTCCACCAGCCAAATTACTAATTGTTATTTTCAAGTGTTCCATTGCGATCATGGCGCATCGTACCAAGAGGTAAGTTTGCATGCAGTGAGTCGACGTAATAGTGCTGCGTCACGCCAAATGTCCATTTCCCATTCATCCAATTTCTAGTGAGCTGGGGAGATTCCACCATGTCATGCCAGCATGAAAAATTGGGATTTTTATATTCCGCGATTTTAATTCCCGGGCTATTTAGTCAGTTCCTAAAATCCCTAATTAGCCTAAACACGGGATTAAAGCATAAATAGCCTATTATATCATTATTTACTCACTTCTCTATAGAAAAAAAATCATTCTCTCTCAAGAGGCAAAAACCCTAGCTTTAAGAATCAAGGCTAACTTTCAAGAATTTTTCCAAGAGCCTTCAAGAATTAACATTCCAAGGTATGTTAGGTGTTCATCTATGGGTTCCTTTCACCCATAGAGTCCAAGAATCCCTTTTTAAACTTACAAGATCTCAGAATTATGAATTCCATGCTTGAAATTGGATTGTATTCATGGTAATGACATTAATTGAGTTTCAATCCATGATTAATTGTGGTTACCATGAAAATGAAATAGCATATATATTGAATTGTGTAATTTTCATGTTACAATCCTTAAATTTGCAAATTTGGACATTGTAGTTTAAATGTTTGTATGATATCCATGATTATGTGCATTAAGTTGTGATCCCCAAGTGTTTGATAGAATGTCCATGTGAATTAAATGGTAAAATCATGACATGCTAGTATATGTACAAGCTTATACTCTACGTGTGTTTGATAAAATGGCTCTATGAATGAATTATGGACAAATGTATATTGTTATGTTTCTCAAGATCATGCTATGCTCTACTTTTCATGCTATCGAGTCCTGGGGATATTTAATACCCAAAAATCTAGCAGTTTACCTAGAGCTACAGTAGTTATAGAATAGTATCAGTCATGTCACGTTCAGTAGAACTCAGTCAGTTACAGAACTCAGTAGTACTCAATCATAATAGAACTCAGTAAAACTCAGTATCAGTCTAGTATAGTTCAGTATAATCAGTTCAAGGTCTATTCAGTTGGGAGTAGGATTCAGCACCGACTGAACCCAAGGATGGGGGCTCACCTACCAGTAGAGGGTGTGATCCTTAAAAGCAGTCCTTACATTCTAGAACTATGTAGCCAGCGTATATTGAGACATTAAACTTCCAGTTGAGGGTTGATGAGGTGTTTAAACCTGCCAATTGAGGGTTCCACCATTTTCATTAAAGTACCTGGCATATGAGAGTAACTCTTCAACTTGTCTTTACTCGTGGCATGGTACTGACACCCTTACATTTAGGGTTAGAGGTTGGACCCCAATTATCTTATTTGGGGTATGTCGGTTAGATGATTACTTCCCACAGTTTCAATTTCAGTTTCAGTCTCAGTATATAACTCAGTTCAGTTCTACAAAATTAGGACTGTCAAACACAGTCAATTAGTATCAGTAACTCAGATATTAGCAATCTTAGATATCAGTTATATAGTTATCAAAACTCTGTACTCATCTTCCGTAAAAGCTCAGATATAATATATGTACATGCATATGCATAGTATTGCATACTCAGTATTTACAGCAGTTTTAGTTATCCGTGTATTCTTACTCAGTTATCCCATATCATTCATTCAGTTATTGTTCATACATATGAACCCCTGCATTCAGACTTACCATATCTATTATGCCAATATATTCCACGTACTGACACATACTCTATCTTTGCCCTATGATGTCTCATATTATAGGTTTGGACGCTCAGATTCCTGACCGCGCTTAGAAGATTCAGTTATCAACAACAATTTTAGTAGTGAGTCCTACTCTATCGAGGGCATGCTTTTATTTCAGTATTTCAGTTTATCAATAGTAAAGTAGTCGGAATTAGTTGGGGGCTTGTCCCATCAACTCCACATGCAAACAGTTCAGTTAGAGGCTTTTCAAACTTGATTATTAGATAGGATTCAGTTCTGTAGATTATTATTACAGTTGATATTCTTTATCAATGTTTTCAGAGTTGAACCTTATGGCAATTCAACCTATTTTTCGCATTATTTTCTATATTATTATTTAGTGCTAACAACAAATATAAGTCATGGGTTAGCTTGTGGTCCTTCGAGGTCGTAAGCACCATGTAACATCCAGGGTACAGACTCGGGGCATTACAACATACCTTACAAATGACCTATGATGAGAAAATAGACTACTGTGCAATTGGAATTATTAAGGAGAAGCTATATATATGTGTGTGTATGTATATATACAAAACTAGACAACTAACCAAATTAATACATATGAAAAGGGAAACTATAAATACATATGAATACTTTATAATGTCTACAAAGCCTCTAATGGAATCTATCCATACCCCTACCAAAATATAGGTCAAAGACTCAGCAAAGCCCCAAATAAATGCTCACCAACTAAATATAGGTCAAAGACTTGGCAAAGCCCTAAATCAACGTTCACCAACTACCATGAGGATCTTATGCTTTTATTGGAGAGTTCTATTAGTTGAGAGCATGCACTTGCAACATGAAACACAGTGTCCCCCATTAGGAACAATAGTACAAAAAAATGTACTAAATATGTAAGATATAAAATAGACATGTAAAATGAGGGCTCAATGAAACTGGGTATTAGTATGTCAATATATGAATAAGGATGTGGGACTACCTTTACTTACACTTGTGGAATCATGAACATTACATATTTTTCTTCACTTTACCCTTATTTTCTATGCTTTACAATCTTTGTAATCCATGTGATACATATGACCAGCTGATCAGTGGTAAATACAATAATCGGAATTGACCAATGCTAGGATTTCACCCCTAAGCTGCCACCCATTAGTCTAAGAATTAGGATAGGCTCATGCTAAGCTTTAACCCATGAGCTGCCACCCATAAGTCCGAGATCTATGATCGAACCATGCGAGGTTTTCGCCCATGAGCTACCATCTACATATAAACATATTTATTTTACTTTTTTTTTATTCTTTAAGATTGCTATTTTGGTGGCCATAATATTATTGTGCTTTAGGACTATACACTAGTATTATGAAATATGTGAATATGAACTCAAGGTAGTAACAATGAGGTAGGAAGCATTTGTAATAGAAAAGTAATACTTTGGATCTTAAATGACACAACCAACACTTTGACATTTCAAATTAAAGCATAGGTTCATATTGAGAGAAGGAATCTAACTCAACCCTAAGAAATAAGTACTCTAGACAGTGATACAATAGCTAAATACTTAGTAAACAACATCAAATAAAGGACTACATGAACCGAGAACTAATGAAGCTTATGGACAGATTCAATTTAGGGACATATACACATTCTAAGTTAAGAGATATAAACTGTAGAATGGAAAAATTAAGAATTTTATTAGGTAGCATTATATACCACGATAATGGGAGTGATTTCCAATGAAGGGAACATGTAAATATATGAGCAAATAAAGTATACTATAAAAATAGATGATTAAAGCAAGTTAGCGGTAAATGTATAGATTGTGTATGTGATCATACTTACCATGTGTAATCTAGAATTTTACTAACACATACAAGAGAAACATATGACATAGGTTTGCCTTGAAAAAAGTGAACATAAATATCTAGTAATAAACACATATTGAACAACTTTGACATTTGTGAGATCATAGGAACTAGGAACAAGGCTATTAATGATGCTAAAGGCCATTAGTGATGCTAAAAATTATAAATCATTCTATATATCCTATACAAGGAAGAGCACTTAGGAAGCTCACTTTTTTTGTAGTGACACAAGTATGAGATTTCATGCCAAAGAGTATGGACTGAATAGCCTTACATACCTTATCTTCTGACCAATGTGACTATAATAATTCAGCCTTTCTTTTTAGTGTTAATCTATAATATAAGGACATAATAAAGCTAATATTAGAATCTAATCACATAAGACAACAAAATAGTAGCTAAACACTTGACGGGTAGTAAGACCATCAAAATACCAAACACATGATGAATCGCCATACCCTTCTTTTGTACTTAAATAGAACTCCATTCAACCATCGTTTAAGGTAACTCACTTTCTCACAATAACAATACATATAAAACTAACCATAAATAGTCACAAAATCCACAAACCACCAATACAACCCCCCAAGATTTTTTTCTATATCAATACAACAACATATAATCTTTCTATAAGGTCACCCAACTTCTACCTCAACACAACACACATTAACAACCCAAAATAGTTCCAAAATTTATTGCTACATAATATGGATATTGAACTCAAGAATTCCAATCACCACCCCATGTGCTGTAGAGAAAAGAACATACAAAGTTCTCCACCAAACTGTACATAAGGAGGGATGAAATTGGGTAGAACCTTTTATCAAATTCTGAATTTTTTATCCTTTAAATTGGGTTCTCAAGGCCGTAAGCTCCTATTTAAGTTTAAACCAAAGAATAAGATATTCTGTTAGAAGTTACGAAAAAATGTGACTGCCAAGCTTGGGGAGGGCCGTCCTATACTCTACACATAAATAATATGGTTTACATAATATCCCATGGTAGAATTAAGTTAAACACATGAATTATTGACCTACTTTTAGCTTGGGAGGATCTTGAAGAACCGTAATGGAAATTTATGGTTGTTGTTAAGAGCTCTGAGGAAGCTAGAGAGAGAACATAGAAAATCTAACTTCTTACAATGGAATAATAAAGATAATTCGATGATCCTAGATTTAAAAAGAGGCACATTGAACTGCCTCTTTTTTCCATTTTTAGCCATAACTTGGTTAGGTAGGTGATGATCCTGCTTTTATATCTTAAATTTGTCAAAATAGTCCAAGTAGATGCTGAACCTACTTAGATATTTAATCGGTTCAAAAAGGTTCAAGTAGGTGCATCGCCTTCTTAGACAGTCAAACCAAATTGCAGCCTATATTGATGGACTTATTTAGGTCCAAATTAAGTAAAATAAAAAGGAAAGGATGAGTGATTGAATACCTAAATCTGTCTAAGGAGGGTAAATATTTGAATAACTAATTAATTGGCCTTCACATTCACAACCAGGGCTTTACGTTCAACCCCTCAGGACATTTTCTCAATTTTCATGCTTTTTGGAATTTTGAGTCTTCCTACACTGGCTACAATTTATTTATGACTTTTTAGATCTGTTGATTTGATTATTGGATAGTTCGTTTGGGTTTTAGGAACATTTTCTTATTTTGGAGTTTTTGGTGTTAATGAATTAATTTCGAACTAAAACTCCCAGTAAAAGTCCTAAAATGAGAATTCTAATGATATCATCAGCTCCAAAACATTAATTTTAAGATAGGGGACCATTGGTTTAGGTCCTAAGTCTTTCTACTTATTTTGGGCTATTGGGTAGAATCGGTTAAAATAGAACTAAGTGTGTGACCCACATTTAATTAAAATGATCCAAGATGAAAGTTTTGATGGTTTTCTTGAGTCTGAAATGAAAAATTTGGTATGGTACCATAGTTAGTTTATGAGTGCATAATTTTGAATGAATCCCAAGTACCCGATCGAAGTTCGTTAGGACTTAGAAATATTGCTGGTTTTCCAACATCTGGTACAACACCTTTTGGTCTTTGCGTTTGTTAGGTATAGTTTGCATTTATGAAGGGTCAATTTCTTCAAGTTCATAATCATGTTCCTTACCTCTCTCATTTGTAGTGTAGTCCAACCCCTATCTGATCAACTGCTTTGTTCTCAATTACAACTTATTTCTCGTGTTTTTGATAGTCCAATTCCTCTAGCTCCATATTTTCAGCCTATTATCCATGTATGCAATGGGTAATGTTCTTAGTCATTACATTTGAAACTATTGGCCTCTGCGATCATAAAGGATAAGTCCCTTGTAGTATATAACCCCCTATTTCCAAAATCTTCATTAGTTTTCTTATCTATTTCCATGATTTTTAGCCATAGAAGCTCAAAAAAGTATAGGAATCAATCAATTAAAGTTGGGGACATGTAATGGACGTTGAGATGATTATTTTCCATTAATTTTATAATAAGTTTTCATCTTGGATCCTTCATTTTATTCTTGTTTTCTCCCTTATTTTCACCATCTCTCGAGGTTGGTTTAAGCCTCTATTTGTACTTCATTTGTGCTCAACTTTTGAGCAGACATTCCTTATTCTTTGAGGGATCTCTTGATGGATTCAATTTTAGGATTTCAATAGTGGGCCCTACGAGCCTTTTTTTAACCCAATTTTTGGCTTGGTGTTTTATATAGTAATATAGGTATCAATTTACTCATAATAATATGTAGCTTATTATTTTAATAATGTAATATTATTTTAGGATCATAGAGAAGAGATACGTAATTATAGATGATTCAACATCTGTGGTTTGGCATTGAGGTAGGCTTTGATTCCAAGATTGTGTATTGTATAGATTGGATGGTAGGTAGGGATTATAGGATGGGATATGTCTAGCATATCCTGACTAAACATATTTAGAGAATTTGGGATAGAAATAAGAAACCTTATAATAGGTTATCTGTTATGGACAAAGAGCCCTACTATCTTTGATTATAAGCACGTTAACCAAAGATTGAGGCTAAGGATCCTTTAGTATAGGACCTATCATTTGACTTAGTGGTTTAGACAGTAGTTTCTCATATTATGGTGCTATTATTATTCTAGTTAAGTATTGTTGGGCCCAAGTTTATGGTTATGATGCCAACTGGACTCAAAGTGAGTATTTTATCCTTAAAAAGGACATGATTATTGGTTATAGATGCTTAGGTGCTTATGGATGTATTGTTTGGATACTAGTGATGAAATGAATACCTTTACGAGAATTTAAGTTCACTTAGTCATATGATTCCAACCAAATCCTTGATTTTTTCTAAAAAAGGATTTATTCTTTCTTTTCATTTTTTAAACGGATTCTTTTACAATAGGAATCGTACCGCCTTATTTAATAAATTATGAAATTTTAGAACGAAATATGATACTTTGAAAATTAGATCAAGGCGGATTTTGGTCCATTATTAATCCACTATTTTACCACTACTATATACTTTGGATGATGAAGAATTCGACCCTTTCTATGCTATTATGTAAATTTATTCCCAAGCTTGATCTTGGGTAATGGATTCATAGATTACATTTTTTAATCTCGATTCAAGACCAATAACTTATTAATATTTGTATCTCTCATATACTAGACAAATTATATTGGTTACGATTATTAATGAAAGTCCTATTTTGAGGCTAGAAAGCGTAAACAGGTATCCCAAGTCCCTATAGGACCCTTCATCTGTGACCCATAGTGCTGGGGAACAATAGTCATCGTAGATTTTGTCTTTGAGAGATATTGAGCTAGAAGAGGTTTAGACACTTGGTACATTATGATACTCAAATCGGATATGACATTATTGGTTTATGTTGCATTTACTCATTCATATGCATTATTTATCACCAGTATAATTATTTGGTGCTTATTTCTCTCAGCCTTATGGGAGGTTGTATGGGTATAAGTTTAACGCCCCGGAAAATGGGTCATGGAGCGTCATATGGTGCTTGAGGCTACGAGTAGCCCCAAGCTAACACTTTGAGCCATTTTCATTTAGTTCAACACAAATCAACAGGGTTTTCATAAATAATCCTCCAATACCAACAGAGTAATCAACAGCTAAGAATAAAAGAATTTCAGAAAGATAACAAAATACGACTTATTAGTCAACTCCCAACATCTATACTAGTCTGACAAGCCTCTAAGAAAATCAATAAAACCAGCGAGCCATTGAGACATGCCCCAACTGACTCATACTTAGTTATGAAATGTAAACAATTCCGTGAAACCAACATCAGACACCACGTCCTCGGAACATAAGGACTTACCACAACAGAGGATGTAGAATAGCGTGCCCGAAGAATCACTGTGGAACCTGGAACTGAGCACCTGAACCTACATTTTGAGAAAATACAGCCCACATCCGAAGATGTGGGTCAGTACCATGGAAAGAAACCGAGTATATGAGGGTGTATGCAGTTATTTAAATATCATCATCATAAATATTTATAAGAAATATGCAGGATGTATGAAAGACTCACATAGCCCGAAAAAAATCATCATAATCATGAGAGGATGAAATAAGTACAATAACACATGTGAGTCATCATATAATTTGTCAATCACTTTCAGTTCATCAAGAATATCAGTTCTCATAATTTAAATATCATTTAAATCTTTCGAAAGAATAACTTTCACAATTCCACTTTCAAATCACTTCACCATTCACCATAGACATAAGGAAACACACACACACTGGGAGATCCTATAACCGACATAAACTATGTGAGCTACATAGAGTCCTGCGTACAAACCACGTTGGGGAGAGCTATCCTATCCTTGCCATCGGAGTAGGACTATCGATATCAAATCAACACAAACTAGTGATCACTATATATATCAGCCTCAAGCTCACTCCTACGGGGGCACATAGTTCTAGGGAAGTAAGGTCGCTTTATACCTCCCACTCGGTGCTGAAGATTTCTCCCAGACTTAGCTCAGATCATTTCAAAGACAATCCACAACAAAACAATTTTAGTAATATATAAATATACATCGGGAGCCATCATGTTTTGCATCTATCAAAATCAACCACGTTGTGAATTTCTTTCACACTCAAGTTCAAAACAACTCCATTAAGACCAAAAGGTCAAATCATTCAAAATATCTGAAATATTCAACATCAACGTGCTTATAACATACACTTTCTCAAAAAAACACAATTTCCAATGGGGATTCACGACCCAAATATCAAAATCATGATAAATATCGTTCAAGATTCATGCTTTATATCTCCACACATGTAAATTCATCATTCAAAATCATAAACATCAAGATTTCATAATAATCATCATAAGATATGGGTTCATGTTTCAAATTCGTAAAAAATCAAATAAAAATCATGCCTTTGTAAAGAAAAGTACTTTTGGACATAAGAACGAAAGAGAGTTCTTATTGAAAAACCCCACATACCTTGAATGATGAACTTTAGATCGATGCTTGTTTTTGAGATGTTAATTGTTCCTTTGAATGATGGTTCTTGGAGTTCTTGAACTAGGAACTTGGAATTTTGAATAAATTTGCAGAAGTAATGGTGAACTTTAGAGGTTCTTGAAGTTGGATGTAGGAGCTTAGGGTTTTCTTTTGAGGGAATTTGATGAAATATAACATATAATGCTTATAATAGTCTTTAATATAGGGTTTGGAAAGATTTTGGGTGAGGGAGAATGACCAAAACGCCCCTAAAAATCAAATAATTCTTGAATCTATCCTTTGGTGGACTGTTTTGATAGTCTGAAGTAGATCAACCTTAACGTTTTACTCCGATATCCAAATTGGATGAAACTAATTTCATTAGAAAGAGGACTCTCATATCTTTTCGTTGATATATAGTATCTCACCTAGATCATTGTATACGAGGAGTTATGATCATTTGAAGTTGGAGGAAAAATACATCAGGCCTCAGTACTTTTTCCTGCACGTTTTACTGTTCACTACTATTCATGGTTCGATCAAAATGTTCATAACTCGTAGCTCGGGTGTGCGTTTTGGATGATCCACATATCGTTGGTAAGTTTATTTGATACTCTACACAATGGTGGGTTATAATATAAGACATTCCGCACGGAAAATTTATAATTCATTCTAGAAGATAGAACCTAACACGTTTATGCATAAAATTTCAATGAAAAATTTTTGGGGTATTACATCATCCCCTCGTGGAAACATTCATCCTCGAATGATGCTAGACATGACAATATTAGATATGGAATAGATCATACAGATGAAACCATTCGTTAGACTCATCACCACATCGTTTCTCCCTCCGAATGCAGCATAGAATGCATAAATTCAAGAAACTACAACTGAACACATAATAAATGACAGTTGAACTGCTGCAACTTTTATCAAAAGTGCATGATTTAGGAAAGAACGGTACCTTTGGTTTGATCGGAGTTCGCGAAAAATAGGTGCGGGTACTTGGATCGCATATCCGCCTCAGCTTCCCAAGTTGCACCCTCAACAGATTGGTTTCGCTACAACACCTTGACTAAGGGAACTTCTTTGTTCCTTAGTCTTCGGACACTGAAATCAAGAATCTCAACAGGAATCTCATCAAAAGAAAGATTTTCTTGAATGTCAGCACTCACAGAGGAATCTACTACCACAACATCGCTAATATACTTTCTAAGCATGGAGACATGGAATATTGGATGAATAGAGGACAACTCGGAAGGCAACTCAACCTCATAAGCTACCTTAGCAACACGACTAAGAATTTTGTAAGGACCAACATAATAGGGACTAAGCTTCCCCTTCTTTCCGAATCTCTTCACAACCCTCATGGGTGAAATTTTCAGATACACTAGGTCACCAACTTCAAACTCAAGGTCTCTCCTTCTGACATCCGCATATGACTTCTGACGACTCTGCGCAGTTTTCAACCTTTCCCTAGTCAACTTAACTTTTTCCATAGCCTCAAATACCAAATCAAGACCACTCACAGCCACTTCACCCACCTCGAACCAACCTATGGGTGATCTACACTTCTTCCCATATAAGGCTTCAAAAGGAGCCATGCCAATACTAGAGTGGAAACTGTTATTGTAAGCAAACTCTATCAATGGTAAGTGATCATCCCAACTTCCCTTAAAGTCAAGTGCACAAGCTCTCAACATATCCTCTAAGGTCTGGATGGTCCGCTCAGCCTGACCATCGGTCTGTGGATGAAAAGCAGAACTCAAAAGCACTTGGGTACCAAGACCCTTCTGAAAAGCTTTCCAAAATTGTGAAGTAAATTGAGTACCCCTATCTGAAATGATAGACAAGGGAACTCCATGCAATTTGAATAGCTCTTGGATATACAATTTAGCGTAATCCTCAGGAGTATATGAAGTGTGAACAAGAAAGAAATGAATAGACTTAGTCAACCTATCAACCACAACCCAAATGGAATCATGATGGCGTCGGGAAGGAGGTAAACTAATTACGAAGTCCATATTTATCTCTTCCCACTTCCAAGTGGGAATACTAAACTCTTTCATCATACCACCAGGTCTTTGGTGTTCAACCTTAACCTGTTGGTATGTTGCACACTTAGCTACAAACGCTGCTATATATTTCTTCATGCCACTCCACCTATAGATTTTTCATAAGTCTCGGTACATCTTGGTGGCACCAGGATGAATAGAATATCGCGCCCCGTGCACTTTAGCCATAATCCTCTATCTCAGATCATCAACATTTGGGACACAAAATCTACCCTGCAATCTCAACATACTATATCCCCCTTGGGAGAAAACCTCTACTTTTTGGTCCTTGATTGACTCCTTCAGTCTGACCAAACTAGCATCTAAGTATTGATTTTCCTTCACTTCTGAAACTGAGGAGGATTCAGAACTACTCTGAACCCCTATACTACCTACAGCAGAGTCAAATAACCTAACCCCAATCTAGCCAAACGATGTACATCATGAGCCAACTCTTTCTTACCTTCTACCACATGCGAAACACTACCCATAGACACTCTACTTAGGGAATCCTCCACAATATTGGCCTTGCTCGGATGGTTCAACACACTCATATCATAGTCCTTTAACAATTCTAACCACCGTCTCTGCCTAAGATTCAATTCTCTCTGGGTAAATACATATTGCAGACTCTTATGATCAGTGAAAACATCAACATGGACACCATACAAATAGTGTCTCCAAATTTTCAAAGCAAACACAATAGCAGCCAACTTTTGGTCATGGGTAGGGTAATTTTTCTCATGGGGTTTCAAATGTCTAGAATCATAAGCTATCACCTTACCCTTCTGCATCAATACGCAACCTAACCCAACTCTCGAAGCATCATAGTACACCAAAAAACCATCAACACCATCAGGCAAAGTCAAAACAGGGGCTAAAGTGAGTCGAGTCTTCAACTCCTGAAAACTCTTCTCACAAGATTCGGACCACAAGAACTTCACTTTCTTTTGGGTCAACCGAGTCATAGGAGATGCTATAGAGGAGAAACCCTTAACAAAATGGCGGTAATAGCAAGCTAAACCCAAGAAACTTCAGATATTAGTTGGAGAAATAGGTTTTGGCCAATTTTTGATAGCTTCGGTCTTTTGGGGATTTGCTCTAATACCCTCGAAAGAAAGGATATGACCAAGAAAAATACAACTGACCTTAGCCAAAACTCACACTTATTGAACTTGGCAAACAACTTGTGATCTTTAAGGGTTTGCAAGACAGTTTGGAGATGATCAGAATGTTCACCCTCACTACGGGAGTACACCAGTATATCATCGATGAACACTATGACAAACATATTCAGATATGGTCTGAATACTCAATTCATGATGTCCATGAAAGCTGCTGGGGCATTAGTTAACCCGAAATACATAACAAGAAACTCAAAATAGCCATAAAAAGTTTGAAAAATGGTTTTCGGGATGTCATACTCCCTAAATTTGAGTTGATGATAGCCGAAATGAAGGTCTATCTTTGAGAAATAACTTGCACCTTGCAATTGGTTAAAAAAATCATCTATTCTCGAAAGGGGGTACTTATTTTTGACGGTGACTTTATTTAGTTAGCGGTAATCAATGCACATACACAAAGAGCCATCTTTCTTTCTCACAAACAACATAGGAGCACCCTAGGGAGAAACACTAGGCCTTATGAAACCCTTATCTAGTAGATCTTTGAGTTGCTCTTTCAACTCCTTAAGTTCTATAGGGGCCATACGGTAAAGTTCTATAGGGGCCATACGGTAAGGAGTAATAGAAATGGGCTGAGTATCGGGAAGAAGATCAATCTCAAACTCTATCTCTCTATAAGGAGGTATCCTTGGGAGACCATTCGAAAAGATATCAAAAAACTCATTGACGACGTTAACAGACTGGAGAGTTAAAGTCTCAGACTTAGTGTCTTTGACTCTAACCAAATGGTAAATAAACCCCTTAGAAATAAGCTTTCTAGCTTTAAGGTAAGAGATAAAATGACTCTTGGGTGACATAGAATTGCCAGACCACTCAAACACGGATGCACCTAAAAACTAAAACTCGACCACTCAATTTCGACAATCAATAGAGGCATAAGAAGAATACAGCCAGTCCATACCCAGAATTACATCAAAATCTACCATGTCTAACTTAATCAGATCATCCAACAAGACTCTATGAAGAACAGTAACATGACACTTTTTATACACTTTCTGGGCAACAATAGAATCACCCCTGGGGTAGAAACTAGGATAGGCTCAGGAATAATCTCAGGACTCATTTCAAAATTCACAGCAATCAAAGGTGTAACATATGAAAAACTGGATCCAGGATCCAACAAAGCATACATATCAAACTGAAATATAGGAAGCATACCAGTAACAACATTGGGAGAGTCCTATTATTCCTGGCAGGATGGTAAAGAATAGAATCTATTCTGGCACTGCCTGCCAGCATTACTAGAAGAGGCACCCTAAGCTAGGGTTGGGCGATTCGCTGGAACTGGAGTACTAACAGTTTGAGTCTGGGTCTGAGGGTGATAGTCACGATACCCTTGTCCATCTTGTGGACAATCTCTAACTCTGTGACCCATGTCACCACACTGGAAACAACCCCTCTTCTCACCCCAACACTCACCCAAATGAGCTTTACCATACTTAGGACACAGGGGATGATTTGGCTTACTGCCAGCACTGTACTAGGACCTAGATATATATGACCTGCTACCTTACTCCTGCCTACCTCTAGGCATGAGAGCACTAGCAGATGATAGTACTGGAATAGACAAACAATCCTGATACTAAAGGAGACTCCCTCTCTGTGATCTAGTCTGACCCTGTCTGTACTGCTAGGACCTAGTTCTCTTATTCCCTCTCATTCTATCTCTCTCCTTAATATTGTCTACCTCAATCTATTAGGCATGAGTCATCAGCCTAGAAAGATTCATCTCACTATTCAGCATAGCAGACCTACACTCCTTAACCACATAACTAGATACTTAGGTCACAAACTTACTCATACTAGCCCGATTATCAGCCACTAAGTTAGGAGCATACTTGGCCAACTGATTGAACTTTAGACCGTACTCCCTAACAGTCATAGAGACCTGTCGCAGGTTCATAAACTCTTCCACTTTTGCCTCCCTTATCTCTAAAGGGAAAAACTTATCCAGGAATGTATCCTAGAACTCTTGCCAAGTTATAGGGACAGCTCCCTCACCTCTACCTTTCCTCCAAGCAATAACCCAATCATAAGCAATGTCTTTTAACCTATATGCAACCAACTCCACACTATGTTCCTCAGATACATGCATCACCTGAGTAATCTTCCGCACCTCCTCTAAAAATAACCGTTGATCCTTATTAGACTTGGACACATAGAATTCTGGCAGACTCATCCGTATGAAGTCACGGATACTGGCAGCAGCTGAATCACCTCCCTGCTACTGTGGAGCCAGGGTCAGGTTGGCCTAAACATTTGCAGTAATAGCTTGGGGCAGCCGCTGCCCAAAATTCAGTATGAGACACATTTTCATTCAATGGGTCAGCGGGTTGAGGTTGCTGACCATTATTATTTTTTCTCGCTCGACGTGGAGGCATATTTCGGAAAGAGGAGAGCACAAATTAATAGAAGACATAGACCCTTTAAGCACGATAGACTTCTAAAAGAAAGAATCACATTTTTTTCTAAAATGTCTTGTAGCCTATTTCTCATAGATGTGGCACGCTACACACCGATGATCAAGACTCTACTTAACGCGGTTTTTCAGACTCTCTAAGATACCTTAAAACCTTAGGCTCTGATACCAAGTTTGTAATGCCTCGAAAAATATGTCCCGGAGCATCACACAGTGCTTGAGGCTATGAGTAGCCCCAAGCTAGCCCTTTGAGCCATTTTCATTTAGTTCAACACAAATCAATGGGGTTTTCATAAATAACCCTCAAATATCAACAAAGTAATAATCATCCAAGAATAAAAGAATTTCAGAAAAATAACAAAATATGACTTATTAGTCAACTCCCAACATCTATACTAGTCTGAAAAGCCTCTAAGAAAATCAATAAAATCAGTGATCCATTGAGATATGCCCCAACTGACTCATACTCAGTTATCAAATGTAAATAATTCTGTGAAACTAACATCAGACATCACATCCTCGGAACATGAGGACTCACCACAAAAGAGGATGTAGAACAGTGTGCTTAAAGAATCACTGTGGAACCTAGAACTGAGCACCTGAACCTACATTCTAAGAAAATGCAGCCCACATCCGAAGATGTGGGTTAATACCATGGAAAGGAACTGAGTATATGGGGGTGTATGCAGTTGTATAAACATCATCATCATAAATATTTATAAGAAATATGCAGGAAGTATGAAAGACTTACATAGCCCAAAGAAAATCATCATAATCAGGAAAGGATGAAAGAAGTACAATAACACATGTGAGTCATCATATAATTTGTCAATCACTTTCAGTTCATCAAGAATATCAGTTCTCATAATGTAAATATCATTTAAATCTTTTGAAAGAATAACTTTCACAATTCCACTTTCAAATCATTTCACCATTCACCACAGACATAAGGAAACATACACACATTGGGAGATCCTATAACCGACATAAACCATGTGAGCTACATAGAGTCCTACGTACAACCCACATTGGGGAGAGCTATCCTATCCTTGCCATCGGAGTAGGACTATCGATACCAAATCAACACAAACTAGTGATCACTATATATATCAGCCTCAAGCTCACTCCTACGGGGGCACATAGTTTTAGGGAAGTAAGGTCGCTTTATACCTCCCACTCGGTGCTGAAGATTTCTCCTAGACTTAGCTCAGATTATTTCAAAAACAATCCACAACAAAATAATTTTAGTAATATATAAATATACATCGGGAGCCATCATGCTTTGCATCTATCAAAATCAACCACGTTGTGAATTTCTTTCACACTCAAGTTCAAAACAACTCCATTAAGACCAAAAGGTAAAATCATTCAAAATATCTGAAATATTCAACATCAACGTGCTTATAACACACACTTTCTAAAAAAGCACAATTTCCAATGGGGATTCACGACCCAAACATCAAAATCATGATAAATATCATTCAAGATTCAGCTTTATATCTCCACACATATAAATTCATCTTTCAAAATCATAAACATCAAGATTTCATAATAATCATCCTAAGATACGGGTTCATGTTTCAAATTCATAGAAAATCAAATAAAAATCATGCCTTTGTAAAGAAAAGTACTTTTGGGCACAAGAACGAAAGAGAGTTCTTGTTGAAAAATCTCATATGCCTTGAATGATGAGCTTTAGATTGATACTCATTTTTGAGATGTTAATCGTGCCTTTGAATGATGGTTCTTGGAGTTCTTGAACTAGGAACTTGGAATCTTGAATAAATTTGTAGAATTAATGGTGAACTTTGGAGGTTATTAAAGCTGGATGCAGGAGCTTAGGGTTTTCTTTTGAGGGAATTTGAAGAAACATAACATATAATGCTTCTAATAAGCTTTAATATAGGTTTTGGATGGATTTTGGGTGAGGGGGAATGACCAAAACGCCCCTAAAAATAAAATAATTCTTGAATCTACCCTTTGGTGTACTATTTTGATAGTCTGAAGTAGATCAACCATAACATTTTACTTCGATATCCAAATTGAATGAAACCAATTTCATTAGAAAGAGGACTCTCATATCTTTCCGTTGATATATAGTATCTCACCCAGATCATTGTGTACGAGGAGCTATGATCATTTGAAGTTGGAGAAAAAATACACCAGGCCTCAGTACTTTTTCCTGCACGTTTTACTGTTCACTACTATTCACAGTTCGATCAGAATATTCATAACTCGTAGCTCGAGTGTCCATTTTGGATGATCCACATATCGTTGGAAAGCTTATTCGATACTCTATGCAATGGTGGGTCATAATCTAAGACAGTTTGCACAAAAATTTTTTAATTGATTCTAGAAGATAGAACCTAACACGTTTACGCAAAAAATTTCATCGAAAAATTTCTCGGGGTATTACAGTAAGTTATGATTATTGTTTTGCTGAGTGCTTACTTGAACCTTCAGGCTTATGGCATCCTATTTAAGGTATTATTTTTTTGGACTAGATGGTTACTTCATTCCTGGTTATTATGGTTAGTTTATGGCAGTATCGTTAAGGGCTAGTTTCTAAGGTTATCGGTATGTTTCTAAGACTTTAATCCTTTTAGGGTAAAATTTAGTATTTCTAGGTTACTTTATGATTATTCACTTTTGTTATATGCCTTGGGTATGCTAATATTAGCTTTCTTACATGGCTATGATCTTAGAGATGTTAGGTTGGCTCCCTCAAGTTATTACCTTTGAGTTTAGTACTATATATGATATTATATGGTATTACTATATATCCCTCTCTTTTCTTATCCATTCATATTGTATACATATCCTTTGGCCTTGTATTACTACTATATATACTGTTTTTACTCTTTATTTATATATTGGTTAGTTTCTTTGATAGTTGTCTGTAGTTTATATTTCTACTTTATATGTTATTTATGCTTACATTATCTTTAAAGCTTAATCGACTGATGCCTACTAAGTACTACATGTTTGGTACTAATACTACATTTCTACAACCTGCAGATCATAGTACTAGTTCTCATTACTGATATGTGCATCGTGTGGAGTTGATATGGATCAAAGATTTAGGGCGAGTTCCTGACCTTTGATGTATTCCTACTCTCCCTCATATTGAATATACTTATCTCTATTTTGTATTTTGGAGATGGTTTTTATATGTACATTTATTTTGTATTTCACTTTGTACTCTAATTATATTATATGCCCTTATACTGACTTCATCAAGTGTTATGGTTTCACTTTATATAAGCATTTAATTTAAATTTTTTTATGCTATTTTCTTTATTTCTCTTAGAAGTCAGTTACTAGCTATGCCGAACCATAAGTTGGCTTATCTACTTGTGGATTATAGTAGATGCCACCATGACCTGAGAAATTGGATTAGGATAAATTGATTTTAGAGCCTAGGCTTACTGGTTAGCTGGTACAAAAGCTAAGTGTCTTGTAAAGCCATGCGGATCGGTACAAAGATATTTGTATTCTATCTTTAGGAGGTTATTGGTCATTCTTAGGAAATTCTATTCTTGACTCCCTATTGTGTGTCTATATTTCTATGAACCTATAGTACTTTTTTAACTCCCTTTATTCCCAAATAAATGGCATAAAGGCATTTAAATACATAGATGAGACTTTCATGCACATTTCCATAGTTTTAGCTCAGCGTCAGGCTAAGGAGTTAGACATTAATGTTGAATATTAGCTGCGTCTACCAAAAATAATGACTAGTATATCGAGTAGTTCTAAGACCAAAGTTTGTTTTGTTGATGTTCAATAGGGTTCTCTGTCTATTTTTAAGTATGATATAATTCTCGAGTGGCCTAGACATACTTCTATTCTATATCCTTCAGAGCAAGATTTGGTAAGTGGATTTATTAGAGGATTTACTTTGCTACTATGCTTGGCATCAGAGTATTTGATAAAAACTAGGTTGTCTTTCCCTCAATTTGTTGATCACGTAAGGACCATAGAGAAGGCATATAGTGAGATATATAGAGGTGGAAGTAAGATACCATGTCAACAGTATAATATTATTAGTAATTTGTCAAAAAGTAAAGGTCTTCCCAGTAGGGATCAAAATTATTTTTAGCTTGTTAATTTTTTACAGGTAACATCTCAGACTATAGTTGGATCTCAGATAAGTTATGGTATTCACATTGGGCAGGGTTCTCATCAGACATTGCATAATATTCAATATAGTTATTCAAGTAGTGGAAACTATTCTGGATCAGTGGGTAAAGTGTATTAGAGTTTGAGGGGCATGTTTTGACTACAGAGAGGTTGGTGATTGGTCTAGGAAAGGCCCAGACATAAGTTAGTTGTTCAAATAGCGTCAGCCTATGTTCTTCGCTAGCCTAGAGCTTCTAAGGTATTCTATGATTGTAGAAAGAATAATCAATTCAGTAGAGAGTGTCCCCAGCATCAATTGGCCAGCTAGTTGGGGACAAATCATGTTTCTCTCCAAGTTAGGTCCTTAGGGGTTTTTTTAAAACTGTAGAAAGACCGATCACAGGTTCAGATAAAGCCCCTAACATGAGATTATTAGTCATTCAACTCATCAAGATCAGACTCATAGAGTTTTTGCACCTTCAATTAAAGGTAGTGTTCTTTGTACCTTAGTTGGTGATTGATATCTCATTCTAAGTTTGGACATGCTCAGATCCGTACTTCTTTGGGCATGCCTGAACTATGATTTTGTACTCCATTAATATAGGGGTAATTCAACTTACTATCCCTTACTTTCCATTTAACTTGAGTGTAGGTTTTAATACACATCGATGCTTTTATTCTTTGATGTTACTATTGTAGCATCTCAGAAAATTTTGAATCTAAGTTAATATTATAGAGAATCATAACACTAAGGTTATGAAGAATAGTGTATGTATAATTATTTATCTTATTGTTGGATGCCTATAGGGATAAAATAATTAAATGATACCTCCTTATAACTTTTTATGTTTATTATTAATAGTGTGGATAGGTGGGGACCACTTTTTAAATAATTTCCTGAAAATAATAATAAGTTAAAAAGGAAGTATAGTAGTTTAGTGGAATTAGTGTCCTTGAAACAAAATTATTACTCCTCTATTTACTTCTTTTATTTGTGCTACAAAGTGGTTTTTCAAAAAGGTCTTAAAGAGGGGAAATATAATAGAGGGCTATCCATAACCTTGAGTAGCATGTAAGATAAAGGATTTTGTGGTAATTTCAAGTGATTTCAAGAATTGATTTATAAAATATATTATTGGAACTGAATTCCAAAGGGTAAATTTTCTACCTCCTTTCTTGAATTTAATATGGATAAGTATTTTGGGGACAGTAAATTTGAGTCTTCATACTAGCTCTTGAAGTGGGTTGATTTGTTAGGTTTCTTGAGGAAAGGGAAAAAGTTGAAATTATGCTAAGAGAGAGATTTTATGAAATTCCTATTAGTTGAGAAGATTGGTTATTGAATTCTATAAGTCATAAATTTATGAATTCATTCAGATTCTTGTCAAGAAATTTGATTAATTTTGGGTATAAGTGGAGATAGTTGAAATAAATTGTTAATGCACCTATGAATCATTAATGAATGTATATATTATCTATGGAGCTAGTGGATTGCCTATCAGATAGATTTAATTAATGGTTGGAAGGATAAAGGCTACACAATCGTGGATTAAATTATTAATAGAATTAAAGCACTACCCTATGTCATTAAAGCACTACCCTACGTCATGTTCTCCTTTTTATCAACCCTAGATTAGTCCTCATAAAATATGATAATAGAATCTTTATTTGTCTTACATATCACTCCTTTATTCTATTATCAAGCTTATAAGTATCCATCTTGGTCTACCAATTCAACTCTTCATAATATTCCATAGTATAATAAGTTTCTTTAATTGAAATTCTTAGGCCACATGGTATATATGTTAGACGTTGTGAATAAAAGTAAATAGAAATAACAGAGTTATACTCGTACGTATTAGATAAATGATCAGTACCACAATTTACATGTCATAGGCCATTAAGTTATTACTTAATAAACGTTAATGATAGGAGGGTACATAGGTTTTTCTTGGCATTTTCTCTTGACGTGATCGTATGCATAGGATTGAGATTAGACCATTATAGTGAGACTAAATATTGGGGCATACCCGCCTTTCTAGCATTATTTTTATTTTAAGTCAATTGGAACATCATGCACTGGTTTCCCTAAATCGATCCAATATATGGCGTATATGTCCTTTGAGTAGACCCTTATAGTAAAATCGTCCGAATTACACCTCCTAGAAAGTATAACACGGTTATTTGTCAAATATAGAACCCAATTAGGTTGAGATCCATTCCACAGTGAAAAGGATGAAAATCTATCATGAGCTTTCTAATGTAACTGGAAAGGGTAGAAAGTAAAAGGGGGTTTTGTTAGAACAATAGTAACAATAGCAATGTTTTGTCAAGTAGGAATGTTATCAATATAAGATGATCAATCAGATTCTGTTCCCCCTGACTTCATAACTCTGTAGACTTATCGTGCTTGTCAAACTATCTTGTTGCCTTACATGCAAAATCTAACAAGTTATGTATTTTACATGCAAAATCTAACAAGTTATGTATTTTACATGCAAAATCTAACAAGTTATGTATCACTTAATCATCTCTTGACCTTGGTTTCGATGAATTTCACTCATCTTCTCTCAGTCTCAAAGTTTTG
Organism: Capsicum annuum; assembly: GCF_002878395.1. Classification (NCBI taxonomy): domain Eukaryota; kingdom Viridiplantae; phylum Streptophyta; class Magnoliopsida; order Solanales; family Solanaceae; genus Capsicum; species Capsicum annuum. The sequence continues at coordinate 169,073,000 of NC_061115.1, read as the reverse complement.
CATTACTAACCCTTATTCTGGATCTCAAATTAACTATCTCCTCTCGATCTCAAGTTAACAAGATAAAGGTTGGTAGCTTTATATTACTATTGTGATCCCTTTTTCCTAATCTCTACCTCTCTCTTGAGTTCGTATTAAATATAGGTGAGTTCCTAATAATTGAAACCATTAAGAAAGCAATTAAAGAAAAGGAAATCCCAGTACATGCAAGAAATTTAGAATGACTTTGCACTTATTCTACTTTGTTAATTTATTAGGGTTCCCACAATCCTAGTTATGGGGTTTAGTTGTGCATAGTTCTATGAAAATACATAGAATTCATGGATGAAATTATATGAATAAAATTATGAATAATAAGAATGAAAATCAAAATCTCAAACCATAAAAATCAAGACCAATGATTCCAAGATCAATAAGGTATCTCCAAACTCAAAACAATGGTAAAAGTGTATAAAGTGCATAAAAGTAAGTAAACTAATAACAAAACATCCAATAGGTATGTTGATGAGTGGTGAATTTACTACTCAATTTCACTAAACAATCATGCACACTACTATTATTTGAATGTATAAGTAAGATAAATTGGTGATTAAATGCACTAATTTCCACACTTTATAGGCATACATGTGTTTAGAAGGAAAGATGTGGATTTGATCTGAAAAGGATTAAAAAGGATAAGAGAAGTGCAGTTGGAAGGCCTAAAGCAGAAAATCAGCCTCAGCTACTGTGATCACAGTTTGAGGTCCGCGATCGCAACAAGTCAAGCTAGGTCAAAGAGCCACGACCATGGTTGCAGCAACCGTAGTTGCTACAATCACGGTTTAAACGATCACGAACAAGCTCCAACGATCGTGTCCTAGTGGGAATGCAGCCTAGGGGCTGAAACATAAATGCACAAAACCAGCCCCAATTCTCAAAGAGGGCTGAAAACCCTTTTTCATGGGAATGATCATTATTCTTCTTCATCTTAGTTTTTTAGGGTTTCTATTACTTGGATCTTGGATCAAAATTTGTACTAATCTTGAGATAAGAAGACATTAGAGTGACTCCAAATTGAAGCATTGGCAAATCCTATGGAAGATTCATGGGAATTTAAAGGGTTGTTTACATTCTCTTTATTTTTCAAGAATCAAATTGATGGAGATTTTGGTATATTTTTGTTTATTATCTTTATGAGTTTCTAGTTCTTCCTCTTGGGGTTATGTTTTAATAGGGTGAAAGTATGCATGGGTTGTGATTATTCACTTTGATTCTTAGTTAATGTTGTTGGGTTTTACAATGTTTGATTATAAAATGGAGTTTGTTAGTGAAAACCTCAATCTTCCTAAATCCCACACCATCCTTGAGAGAGGTATATGGTTAGTCTAGATCCTACATCATCCTTGAAAAAGGGATTTAGGTAACATGGGCATTTGTGAACAATAAGTTAGATAATAGTTATTCCCTTTTTATTGTCTTAAAATAAGGATAAATTGTGGAATTTCTATGTCTTGGGCATCATCCTAGTAATAGGTATGCCAAATTGAGGCTTTGTGATGATTTATTGACCACACCCATGAGGTATTTAAAAAAATCTGTGGGTGATAGTTTGATACTTTATTTAAAAACTAGTATTGAAATCTCTAACTGAGCCTATCCAAGCATGCCTTAGCTAATATTTGAAGTTGATTTTTATGTACCCACACACTAGTTGCCTCTAGTAAAGCATAGCCGCAAGATCCATTCCTAATTGATTACACTCTAATTATTCTTAGTCTCAAAATAGTCCTTTTGAAGCCCAAGAATTGTCTTACATTTTTGAAAATATTCAAAATCACCCCAAATATTTGTATAATTTATGTGAATTTAGCAAGTAACTTTAATTTTGAACTTATTTAATCGCCACTCATATTGTTCCACTTGGATTCATACCCATCTCAAAGTTGGGTAATTATATTGACAATGACCGCCTTACACTTAAATTGACATGTAAGTAGAGCGTTATCAAAAAAATAATGCCATTGCCGTGAACAATTTGACGTATTGAGTTGGTTTAGAATTTTAGCTTACTTGATTGGATTCAAACTTGTTAATATTTTTTTTATGATTTACTTTTCTTTCTTGTGTTAGGTCAATTTTTGTTGTTGTTTACTTGTTACTATGGAACCATCTCAATCCAATTGGGAGTATGACTATTCTTTGTGTGGTGATCGAGATAGACATTGAAGTGATTGCACAAATGTTCCCTCCCCTCTTTATGCTAATAAAAATGCTAGTTTTTCTTGTGAGTTTGATAGGTCTTAAGATATGAAGAAGGAAGAACAATGTGCCGGATACTATGATGTTGATGCAATGCTTCTAACTCTATTGGATCGGGTAACTATAATATAGGAGGATGTGCACTATATTCATCAATCCAATAAGGCATTTGGAAGGGAGATTATAAAGATGAAGGAAATGGGCAAGGAAACAAATCTTTCAAATACCATGACCTTGCCCACTTTTAAAAATAAGGTTGATCAAGAAGAAAGACGAAGATATTTGGTTAATTATGAGCTTGGTAGTGAATAATCCTTGATGATTTCCATACAAATTGAACTTAATATAGTTGAAGATTCCAAAATCGAGGAAATGGTTCTAGAGTTAAAAGAAGAAGTCAAACAAATATCTTATAAAGACCCTAGTTCATTTCGGGGCGAGGATGCTAATAGGGGTGCAATTTCGCAATTAAGAGATAGACCTCATTCAAATCATTTTTCAATATTGTGCTTAATGGATATGATGAAAATATACCTACCTTAGTAAATGATGGATTTCGGGGAGAAGGAGCACCATAACTATATTTTGGGGTTTAAAGTTCCAAATTAGCACACGGAAACTCCACACTCCAAGGCCAATGAGCTCAACTTATGACATTCAATTAGTGGCCTAGTGATATTTTCACCATTACCCAAGGAAATGAATTGAAAATTTAATGTGAAATTAGGTAAAAGTTTGAAGCTTTAAAGTGGCGAATAGAAGCCGCACCACGATTTCCTCATCCATTGTATGATGTTTTATCTTAGAAAATTTGAATCTTCTGTCCACTGTCGCTCAACACTTAGTGAGTAAAAGTTGGGATGGAGATTCAAACATTATAAGTGGAAACACAAGAGGTAGGTTAAGATTCATAGTTTCATAACATTAAACTAAGCACTCGATGGGAGGAATCCCATTATGCCATGAAAATGGCATGTATCCTTTTATTTATGCATGGTAGAGTAGATTTTATTTTTTGCTTTTCATAACCCATGGAATTGAGGTACTAAAGAGTGTTTTAAAATAAGTTTGATAAAGAGAAAGTGTTAAATTATTGTGTTTTGGACTGAGCATAGAAGTGCAGAGAACCCAAAAATTGGTCTCAAGTATCGCAATTGCGTTTATTGGGGCTGTGATCGCAGTAGAAGAGTTCCCAAAATCGTGAAAATTGGACTATGATAGCGGTCAAATCAGTTTTAAAGACCATCCGACTTCCATTTATTCCCCACCACACTCCTTTCTCAATTTCTCTAAAAAATTACATTCAAAAGTTGGAAATTTTCATGTAGCCCAGTCACTCTTTGCATCTCCATGAATCCTACACTATGGGATGGTCTAAATCCCTCGAGCTATATCTTTTATTGTTCTAAAACTTTTACTTTAGGAGTAGGCTTGACATCGTGTTTCCAATGCTAAATGTTTGCATGAATGTCATTATTTATTTGGTAGGCTGTTGTAGTTGGTCTACACACCGACTACAAACTCATGAGTACCTGGAATTTGGCGTAAGTAAGATATGATTAGTTTGTATACCATGTGTTTGATTAATGCCCCAACAAGTTTATTGCAAAATTCTTGTGTTTTAAGAGCATAATCAAGCATTTAGCGTTTAAGTTTCATGAGCATGATGCTTAATTGGTTAGTTCAAACACAAATTGGGGGTTGAAAATGGGTATTTGTTACTGTTTGAAACTTGGTCAAAATTAGTCTTAGATACCATGATCGCGGTCATCGGGGCCATAATTACCACATCTAAGAGAAATTTTTAGCTTAGACCAAAAATTCTTCATGCCTATTTCTCACACCAAAACCCACTATGACATGGGCCCCTGTGTTTATCTGATTAACCTAGCATAGTTTTGGTGTGAAATGATAATGATGTTCCTGGTTGTATTACTTACAGTTTCTTAGCCACAAAAGGGAAGATTATGATTATATTAACTTCATGGATCCAAAATGTCACAATCTCTACTAAAGTGACCTCCCAAGGATAAAGCTACTCCCCAAAAGGGGTATTTACATAGACAAGGTGCCGGAGAAGTTCCCATCATTTCATACTAGGATCGCTGCTACCAGGTGGATATGCTTTGTCGCAGACCCTGTTTCGTTAATGAGCAATAGGTGGAAGAGTTCTACGCTAATCTTATTATAGTCTTCCTATTAAACCCAGTAATAAGGGTTAGCTAAAAGGAGTTACACTTTGAAGTAGAGCAGATAAATGACACATATATACTCCTACATGCAAACATGGCTCAGTTCCAGGCAAAGGGTTTTAAGATAGGGACCTAGATGGATTGCATATTGTGCCCTAGAAAAAAGGTTCCCTAGGCTGGTAGCAAGAGAGGAATCTTCATAAATGACTTCATAGCAGAAGCCAAGATTTGGTTGAATATCATCTATAGTCAGGTCTCGCTATGCACACATATTATGGATTTCAAAGATATGCGAGCTCGGATGGTGGCCTGTATTTTGTCTAGAATTACTCTTAATGTGGTCCAGATTGTGATTTCACAATGGGGGCATTTCAAGATTCATGGCGGTACACTTTTTTTTTCTCTTATTATTAAGCTGTGCAGGAGGGTCAAAGTAGAGGATTATCCAGCAGATACTTGGGTGCAACCAAAAACCCATATATTTCCACTTAAAATTCAAGGTGATGGTGCACATCATCAAAGTAAAAGAAAAATCAACTTAGGGAAGTCAACCCAGGAGGACACAGACTTTTATAGACCTTCTTCAGCAAACCCCATTGATGAGATCTCAGGAGAGATATGGGTTATCAATGAGTTAGTGTCCAAGTTGCCTTAGGACCAGGGAAGTACTCCACTGCCAGCCATTCCGATGTAGCCCGATCAATTATGAAGTGTACATTAAGGACAAAAAGAACAAGGGAGACACCATTGGTAGACTAGAAAGAACCTATTCAATATTGGCATAGTCACATAGGGACCTGAAGAAGTCACACGAGAAGATGGTGAAGAGAGAAAATATGAGAGATAAATTTTTACCAAGATGTAGAAAGGGGTGAATGGCATCTTCAAGGTTCTTAAACCTAAGGAGTAGATGCCTTCACCTAGAGTTGAGAGATATGATGAGGCCCTAACTGTGTGGTTAGGTGCTGAGGATGATAGAGCTGGTGCAGAGTCTGAGGGAGATAACAACTCATGATGCAGACATAGGGAGCACATCATTTTCCCCTTTTCTTGGTTACTTGATTATGCAATGAGGACACTACAAGATCTTAGTTGGGTGTATATCCTCCATGTCTGCATTATATTTTGTGCATGTGATTGGTGATAGTGAGACATTCTTGGATGTTTTATGTTTTTATTTGTGGATGTTGTGGATGTTTTATGTTGACTTGGATATTTTTGTTTTGTTTTTAAATTGTAATTTTTGGGCACTCAGATAGTGCCCACATTTTATGGAATATTTGCTAGTTTATTTTTAGTTCTCATATTATTTTAGTTATGGTGATATCGGATGATCTTTTCTCTATGATAGATTGAGTAATGACATTCTTAAGGGAAATTTATCGTGATTGGGTTTTGAGCCATGGATGTAGGGAAAGTCTGAGTACTTGTGGCATTGAGGTCACAAATGCAAGAAAAGTCTGAGTACCTATGACATTTTGAATTTGGGATTACATTTTTACCTATGGAAAAGTTTGAATAGCCATTTAGTTTGCCCGTATGAAAGCCTTATGAAATGAAGGCTTGAGTTGTGACATAATTAGCAAATTGTGCTTGGTGAAAATGCAAAGAAAACACCCCCCCTCCATTAAAATATTTTTTGCAAAAATCCAGGGCATGGACGTAAGCGATCTTGTAACAAAACTTTTCTCTTTTTGTGACTCCAAAAATTTTGGCTTGTGAAAACTGGTAGATACTCAATTTTTTGTCTCTAGTGTGAGGGGCAATTGATCCCCCTTGGCAAATTTGCATGCCATGTGTGGTGAGCTTGTTTTTTCAAATATCATGTGTACTTGTACCATCTAGAACTTTCCCTATTAGTCTTTCAAGGCTAATTTTGATTGTACTTTGTTGGTGAGATGATCTTAGGCCATCTTTATGACATTGGAAGTCCACTTTAGCCTAAAAAGCCTACCTTTCATTGATGTTATCCCTTGTCACCCACTTTGATCCTTTGGGATTTTCTTTGGAAAACTCATTACAAGTCATGAGCCTTTTAATTTTTTTCCCTCTTTTGAACCCTACCCTCCTTGAACTTAAAATTACAACTTGAATCTAAAATCCAAAGTTAGAGGTGGTGAATATTGGAAAAGATAACTTTAGGCCATGAAGTTATAAGTGTGTGCGTAAGGGCTTAAGGATTGAGAAGAAATGAATAAGAAAAATAAAGGATCATCGAAAGGAAAGAGAAACACAAAGGGTGCAAGAAAAAGAAATGAAAAGAAAATGGGTGAACTAAGGAAATAAAAGTAGGCACCTATGCAAACAATGAAAACAAAAAAAGTGGCTCATGATCAAAAGTTGGATAGAATAGTGTAATGTAGATGTTAAAGGAGCGTATATCCATGTTTTTCCTAAATGATATCCTACCCTACCCCAAACCTACATTACAAGATCAAAAAGCCCTTCGAGATCTCCAACCAAGTGTATTCATTATAGTGGCGATTGAAAATAGGGGCAATCCTATGGCATCATACTTGTTAGCATCAAGAGTCCTGGGGAGAGAGAGTTTTTTTCCACTTAAATCCTTTGTTGCTTATTTGATAACTTTGTATGTGGAATTTTCTTTCTTGAGAGGAGGCATGTAAACAAGTTGAGATGGGTGATATTATTATCTCCCAAGAAATGAGACAAAAGGAGTATGATGTAGTTAAGGCCAAAAGGTGAGTCACTTCTAGAGTATTACTGATTCTTTTATGGTTGCTCTTTGAAGTCTTTTGCATCCTTGAAAATCATATTTTAAATTAAGGGGTGTCGCCAAAATAGTTTTTCCCATGTTTGAAGAGCTATTTGTGGTAGTAATCAAGTTGAAGTCATTGTGATCATTGGCTCATATAATTTGGGAATACATGTGAATTTTCTAATGGTAATAGGTAGTGTTGCTTGTGGACAAGGAAAGCTTTAGGTTGGGGGTGTTGATGAGCGGTGAATTTACCACTTTATTGCACTAAACAATCATACACACTACTCTGTTTTAATGTGTAAGTGAGACAAATTGGTGATTAGATGCACTAATTTCCACACATTGTAGGCATACATATGTTTAGAAGGAAAGATGTGGACTTGATCTGAAAAGGGTAAAATAAGAGAAGAGAAGTACAACTGAAAGGCCTGAAGTAGAAAATCAGTCTTAGTTATCGATATCATGGTTTGAGGGCCACGATCGCTGCAAGTCAAGCCAGGTCAAAGGGCCGCGACCTCGGTGTTCTTACTGTGGTCGTTGTAGTCGTGATAGCAGATAAGCTCCATCGATAGCGGCCTTGCGGGAATGCAGCCTAGGGGCAGAAATATAAATGCACATAGTCGACCCCAATTCTCAAAGAGGGCTTAAAGCCTTTATTCATAGGAATGATCATTATTCTTATTCATCTTAGTTTTCTATGGTTTTTATTACTTGGAGCTTGGATTAAAATTTTTACTAATCATGAGATAAGAAGATATTAGAGTTACTCCTATGTGAAGCATTGGTAAATCCTATGGAAGATTCATAGGAATTTATAGTGTGGTGTGCATTCTCTGGATTTTTCATGAATCAAATTGATGGAGATTTTGGTATATTTTTGTTTATTATCTTTACGATATGCTAGTTCTTCCTCCTGGGTTTATGTTTGCCTAGGGTGAAAGTGTGTATGCGTGGTAATTATTAGCTTTGATTTTTAGTTAATGTTGTGTTTCACAAATGTTTGATTATAAAATGTAGTTTGTTGATGAAATCATCAATATTCCTAATTCCCACACCATCCTTGATAAAGGGATGGGGGTAGTCTAGATCCTACATTATCCTTGAAAGATGGATGTAGATGACATGAGTATTTATGAACAATAAGTATATAATAGTTATTCCTTTATTACTATCTTAGAAATAAGGATAAATTGTGAAATTGCTATATCTCTAGCATCATCCTAGAAATAGGGATGTCAAATGGAGGCTTGGTGATGGTTTATTGGTCACACCCACGAGGTATTCATAAGAATTAGGGTTTAGGGTTTACAGTTTAGGGTTCAAGTTCAGTGGGTGATAGTCTGAGACTTTGTTGAAAGACTAGTATCGAAATCCCTAACAAAGCCTACCCAAGTATGCCTTAGCTATGATTTGAAGTTGATTTTCATGTACCCACACACTAGTTGCTTCTAGTAAAGCATATCCCCAAGATCCGTTCCTAATTGATTACGCTTTAATTATTCTTAGTCTCGAATTAGTCCTTTAAAAGCCCAAAAATCTTCTTACACTTTTGAAAACATCCAAAATCCCCCAAAATATTTGTATAATAGATGTGAATTTAGAAAGCAACTTTAATTCCAAACTAATTTAATTGCCTCTCACATTGTTCCTCGCACTCTAATTCATGTGTAAGTTGAGCTTTATCATATATATAGATACATCATATTACCTATCCTAAATAAAGTAGGAAATCAGTGTTGGCACTATACTATGATCCCACTTACGGATTGTAGGTTGTACCTACTGGCCATAAGTAGGTCGTGGGAATAGATAATATTAAGATAGTAGAACACCTATTTATGAGGTTACCTAAAATCCATAGGTAGTACCTACACGTCATAGGTAGGGAGATTAGGAATCAAACTAAGTCATCAACTCTCAGAACATTGGATCATCAACCAATGTGGCCAACCTACGGACCCCCAGGTAGGCTCCTAGGTAGATTTCCAACTACTCTTCATTGCTTTCTCCTCCTTCTCTGCTCTGAACTCTATTTTCCTGCAAAATCAACATAAAAGCACATCACATCTAATAAAATACCTAAGCACTTGCATAATTTCCCTGTTAAAATCATAGAAAGTTCTATGAAACCATGACACATCAACACCCTCAGCTTAGAACATTTGCATGTCCTCAGGCAACTTTTACATAACAGACAAAATGATGCTTAGCTAAAAGAAACCTAAGTCACCTACGTTAGTCAACTCGATTTAGCTCAATATTCTTACCCCCTCCTACTTACAACTTTCAAAACTACTATATGGATCCATGTAGCACAATATTATGACACAAAAGGAATAAAATGATCGCATTAGATTAGAAACAACCAAACATATATACAATTGACATTACCTGAACAAGTAAGCAGTTAACAATGTAAACCATGTACCCTCACAGCAAGGATGTACCAACTCTCACAGTATCATCATGCATGTCAATGCAGGGACTACATCAAAACCTCATTCTCTCTAAGAAGTTTAAATAATGTGCATAAAATACCATTGGCTTACCCTTATTTCTATATCTTAGTTTATTTTGACAGTTGGACTGGGATTTTTGTACAATTGGATTGGGATCACTATAGGAATTTTCTACGCTTGTAATATAGGGTTGGGTATAGGTATGGTACATATGGGATATAGTGATTCACCATCCTTGACACTATACTTATGTTCTTGGCTCCACTACTTAACCATGTTTCTTTTATTTCTCGCCTTTTCTCCTTTTTGCTTATTCGGATTGGTTTGACTTCCTTCATTCTTTTCAGTTATTCACTTTTATTTTTTATCTTTCCTTTTTTTCACACTTTTCTACCACATACAACCCTAATTTCTTTTTCTTTTATTCAATATCTTTCTTCATACCCATTCTCCAATACGCACCACTATGATAGCCACCCTCAACTTAGGAAATTTTCCTGAGTTGAAGTAAACAGTGTCCAAGGAGGGATAAGAGCCAAAATAGGTTCACTGTAATTAAACGGGACGTACCAAAGCAAAAATAAGTTCACTATAATTAAATAGGAAGGTGAAAAGGTTAAAAAAGGTCAACTTAAGCTCAAATTAGGGATCAAGCGATATTTATCATTATTTGGTCTATCGTTTAGGTTAAAAGGGGAATTATTCAACCACGACCTATGAACATGTACCAACTAATTATCTTACAACCTAGAAAAGACTAACTAGGGAAGTTCTAGATTAAATGCACAAAGTAAAATAGGTAAATGTCTCTGTCACACATGGTACAAGGTTGTATTACTAACTACTACCTATCCGATTCATGCAATGCTAAGACTTGATTATTTTTTCCCCAATACTTATGCCATAACAAGATTCAACAATGGTCACACATATATTTACAACAACACAATTGACAAAAAGTTTAGCAGGGGTGTCATATTTTTGATACAATTTAAAAACACAAAACAGAATCTGTCAACTACTCTTAGGTTTCTTATTTTTCTTCCAATTAAACAAAAAACCCATAACACAAATCAGGAGATAACATAATACCTAAACATATTGACTCTTCTATGATAGCATACCCTAAGGAAAAGAGACATAACAACAAAAACCTTGGGTGGTTTGTACACCCCACCCCCAACTTAAAGTTAATGCACTATCCCCAGTGCATACTAAAAAATAACAAACAAAAGGGTGTAGGTACATACCTAGGATGATCTAGGAATCAAAGTAGATTTTCCCCTAGATAGGGCATCATGTGGCGATAGTTCTCGACTAGAAGAGGCACCCAATGCCATTTGGGCATGACTCTATTTGTCAACCTCTCAGTGTCATACAAACTCTGTAGTAGCCTTTTTCAACGCTGACTAAATTCTGGTGGTCTCTATGATCCTCTTACTCACGTCCTCTCTTTGACCCAACAAATTGGGCCTCATCCTTCCCAGCAAAAAGATAAAAAATTAGTGGTAGTGGTTTGGGAGGCAGCTATTTGAAAGAATAAATAATTTAAGGGATAAATAAAATTTGTCTCTCCACCTTCTCGCTTAGGCCCGATAAGTCAGGCACCTGAGCCTGGCAAAGTCATGCTCTTATCCTAGCTTCAAAACTATCAATATGCCCATACAACTCTTTCATAAACTGCTCTATGGCAGCCACTATCCCATAAACCGCTCTTATCTCAGATGCATCTAATATGGCCCGCACACATTGCTTGATATGATAAAATAAAGTGGAAAATTAGGTGTCTATATGTGTTTGGAAATCGCTTTGCTCCTACTACTGATCAACCAATACTATAAAAAGTCCTAAGGTACACTAACCAAACCATAAACTAATGGATGAGGGGGAAACATATAAGTAGAAGCTAGAGTTGAAGTGCCTAAAGCTCCACCACTGCCTGTAGTAGAAGTAGTAGGCTCTACCTATTGAATGTTTGTATCAATATTGCCAACCAGTGTCGGACTGCCAACATGCTTAGGCAACACAAAAGTCCCTTAAAATTAGGTAGCACCTGAAGATGTAGATGGTTGTGCTCTATGTAGCACAATTGGGTTGTCATCATCCTTGATCAAACAAAAATCAGCTATGCGGGTGGCCTCCACCTTATGATCAACCTCTAGAATACCTGGTACCCCTGATGCATTATATTAAATCTATATCAAGAAAGGGAATGAGATAGTAGTGAACTCACTGAATTCCCTCTCATAGATCTCAAATTGGATTCACTTAATAAAATCAACATCATATCCAGATATAAGAGTGGAAATTAGTACAGCTCGATCCCATGTGAGAATTTTTCATAGATGTTGGACTCAATTGGTGCCTTATAATATTCCACCAAAACTTAGCTACTAAGCATAGTAAATACTTCATAATCTCTACCTTCCCCCCAACACAAGTGTCATCAGTACCTAACTCAGTAATCTACTTAGCTACCCATCTAGCCAAGTCTCTCCTCTACTCTCTTAGATCAATATATCTTATAGTACGCTTACTCCTCATAAGCCTTAGCCTATAATCAAACTATATTGTTGTTGCCGACCCCATAAACTCTAGACCAAATAAGAAATAATGAATAGTTTCCTTAGATATATTAACCTTAACCCCTCTGACTAGTGTATGAGTTAGTAGGGGTTAGTCTAACCCTTTACCCTCAGCTAGGGTAACCATATACATATATGCTACAAAAGAAGCATAAAACAACTGAACAATTATCGCGAAGTACTATCCTGAAGGCTGAACCATCTAGCCAATTCTATATCTGTCAAAAGTACTTTGTAGTTCAGGAGCACCTGCCAAAGCAGCAAGCTCAATATGGGTCTCCTCAGTAGTACTATACTGCAGTCTGCCCTACTCGGTAATGACACTATCTCATCATATATGCCCTGCATTCCCTCCATACAACATCTTGGAATATCCTAATCAATTGATGCTATAGAGATGTTTATGGACACCTAATAAACTAAAGTTGAAGCCAAAGTATCTTGGTCACCATGTAAAGTATCATCACCCTTCTCTAATTGGGGTGCCTCTATATTATGATCACCTATCTCAGAATCAGAGTCTACCCTCTTCTTAGACTGGGGAATGACTAACTCCTACTCACCAGCTCTAAAATAAACTTATTCTTTCTCTTATAAGACTGGAGAGGGATCAGAGACTGTTCTAGTGATATTTGGGCTGACTTTATCCTACGTCTAGTCTAGATAACATGAGCTAGAGCAGCCTAAGGGTCAGCTTGAGGTATCGGTGGTGGTGCTGGATCAATGCCTATATAAATAGCAGCCTTGGATATGACCTATCTCTGAGTCTAGCCCCTAGTCTAGTGTTGAGCGAAGGGTGCAATATCAATTGGGTACTTTTCCATGGATCCACTTTATTAGGGAGACTCATATTTAGCATGGACTACACTTCTTTTTTTGTGTAGCCTTGGGTTCCATATTAACTGTAAAAAGAGTTGTCAGTGATTAAAATACAATAATGGAATAGAAAATGAGAAGAAAATTAAGAAACCAAGTCAGGGCTATGTACGCCTTCTACCTATGAGTGATAGGCAATACCTACAGACCTGTAGGTAAGCTCATAGGTAGCTCTTGAGGTTTATTCATGTTTTTTCTAGAATTCCCATCCTAAATCAAATAATTTTTCAATTTTTAGACGAATTTGGATCACTATAACATGCAATAATACAACTTCTACAGGTATTTTTAAAATTACTTGAGTTAATCAAATTTTACTTCTACCTTTAAGTGTATGAACATATTATTTCAATCAAAATCAAGTTATTAATAAAATTTGACTCATGAAAAACCATACCTTAAGTGAAGATTTTAGAAGTAGAAGATGAACAAGTGGTTTAGCTCCAAACTCTAAATGTAATACTTGTAAGTATGGTGATGTGGAATAGGGTTTGCCTTTTAAACCTTTGATTGGGATAGAAAGATTTTAAATTTGAGTGGGATTTTTATAACAGAAGAGTTAGGTTTAATGGGTTAGATTAAAGGGTTTAAATGCAAGGGTTGGATAGATCGGCTCAGATTGTATGACTCCGACCTATTATTTAAAGTTTTGGGGGTATAATGGGTCGGATTTAAGGGTTTAAATGCAAGGGTTTGTTGGATCAGGTCGGGTGGAATGGGCCTGAGCCATATTTTAAAATTTTTGGCCCAATAGTTTCAGACCCTACCTTTGGGACAACTTATAGGTCGTAGGTTGTAACTATAGTCCCATAGGTAGGTCTCATAAGTAGGGTTCTGCAACCCTTTTTACTTTAAGTCCTACAACCCAACCAACAGGGCCATAGGTAGGGATTGTAGGTTAAAGTTCAGAGATCCAAAATTTTATTCTGAATCCCATAACTCAAATTACATGTCATGGGTTGGACCTATGACCTATTAGGTTGAGTCTTAGGTTCACTGACTTGGACTTGTCTGAAAGTTTGCAATTATACCATTCTCCATGCTTTATCACCAATAAAAAACAAAGTGAATGCTAAAACCTTAGGTTTCCTCCCAAGCAACACTTGATTTAATGTTGCGGTATGACGTGGATATGTTGGGTAATTAGAATTCACCAAAAAGCCCATGGATTTCCTCCCTTGAATCACCTGATTTAACATCGCAGCACAACTCAGCTCCCTTGTCTACTGTTGTGTCCTACTGCACACACAAGTGTACGTGGTCACCTAACTAGTAAAATGGCCTTTACAAGCCATGTATCAATCCCAAAAGGACTTTTTCTCAATAACAGTCTAATTTTATTATCACTACAAATATTAAACAAGTTCAAGAGTAAACAATAATGTTTGAGAATTGAGAACTTAAAGTAACCATAAACAATCTGATAATATAAAGTTCTTGAACAATAAGAGGGAGAAATTAAGGGTAATGACACTACGAACAATCCTACTTAGCTAGAAATTTTGATGGTTTAGTTAATTATCTTGGTTGTTGCTTCCCAAGGTTGATAACATGATTATGGTCTTACGAGCCTCTAATCGGCTATCTAACTTAGCCCCAAAACATCATCATTGAATGAGGATATGAGGACGAAGATAGACTCATTGAAATTTCATCCAATATATGATTCAAATGGGGAAAATTAGGTATTTTACTATCCTAAATATAAATCATAACTTCAATCCCTTGAACATTTAGATCCCATTCCATATATCCCACGTTCTAATATATTTTCCTCCTTCTGGGCTCACAATATAAATATTGATTTATCCTAAAGGTCATAAATACATAGAATAGTAATAAAATGGATATATGAAAAAACCAAAAATGATAATAAACATAAACCAAGTCAATTATAAGCTTAAGTATTCATATTCTTGGCCTCAACCCTAGATGAGGGTGTTTAGCAACTCATGGATTTACAAAGTATTACAAGATTGAAATTTATCTGTAAGAACCAAAAGTAAACTAAATTAAATATTAAGAACCATAAAATAAGCCTCCTCAAGTGTATTTCAATCCTTAAAGGTAGTACAAGGTGCTTACAATCCCAAGTGTCCTATTTATAGTAGGAGGGAATCATTCATTTTGAAAACAATGGTGTGGCACGCCTAAGAATTGCCTTGATAAGGGGAATGGAACACCCTTATCATGGATGATCACTCTTTATTAACATCCTATTTTGTGTCCAAGTGCACTTCACTCCCTTATCTCAGCGTCTAGAGGACGTGGCACCCCCAGGTGCTCAGAATTTTTAGATTTCGTCAATGTTTGCTCCATCTATTTGTCCATGAGTTCCTCACTTTATGGGCGTTTTTCATCATCATAAGACCTTTTTTTTCTATCTAAAATCACTCTTAAAATCTAAAATGGACTTCTATGACATAAAACACCATGAATTAGTGCTTAAAACATAGTAGAATCCATCAAGAGAACTAGAACAACACATAGCTCAAACTAGTAACACTAGTTTTCTCATCTAAACTCTAAGTGATATTTTTAATTACAATCATGTTTTGAACACACCTTAAACATTATAAACAAGTAATTTAAAACTTATATGATCCATTGTATGAACATACACTCATTACACATATGAGAAGTCCTCAAAACTAGGTTAAACAAGCGTAGATTATGACACTTAGGTGCATAAATCCACCTAAGATAATCACCCCACACTTAAATCCTTG
Organism: Capsicum annuum; assembly: GCF_002878395.1. NCBI lineage: Eukaryota > Viridiplantae > Streptophyta > Magnoliopsida > Solanales > Solanaceae > Capsicum > Capsicum annuum. The sequence continues at coordinate 169,057,199 of NC_061115.1, read as the reverse complement.
TTCATTCATGAACAACTCTTTACATTAAGCACCATAAACGGAAGATTCCCACGTTACTACTCTAAGATACTTAATATAGCACTACAACGACTAAAGGAATAGCAAGTTTCACATCAAGCTGGTCATATACTTTTGAAAACTCATGAACACTACTTCAAAATGTCCTAACCTCAAAATTGACTCCACCAAGTTGGAAAAATCATGAATTACTTTATTAAAGAGATCATATAAGTCACCAAACTATCATAAAGAATGTGAGCTCACACAAGAGAGTTACCCATAGTCACTCATAGAGATACAATTTATCACACAAATGGGTATAAAAATCAAATTACGGTCACTCTCACAAAGAATTTCATGTCACAGAAGATGAACCATAGTCTTTACCTTAATGTAGTACTCCAGTAATATAAGAATGCTAAGGATCAAGATCAAATAGGACTGTAAAGGTTGTAATGTAGGCTTAGGGATAGGTAGGAACTATTCTAGCTAGTAACATTGACTTTTTTCCCTAAGTGCTTTAATACATGACTTTATACAATGAACTCTTTTCTATACAACCAAACTTTCACCACCTCTACCTTTGGACATCTTTTTTTCCCTATCTCTCTAAGCTAGTTCACATATATTAATGAGGTAGTATTTTCTCTCAACACATGATTCAATTTTGAATAATTGTATTTCTTTTCATTACATCACTCCTAACTACAACACATCAAATTTTTCAACACCAATAGCTACTATTTTAGGGCTTTACCCTCACCTCTTTCCTTCTTAAATTTCACACTCCTTAACCATATTAATTTTTCAACAAAAGTATATAGGAGATTTAGATCAAATTATAGTCAATCAAAAGGGGGAATTGGCTACATATGAGGCTACCAAAGAATAGGATAAAGGCTCAACATAGATAACTAAGATCATGCAAATAGGGTAGATAAAATAGGGTATAAACATAGTTACAAAAGAAATTTCTTTATCATTCCCCAAACCTAACATACTTTATTTTGCTTTGCACATAGGACTGGTAGGTTGTAGACATAGATATGTAATAAGAAATACAAAAAAAGGCCGTACTCAGAAATGGCATACTCTCAACTAATGTAGGATAATTATAGACTCTAATCTAATTAATAACATGAATTCACAACTAAGAGAACATTGCACAAGAGTCATATAAATGAGCCCAGGTGTCTCAAAAATAGTTATTCAACACATTCAACATGCTTTTACCTTCAAAACCACTTACACCATGTAATCATTCAAGAAACTAGCAAGAATATCTCACTTATTCCTAATAAAAAATTTTTAAAATTTACTCCTAAAAAGAAAAAAGGGTTATTGGGTTCAAAGGACACCACCTTAGAAAAGAACTAAAAAGAAAAATCAAGGGTGGTGAAGTGTGCCCTTACTAGAATAACACCAAAAAATCTAAAAGCTAAGAACAACTGAAGAAAATCTTTTTGTAATTTTTTCAAATATAGTCAAAAACTAGAAAACAACTAACACAAATATTATATCTACACTTCACCCTAAACCATGAGAGGATTCCCTACCCATACATAAAAATACACTTTGTCCATAAAGTATTATTCAAGAGCAAGGATAGAAATTCTCCCTGAGACCTCTAGCCCTAGCTACCAGCATCTTAATCATCAAAAGGGTTTGGTGCACCCTACATTCAGTCTTTGTCATGCTTCTTACCTTGGTTGTCCAGTACTCAAACTTTCTATCAACCTATGACTCAACAAAAGGAAAAAACAAAAGTGGTATAAAAAGAAACTATAGGAATTATAATACCTACCTTAACTTGGATTACGACCCAAAATCGCCTACTTTATTTTTGAGGAACTACCCACATCACTAATCTTCATCCATTTTTCTTTATCCTTTTCCTCTTACTTAGGGGACATCTTCTCACCCTTTTCTAACTTTTTGAGTGTGTACTCTCAAGGTATGCATCTTTCTCAACAATAGCCTTTTTAGGATCCTCTTTACTTTGGCCTTAAGTGGTGGCTTGGGCAATTTAACAAGATAACCCAAACAGGTCAATAGAGGTTTGTAATCCACCCCACTCACCCACTTCCATAACTATGACCATGCACAAATATTTATAGTTTAAAAGTGGATGGAGTAATTTGTATACTTTGAAGACTACCTTTTCATCATCCAGTCTCATTTTTAGAGTGACCTCTCTCACTTCAATCAGTGGTCCTCTCTTCAATAAGAATAGACTTCCTAATATAATCGGTACCCTGTTATCTATATTATAATCAAGCATAGTAAAATTAGTAGAAATAATGAATTACCAACCTTAATTATCATGTCCTCTTTGATTACTTTAGGTTGTACTATCTGCCATTTAGAGCACCATAGAACATGGCCTCAACTTTATCAAACTAAGAGTATTAAAAATAGATAGAGGCATCAAAATTATGCTCTTCCCTAAGTGACTCAAAGCATGGACGACACCATTATCACCAATTTATATAGAATAAATTAAACTACCCAGGTCCTTCAACTTCTTTGGCATCTTTCTCATCCCTATCGAACTATATTTCTCCATTAGTGCCGCTATCTCAATGTTATTTACCTTTTTATTGGTCATTACATCCTTTGAGTACTTATCATACTTAGGCATAACTTGCAAAACATTTAACATTGAGAGGATAATGCAAAGTTATCTAAATGTGTCAAAGAACTTATTAAAACATACATCCTCTTTAGACTTTTTGAGATTTTGAGGGAATTGTGGATGTGATCTGTCTTATGCACGCTCAACTGCCTTTGTTTTTGGGTACTCAGACTTCCCTAAAATCTTAGCCTTTTTACCTCCATCTTGCTTCTCCTCTATGTATTGTGCGAATAACTCAACCTGTAGCTCCTGAGTTTTCTTGGGAGGTCTATAAATGATATCTTTAACACTCCTCAAGGTAATTGTCATTACCACTTTAGATTCTCTATATCATTAGAAAAACTACCTTGAGGTCTGGTACTCTGCACCAAGCTAATTGCCCCAAATGTAGCTCTAAATTTTCTAGTCAAGTTGTTGATTTCTTATTTCTATAGACATTTGTTCTTGATTGGTCAGGATCTTCAATGTCTCTTCAATTTTACTGGCCTGTATTTTTTGTTGTTATTGAAACTGTAGAGTTTGAACCTTATTGTTTCCCTATGAGTAGTTGAGATGACTTTGTCACTGGTGATTGTAGGCATTACCATAGTTTCCATTTTGGTATTGCCTACAAAGTTCAAAAACTTTGGATTGCTCCATATAAGTCTACAGAGTGACCATTAATCCCATAAATTTTATACCAAGATGGGGTCTTCCAGACTATATTCACCTGGTACTAAGGGTGGTTCACAAGTAACTTGATGAAATGTCATCATTTGATTCATAAAAGTTGATAACTGGGTAGCCAAAGCTGTGACACTATCAACCTCAATCATACCCATATGTTTTCTCACTGCATTTCTAGAAATATCACCATGCCAATCAGAACTACCTTGTATAATTTGGTTTAGTAAGGTATATTGAACATTGATAATGCTAAAATTACACTCTTGAATGGGTGTATTCAAATCCCACAGGGAATAGGGTGTGAACGTCAATTTGTTTATGAAATACTTTACTGGTAGTTTATTGTTTCCGAAATATGGGGGTTTAAAGTTCACAATGAATCAATCTCCACTTTCTGAATTATAGTGTTGTTATCAATTTAAATGGGAAACTAGAGTTATGATCACCAAAGGTTTTGGGTATTGACAGTTACTAGGTAATGCTAGAGACCCTCAGAATGAGTAGAACAACAGAATATCCCTAACTATGATACTATCAGACTTGTCTCTCGACCCCACCAGAAAATTTATTATCTAATTCTCTTGAACTTAGATAATTTATCTATATCCAAACGGATGTTATCTCAGGTAGATTAATCCAGTTACAACATTAATCATTAAATAGAAGGTTGGTAGCTTCTGAATCCCTGTTGATAATTCCCGTCCTCTAGTTTATTTCTCTATTAGCAGCAAAAATAACCTAAGGCATAATCTAATGTTTGCAACCACTAGATTTCATTTAAAACCACAGAATTTCAAGATGTTCTACTACTCCTTGAATCCGTTAAACACCTAGCATCATATCAAACTCTAATCCTTGGATCCTATAACCCCGGCTAATGGAATTAACCGCTCATGATTTGATGAAAGAAATCACAAGTTGAATTCATGATTATAATAATCAAATTACGTATAGATGGAAAACAACAAGCAATTTCTTCAATTAAATCCCAAGTTAGAAATACAAGAATAGTTGATAAGAAAGAAAACTAAGAATAATTGGTGAAAGAAAATAATGTACGTGTGTCTCTCTCCAAAGTTCTTGTTTGAATAATAAAAACTTGATTATTTAAAAACCCTTAAAATTACTATTTATACTAAAGCCTAATTAAGGTAATAAAATAACAAAATCACAGCTGGGGTTAGATTTAGGTGATGGCATATTGGTGTTAATCATCAGGCTTCTGACGGTGTCTCAAATATGTCGTCAGAAGTTATTCCTTCTTAACTTGTTCTACCTCACTCTGATGATATCCTTTGATGGATTACCAAAGGAGTGACGGTGTGCAGCAAATGTCGTCAGACCTTTAGCTTATTTCACCATGTTCTGTCCCACTTGAAGGCATCTTCTGATGGCTTACCACACTTGTGACGACATATTGAGAATGTCGTCACCTTCATCCAGCAACTCTTCTTCACTGTTCTTCATGACGCCTTTTTCTGGTAGCTTACCACATCTCTTACGGCGTCCAAGAAATACCGTCAGACTCATATCAGCTCACTTGTACCAGATTTTACATTTTTTGTTCATCTTTTATATGTTTTCCTCCCATCCTTGCTACAACTACAATATCACAAGAAAACGATCAAAAATAACCAAAAGTTGCTTAAGACTTCGCAATTATTTAGAGTTAAAAGTCTCAAATGTGTTAGAATCTTCTCACACATCAACACCCTCAACTTAAAATAATTGCTTGTCCTCAAGCAACCAAAACACAACTAAGAGAATAGAAAATACAATCAGCAGCCAGTCACTCGACTTTGCTAAAAAACACATGCATCCTCTCCAAGGCCAATCAACTTAAAAATCAGCTATGCCAAATTTTTGAAAATAACCATGGAACTCATAGAAATCAAGGTATGGAATCCATTCAGCAACAACAATCCTACATGCATCTACATCATATTCACTAAAATAAGTCAACAAATGGTAGTATACCTATTGTGCCCTCCCAGTAAAGAAATTTCCTTTTTCTCTCATTATCAGCAATCAAGGTATAATCATGGGGATAATCACAAAGGCTCTCGCACTCAGAATGATGTTCAACCAATGTATGCCAAATACCATATGCTTGCCCTTATCAACATTACTGAGGTGTCTAGTCAGGTAAGCTAGGATCACTATTGGACTTTCTCAGGCTTCTAACTTAGGCTAGGGGTTGGTATGGTATTAAGCAGCATTTAGAGTGACTAACCTCCTTGGCACTACCTTATCTTGTGGGGTCTACTTATTTACCTCATTTTCTTTTTTTTCTCTTGATGGCAAAACAGGGTATGTTCTTTCTTTTTATTCAAACAATTTTCATTTTATTGCTCTTTTTCACCAACACCCAACTATCAATTTCTTTTTTTAGGACTTTTTTTCTTTTCTTTTTATTTTACCCTTCTTCATACCCAATTTATCTCACACACCCCTATAATAGCCACCCTCAACTTAGGCGCAAATGTGGACTAAGGGGTATAATGCATTACAGGGAAGGTCATTTAGGCTAAAAGTGACTAAAATTCAAAAACGGCTTATGATCCTTTCCTAACTCCTATCCTTAAACTATGGTAAGACGAACTGAGAAAGTTCTAGATTAGGCAATACAAAGGGAACATAGTAAAGCCTCACACACACTTGGCATATAAGCATATTACCAGCTACTACTCATCAAGTTCATGCAAATGTTTGGCAGTGATTGTCAAGTTACTAGAACTAATACCATAACAAGATTCACACATGGTCACAATTTAATGTAGTTCACACAGTTATGGAATCAAACCAATGGAGAGGTTCTCAAAAATTCATCAAACATGCAGACTGCTTCAAGTATAAGTAGTTCTCCTAGTTACTATCACAATTGGTACAACGACAATACACCCCCACAACCTCAACTTAAAATCAAAACAAAATGAAACTAAGGGTTATGTTATACCTGGAGTGGGTTATTCTCAGGACTCATGGGTTGCCTCCGATGCAGTACTTGATTTAATATCGCGACATGACGCAGGTGGCTCAATTACCCCGAACTTCATCGAGAGAAATAATGGTGACGCTTTTCACTGATTCTTATGGTCCAATGTAAAGCTTTACCCATTGCCTATTTACCTTGAAGGTACTGCCATCTTCATTTTCAAGATCCACTACTCTAGAGGAATGGACTTGGCTTACCTTAAAAGGGCCTGACCACTTAGATTTCAGCTTTCCTGGAAACAATTTAAGTCTGGAATTAAACAGAAGTACCAAGTCCCCTCTTTTGAACTCTCGATTCTCTATCTTCCAATCATGGTACTTTTTTATTTTTTCTTTATACAAACCTTCTCACTCATATGCCCTAAGATGGAATTCATCCATCTAATTTAGTTTCCCTAATCTTATTTCTACCGCCTCCTTCCAGTTTAGATTTAACTACTTGAGTGCCCATAAGGCCTTGTTTTCCAGCTCTATTGACAAATGGCACGCTTTTCCATAGACTATTTGAAATGGTTCCAATAGGTGTCTTTGAAGTAATTCGGTATGTCCACAAGGCATCATCAAGTTTTTGTGACCAGTCTTTTTGGCTAGCATTCACTGTCTTAGATAGGATGGACTTCACTTCATGATTCGACACCTCCACTTGCCCACTGGTTTGCGGGTGATATGGAGTAGCCACTCTATGGTGTTTTACACCATACTTTACCAGAGCTGCTCAAAATAGTTTATTGCAAAAGTGAGATCCTCTATTGCTTATGATAGTATGTGGTACTCTGAAGTGATACAAGATGTTTTTCTTGAGAAATACAATTACTCTCTTTCCCTCATTGTCAGCCAATGCGATAGCTTCAACCCACTTGGACACATAATCAACAGCAACCAGAATGTACTTCATCCCGTAAGTATTTACAAACGGACACATGAAGTCAATACCCCATACATCAAATAACTCCACTTCAAGCATCTTGGTCAAAGGTATTTCGTGCTGTTTAGACATCGATCCCTATCTTTGACACTGATCACATTCCTGCACAAACTTATGAGCATCTTTAAATAATGTTGTCCAATAATCGCCACTCTGCAATACCTTCCTGGCTGTTCGGTCACCTGCATGGTGACCCCCAACTGGGGAAGCATGACATGCCTCCAGTATACATCGTATATCTAATTCAGGCATGCATCTCCGTATGATATTGTATGCACATCACCTGAAAAGATAAGGGTTATCCCATAAAATAATGTGTTACATTATGCAAAAACTTCTTCCTTTGGTGGAACGAAAAGTGTTCTTGGAGGATCTCACTCACAACGTAATTTGCATAATCAGTGTACCAAGGTAATGTTTACACAACAGTTGCCAGGATCTCCTCATCTGGAAACACATCATTTATCTTTGTTTCATCACTAACTTCCTATCCACCTTCCATTATAGATAGATGATCTGCAACCTATTTTTCATAACCTTTTCTATCTTTGATTTTGAAATCAAACTCTTGTAGTAGCAAAACCCATCTAATAAGCCTTGGTTTAGCATCTTTCTTGGCCATCAAGTACCACAAAGAAGCATGGTCTATAAGGATTACCACTTTAGTTCCAAGCAGATATGACCTGAATTTCTCGAAATCATACACCACGGCTAGCAATTCTTGTTAGGTTACTGTGTAATTCTTTTGTGCTTCATTCTGTGCTTTGCTAGCATAATACATCAGGTGAAACAATTTATCCCTCTTTTGTCCTAATACAACACTTAGTGCAACACCACTTGCATCACACATTATTTTAAACGGTTTGGCCAAGTCAGGTACAATAACAATGGGGGTTTCCACCATCTTCTTTTTAAGGCATTCAAATTCCTTCAAGCACTTATCATCGAAGAGAAATTTAAATTTCTTCTCCAATAACTTGCAAAGTGGACTTGCATCTTTTGAGAAGTCTTTTATAAATCTCTGATAAAATCCTACATGACCAAGAAAACTACGCACTCCCTTTACTAAAATGGGGGCGATAATTTCTCGATAACTTCAACCTTTGCTCGATCAACTTTAATCCCTTTTTCAGAAATTTGTGGCCGAGCACAATACCCTCCTTTACCATAAAATGGTATTTTTCCCAGTTAACCACTAGATTAAATTCGATATATCTTTGTAAGGTCACATTCAGATTCTCTAGACATATTTTGAATAAATCACCTACCACTAAGAAATCATTCATGAATACCTCTATGGTGTCTTCTACCATGTCAGAGAATATAGACATCATGCACTATTGAAAAGTGGCGAGTTCATTGCATAGCCCAAATGGCATCCTTTTAAATACAAATATGCCATATAGGCATGTGAACATCGTATTCTCTTGGTTTTCCAAAGCAATACAGATTTGGTTATACCTAGAATAACAATCCAGGAAGCAATACCACCCACGACCAGCCAATTGATAAAGCATCTGGTGCATGAAAGGCATTGGGAAATGGTCCTTTAGTATCCAAGAGTTCAACTTAAGATAGTCCATATAGACTCTCCACCTGGTCACTGGTCTGAGTGGAATCAGCTCATTTTTCTCATTAGCAACCACTATCAAACCACCTTTCTTGGGCATACATTAAACTAGGCTCACTCACTTACTGTCAGAAATAGGTTAAACTACTCCTACATCTAACCACTTAATAATCTCCTTTTTAACCACTTCTTGCATTGGTGGGATAAGACAACACTGATGCTCAATGGTAGGAGTACAGTCTTCTTCTAGTTGGATTTTGTGCATATAGATGCCAAGAGGAATACGAATAATGTCTGCGATGGTCCATCCGATTGCTCTCTTGTGCTTCTGAAGTGCTGAAATAAGTGCAGTTACCTATCGTTCTTCCAAATAGGCTGCAATAATAACAACTAGCATGTTCCCTTTTCCAAGAAATACATATCGTAAATGACCCAACAACTCTTTCAATTCCAACACCGGAGGTTCTTCAATGGATGACTTGGCTGGTGGTGTTGGTCGATTATCCAGATCTAGGTCGACCTTTTTAGGATCTTAAAAATACAAGCCCAGGCTGGTCAGGGCACAAACTGTCTCTTCATATTCCTCAATGCCTTCGCTTTCATAGTTTATCACAACCGCTGCTAAGGGCTCGATAATAAGCTATACAGTTTTGAGCACATCCTGTTCGTCCTCAAAGTACACATCAACTACTGAGAACACACTTAATTCCTCATGCTGTTTCATTGATTTTCCTATATTAAACCTTATATTTTTATCGTTCACCCTGAATAATAGCTCATTCACTCTCAAATCGATCAATACACTTCCAGTTATGAGGAAAGGTCGACCCAGGATTATGGGCACCTCAAAGTCCACCTCACAGTCCAGAATGACGAAGTCTATAGAGAATATGAAATTGGAGACCTTGACTAGCACAACATATGAAATGCCAATAGGTCGCTTTACTAATCTATCGGCTATTACTAGCCTCATGTTGGTCAGTGTGGGATTTCCCAAACCCAACTTTTTATAGATAGCCAATGGAATCAAGTTAACACTTTCTCTTAGATCGCCAATGCTTTGGTGAATTCCATAGTTCCAATTGTGCAGGGAATAGTGACTACACCTGGATCAAACTTTTTTTGCGTCAAGGTCCCTGTTGAAATAGCGCTACAGTGGCGGAGGTCTGCTTTCAGTTTGCAACTCACTGCTCATTTCTTGGTTATAAGATCTTTCAAAAATTTTGCATACCCTGGAATTTGCTCAAGGTCCTCGATCAAAGGCATATTTATAGTCAATTGCTTGAGAATTGCCAGGTACTTGCTTAACTTTGCATCATCTACCTTCTCTCTCAGCCGTTCAGAAAAGGGAGGTGGTGGCCGTGGAATAGGTTTCAACACCACTTCCTTCTTTTTCTCCTTGTCTGATAAGTCAATAGAACTATTTGGTTTCTCCAACTCCCCTGAATGGTGTTTTGTTGGTTCATCTGCAATTTCCTCAATATTCTTAGATTAGTCAACAGCAGGGCTAGATAAAATCTTACCACTCCTAGTGGTGATTTTTGACATAAATTATCAGTCTTATGATCTTGAGTTGCTTGAGCAAGTAAAGTACCAATTATTCCATGGTTTAGTGCTGAGGATAGTTGACTCATCTATTGCTCTAACTGCTAGATAGAAGTTGAATGTGAACTAACCAACTAACTCATAGTGGAAAATTCACTCCTCATACTGGCTACACCTGCATTAGTAGCCTCTACTCCCTTCAATAGTTCTTTCATCATATCTTCCATCAAACACTTTCCCAAACTAGTTGCAACAGCTTTTTAATGTGCTACATGAACATACAATCATTTCTGCCATTGATGTATCTCCCTTTTTCTTGCTCCCTGTCTTTATGATTAGGATTTTCATTCCTATTCCTACCTTGATTCCCTTGGATATTGCCTCAAAAATCCACCTGATGAGTAAAATAGATGACTTCTTCTTCAGTCTCCATATCATCACGGTCCCAAGTCATTATAGCTCTCACCTGTTTCATCCTTCCTGACATTAAGTGCTTGGTGAGCAGGTCTATTTGAGTCTTTAGATGGGCTATGTCTTGATCATTTTACTCATTTTTTTTCTCTGTTCCTCCTTCATTCCAATAGGTACAGTTGGAATTGTAACCATAGAATCACTGGTGTACCAAGCCCTACTTAATTTGGTCATCCTATTCAGTATATTAGCAGTATCTTGAAATGCAAAAGTAACAAATGATCCTCCATCAGTGTTATCTACCATTGGCCTTGTCACAGAGTTAAAAGATCTGTACAGAGTCTCCATCAAATGTATGTCCGTCATGTTATGATTTGGACATTGTGCCAGCTTCTTCTTGAACCACTCCCAAGTTTCATGAAAAGCCTTATTTGGGAGTTGCCTAAAATTGTTGAACTCATCCTTCAACTGTACCCTCCTGGACAACGGAAAGAACCTTTCTAGGAAAGCTCCTCTCAACTGCCTGCAGTTGGTTATAGACTCAGGCGTTAACTCATTTAGCTATAATGCTGCCTCACCGTACAGAGACAATGGGAACAACCTTAGTTGGATAACGCTCTGGCTTACCCTCGGGTTATCAAAGGATTTGCAAATGGTGAAAACATTCACCAGATACAGATTGGGTTCATCTTCAGGAAGGACTCAAAACAACCCTTTCATATTTAAAATATAGATTATTGTGCTTGTAATATTGAAGTTTTCTCCTGGTGCCAACAGCGGCGGAATAATCGTTCCTATTGCACCTGCTCCATCCACATCGTCATTCTCTTCAACCTCATAACATAGTGGTAGTTCTGCCATTATGCTTATGTGATGGAGTTTTGGATTGGGTATTGCTTAGTGAAACCTAAAGTAAATATCCTATAAATAAACAAAAACAACAACCGAGCGTAAATCAAGGAAACTTAACTATCAGCAAATTTTCACACATAAAATTTTCAGTCTACAACCGTAATCCCCGACAACGGCGCCATTTTTGATAACGCTCAAATTACACTCTTGAATGGGTGTAAGCGATCGTTGTCAGTATAAAACTCAACTAGGTTGGGGTTGAATCCCATAGGGAATAGGGTGTGAACGTTAATTTTTTTACGAAATACTTTACTGGTAGTTTATTGTTTCCGAAAGATGGGGATTTAAATTTCAAAATGAATCAATCTTTACTTTCTGAATTATAGTGTTGTTATCAATTTAAATGGGAAACAAGAGTTATGATCACCAAAGGTTTCGGGTATTGACAGATAGTAGGTAATGCTAGAGACCCTCGAAAAGAGTAGAACAACAGAATATCCCTGACTATAATACTATCTGACTTATCTCTTGACCCCACTAGACAATTTATTATCTAATTCTCTCAAACTTAGATAATTTATCTATATCCAAATGGATTTTATCTCAGGTAGATTAATCTAGTTACGACATTAATCATTAAACAGAAGGTTGGTAGCTTCTGAGTCCCTGTTGATAATTCCCGTCCTCTAGTCTATTTCTCCGTTAGAAGCAAATAAAACCTAAGGCATAATCTAATGTTCGCAACCACTTGATTTCAGTTAAAACCATAGAATTTCAAGATGTTCTACTACTCCTTGAATCCATTAAACACCTAGCATCATATCAAACCCTAATCCTTGGATCCCATAACCCCGGCTAATGGAATTAGCCGCTCATGATTTGATGAAAGAAATCACAAGTTGAATTCATGATGATAATAATCAACTTACGTATAGATGGAAAACAACAAGCAATTTCTTTAATTAAATCCCAAGTTAGAAATCCAAGAATAATTGATAATAAAGAAAACTAAGAATAATTGGCGAAAGAGAACAATGTACGTGTGTCTCTCTCCAAAGTCCTTGTTCTGAATAATGAAAACTTGATTATTTAAAAACCCTCAAAATTGCTATTTATACTAAAGCCTAATTAAGGTAATAAAATAACAAAATCACAGCTGGGCTCGGATTTAGGTGACAACATATTGGTGTTGATCGTCAGGCTTCTAACGGTATCTCAGATATATCGTCAGAAGTCATTCCTTCTTAAGCTATTCTGCCTCACTCTGATGATGTCCTTCGATAGCTTACCAAAGGACTGACGGCGTGTCGCAAATGTCATCAGACTTTCAGCTTATTTCACCATGTTCTGTCCCACTTGACGGTATCTTCTGACAACTTACCACACTTGTGACGACATATTGAGAATGTCGTCACCTTCATCCAGAAACTCTTATTCACTATTCTCCTGACGCCTTTCTCTGGTAGCTTACCACATCTCTGACGGCTTGTAAGAAATGCCGTGAGACTCATATCAGCTCACTTGTACCAGATTTTACTTATTTTGGTCATCTTTCCTATGTTTTCCTCCCATCCTTGCTACAATTGCAATATCACAAGAAAACGATCAAAAACAACCAAAAATTTCTTAATACTTCGCAATTATTTTGAGTTAAAAGCCTCAAATGTGTTAGCATCTGCTCAGACATCAACCATCATAAGTTTTCTCCAATGCTTGCCCCCTACAGTTGAATCTAACAAATTTTTTGTGTTATGGTCAAGAGATTTAGGGAAAGTGTAAGCCAATACCTCATTGATCTATTTGTTATATGGACAATCCTTAAGAAGAGATCTAAACCTCTCCTAAGCATGATATAAGTTCCCATCCGCCTTCTACTTAAAACTCAAAATTTCACTTTATAACCTTGCAGTATTTCCTAATGGTAAGAATCTGATGAGCTGCTTTCTTACCATATAATCCTATGTAATGATGATTTTGCAAGTTCTGGGTTCAATTATTTCTTCACTTCCTCCAAAAGTGATAAGGGGAAGAGAGTGAGCATCACATAGTCTATGAAGACTTCAGCAGAAATGAAGGTGTCACTGATCTCCAAGAAATTCTGCAAATAGACATGTGGATCCTCAGGTCACAAGCTAGTGAACTACCCACTGTTGATCTACGATTGGTGGATGTAACATTAGTTTTGAGTGGGATTTCCACTTTGTGTACTATCATGTAGGCTTGTATTCTTCAGCCATTGGCACAGGAATAACTTTTTCCTGTTGAATTTAAGGTATCCGATAGAGAAGTATTGCTTCTCTCCTTAACTGGCGTAAACATTGATCAGGTTCGGGATATGGGTCAACCAAATCCCTTTCCCTTGCTAGTTTACTTGATTTTTAGTACCTATAAAACAAGATATGGGTCAACCATTGTACTTTTCATTTTTAATTCCCCAGCAATGGCACTAAAAATGTGTTGCATCCTTGTGCACAAGAAAGTGTACATGGTCACCCAAGTATCAAAATGGCCATTATAAGCCAAGTATCGATCCACTTATACTTATGCCCAACAATAGTATAATTTTAATATTACTACAAAGATTAAAAAAAGTGCAGGAGTAACTAATAATGTTTGAGAATTGAAAACTTAAAGTAACCATAAATAATGCTATTATATAAAGTGCTTGAAGAATAATGGGGAGAAATCTAGGGTTACGGAACTACCAAAAATCCTACTTAGCTATGAAATTTGTTGGTTTAGTTAATTACCTTGATTTTTTATTCCAAGAGTTAATAACATGATTGTGGTCTTTTGAGCATCTAATCGTCTATCTAACTTAGCCCCACAACTATATCATTGAGTGGGGATGTGAGAACTAAGTTAAACGCCTTTATATTCCATCTCTTATATGAACCAAATTGGAACAATAAGGTATATTCCTATCCTAAATGCAAGTCATAACTTTAATTTCTTGAACATTTTGAGATCCTATTCCATATATCCCACGTTCTTATCCATTGTTCCTTCTTCTAGGATCTTAATTGAAATATAGGTTTATCCTAAGGGTCAGAATTTGATAAGTAGTAATAACAAGGATATATGAACAGCCACACATGATAATAAACATAAACCAACTTAATTATAAGCTTAAGTATTCATGTTTTTGGCCTCAACCCTAGACGAAGGTGTTTATCCTCATGGATTTACAACGAATCGCAAGATCAAAATTCATGTAGATAAGCAATAGTAAACAAAAGAAAATATTAAGAACCATAAGAAAGCCTCCTAAAGTCTATTTCTATCCCAATGGTCATCTAAGGTGTTTACAACAAGTCCCAAGTTCCTTATTTATAGTTAGAGGGAATTACAATTTTGAAAACAAGGGTGTGGCACGTCCATGCATCGTAATGATAAGGGGTGTGTCACACCTTTATCATGGATGCTCACTATTTTGTGACATGCTATTTTTTTTCCAAGCACGTGTCACTCCCTAATCTCGGAGGAAAGAGGGTGTGGCATGCCCATGTGCTTAGGATTTCCATATTTCATCAATGTTTTCTCCATCCATTTAGCCTTGAGTTCCTTACTTCATAGTGCGTTTACACTATCAAAAGACCTTGCTTTGCTACCAAATATCACTCTTAACATCCAACATAACCTCCTATGATATTAATTAAAACACAAGGAAATCCATCAAGATAACTAGAACAACACATAGCTCAAGCTAGTAACACTAGTTTTCTCGTCTAAACTCTAAGTAATCGTTTTAATCCAAACTTGTTTTGAACACACCTTAAACATTATATACAAGTAATTTAACACATAGATGCTCCATTGTATAATATCAACTCATTACACACATGAGAAGTCCTCAAAACTAGGCTGAAAAAGTGTAGATTATGACACTTAGGTGCATAAATCCACCTAAGATTATCAACTCAGACTTTACCAAGGCTAACATTCACACACGCTTTAAAATCCTCTGTGCTTCCCATGTAATGCTTAACGCAATAACCATTCACCTTGAATGGGGCATCTCTATCTTGATTTAGCTCAATTGCACCATGTGGTAATACTCTTACCATGGTGAATGATCCAAACCACCTAGACTTCAGGTTGTCAAAAAAAAAAAAGTCTCAAATTATACAACAAGACTATATCACCAAGTTGGAATACCCTCTTCTCAATTTTCTTGTCGTGGTACACCCTTCATCTTATCCATATAGAAGGCTGAAATTTCTTAAGAACAGAGGTAAAACTTGTCTAACTCATTTATCTTATTCAGTCTTAAGTGTGAGGCATCACTCCACCCAAAGTTCAGCTTTTTTAACACCCATAGTTCCTTATGCTCAAGTTTAATCGGCAAGTGACATGCCTTATCGTAAACAAAATACTAAGATTAGGCACCTATACGGATTTTATAAGTTGTACGATAGGACCAAACTACATCATCTAACTTTTTGTACCAGTTATTTCAATTGGCATTCACAGTCTTTACCAAAATAGACTTGTTCTCATGATTGGAGACTTCAACCTGTCTACTTGTCTGTGGATGGTAAGGTGTTGCTACATTATGTTCACACTATATTTCTCAAGTAGGTCCTTGAATAGAAGATTGCAAAAATGGGATGACCATCACTTATTATAGATTGTAGAGTACAAAAATGAGAGAAAAAAATTAAACCACCATCACTGATTATAGCTTATAGAGTACCAAACTGAAAGAAAATATTTTTCTTCAAAAATGTTGTGACACTTTTGACTATCATTATTGGGAAAAGAAATAAATTCCATACACTTCGACACATAGTCAACTGCCACTAATATATACTTCATGCCATGTGACCCAAAAATAGACCTATGAAGTCAATGCCCCACACATCAAATAACTCAAGCTGAAGAGTTGGTGTCATGGAGAGCTCATTCTTCCACAAGTTATTGCTCAACCTCTAGAATTAGTCGTAGGCCCGAGCATAGTCATATGCATGTTTATAGATCATTAGACAGTATTAAACACATTACAAAATAATATAGGTAGTGCAAGTACCTCTATGGTGACCCCCAACTAGAGACAAATAATAGGCCTTATGAATACTCATTATTTCAGGTTGGGAATACACCTATGAATTACACCATCCGTACACAACCAAAATAAGTATGTCTCATCCCAAAATAACTTTCGTACCTCATGTATAAATGGTTTTAGCTATTAAAACAACATGTCTTTTGGAATGAGGTCACTTGCATAATAATTGGCAAAACAAACAAACCCAGAGATTAAGTCTTGTAATGTTTCCAAGATGTGGTCATCTGGAAAAGTATCATCAATCTCAAGCTCATCCCCTAGTTTAAGCATCGCCTCTTCTTCTAGGTAGGATAGATGGTCTGCAACGTGATTTTCCATGCCCCTTTGGTCCTTAACCTTAAAGTAAAACTCTTGTAATAATAGTACCCATCAAATTAATCTAGCCTTAGCATCCTTCTTCGCCATAAGGCAGCTAAGGTCTATATGGTCAGAGTGCACAATGACTTTAGTACCAATAAAATATGATCAAAACTTCTCAATAGCAAACACAACCACAAGCAACTCCTATTTAGTAACCATGTAATTTTTCTGCGTTGGTGATCAATACCCAAACTGCACCTCCAATTTAAGATAAAACGGTTGCTATCAATTAAAATAACCCAACTTAAGTTGGGGTTGAACCTATACGGAATATTTGGAATTATATATCTCTTTTGCTGGAATCAACAACCAATGCAAAAAGTAAATGGGTGGTTTGTAGTAGTCTTCTCAAACAAGTAACAGAACTCCACTTTAGTTGTAATCAGTCAGAAATAAACACTAGGACTGTGTTCCCCCTGGTTTCTCAACTTCATAGGTTTATTACACTTTGTTAAACCAACCTGATATCTTTCATGCAGAATATGATGAGTTATTTACCATCAACTATCTTGTGGACTCATTGACATATTTCACCCTTTAACTTTTGAGTCTCAGGATGCTGAATTTCTAACCCTTAACCCAGATCCTAGATAACTATTACCTTTTGAGTCTCAAGTTATTAGATAAAAGACAATTGTCTTAAGTAGAAGATATGGATTAACCTAGATCAACAATTAATCTTCAAATTACTGTTGTGATTATCTTTTCCTAATCCCTAATTCACTTATAAAGTAAGTAGTTATATACTATATGGGATCTTATGAAGTAAGTAGTGATATACTAGGTGGGATCTTAATGTTTGCAACCGTTAAGAAAGATATTAAACTTAAGCTAACCATAATACATGAAAGAATATTGGTTCGGAACAACTTAGCGCTTCCCCTACTTTGTCACTTTCTAGGGTTCACACAACCCTTGCCTTTAGTCGCTCATTGTTGTGAAATGATCAAAGGAATTCATAACTAAAGACATTTTTGCAATATCACAATAATTAATGAATAAAATCCAAAATCTTTAACTGAATTATCAACCCAAATCAAGAATAAAGTAATCCCAAGATCAAAATCCAATCCTGGAATCCAATATATGTTTGTAAGTACATAGAGTGCATAAAAAAACTATGAAACATCAAAAGAGTATATATAGATTACAAAGAATCCCTAAAAATTAAATACCACATGAAAAAGGAAAATTGAGGTCGGTGTCCACCTACTAAATGACCTATGGGCCGTATGTGGAACCTATAGACCATAGGTGGTCCCATATAGTTGCCCATTTTCCTTCAAGTTCTCTTGAAATCTCAAGACTTGGCACCTTTGCAACCTACTCTAGCACTAACGCCCCATAGGTTCAACCTACGGGCCATAGGTGTCCTCAAGAATTGACATGGTCTTCTTTTCTGTAATTTTGAGTCTCTGGATCTCAATTTTTGACACCAACTTTGGCACCTATGAACCTTATATAGCACATACGTGCCTTAGGTTCCCACTTTCATGGCCAAAAACTTCAAGCTTCACTCTTTTCTTTCAGAATTGTCCCAAAACCTAATTTCTTACAAAAACATAACAAAAGCACATCATATCTAACAAAACAACCTAAGTAACTTGCATATTTTCATAGTTTTAAGCATTGAAAGTTCTATGAATTCATAGAACATAAAAACCCTCAACTTAGAATGTTTGCATGTCCTCAGGCAGCACAATAAAACAAAACAAAATAATGATGCTGAACTAGGAGCTCTAAGCTATCTAAGGCAGTCAATTTAAGCTCTAAAATATTACCCCTTCATATTTCAACAATTCAAAACCAATTATGTATATACATGAAGCACAACATTATGACACGAGGGAATCAAGATATGGAATTACATTAGCAGCAGAAATCTATGAATATATATAAGTTACACTACCCAGAGAAGTAAGCAGCTAGTAATACAACCCATATGCTTCACAACAAAGAAGCTCCACTCACTCATATGAAATAATGCATGTCAATGTAGGGATGGTCAAGAGACACTCATGCTCTCAAGAAAAGTTCCACAAATGTACATCAAATACCAGAGGCTTGCCCTTATTTTCTTTACCTTTTTTTTTCAGACAGACAAGTTAGGATCACTATATGACTTTATTCTGCTTGTAAAGTAGGCTTGGGGGTTGGTATGGTACATATGGATATATTATTAACGAAGCATCCTTGGAACTACACTTACATTGGGACCCACTTATCAATTAATTTTCATTTTATTCCACTATTATTTCTCTATTTTTTATTCTTTTATCCTACATTCAGATTGGGTGTGTCTTCTTTTATTATTTTTTTCCTCTTATTTTCTTTTCTTTTCATTTTATTTTTATATCACACCCAACCCTACTATCATTTTTCTTATTTTACCCTTCTTCATACCCATTTTACATTACATACCATATGATAGCCATCCTTAACTTAGATGATTTGCTTGAGTTAAGGTGCATAATGTCCAAGAAGGACCAGGGCCAAAATAGGTTCATTGTAACACAATGGGAAGGTGAAAGGTGTAAAATGAAAAATAAGCTACAAGGGCCAAAAATCAAGATAAAGGGATACTTATTCACACATGAAAGGTCATTTAGGCTAAAAGTGGACTAATATAAAAAAAATGGTCTATGATATTTTCCTAACTAACTATCTTACAACCTTGGCACGACTAATTGACCAAGTTCTAGATTTAAGATACAAAGGAAACTAAGTAGTATCTTAAACACATATCACATAGAGTCATATCATAAGCTACTATCTGGATCATCATGTCCTTAATTCAATGCCATAGAAAGATCCACAAAGGTTATATATTCACATAGTTGTAAAAAAAATTCTTTGAGGGTTATCGTTTTTCTCAAAAATCAATAAACAAAATATGCCAACTTCCCTAGATAATAAAAAATCTCCTAATTAGCAAAAAATACAACACAATAAGAAATTAAACACAATATGACACAAAATTAACCTAGACATATCGATTCTACAACCATACCATAGTCGATAGAAAAAGAAGCACTGGAACAAAAACCTATGGTGGCTATGGTATACCCTACCCCAACTAAAAGACTATGCATTATCCCCAGTGCATGTAAATAATTTAAGGCAAGTGAATGAGAACATTGTTGTGATGCACAAGGCATCCTCATCATAATCATCCCTATGTGGGGGTATCTTAACTGGCAGAGGTGATGATGGTGGTGGTGCACCACTAGAGGATGCACTCGTATCTATCTTAGCATGACTTTACCTATCAACAAAGTTAGTCTCCCTTGAATTATGTTTGGGCCATTTCAGGGCCTGGTCAAATGGTATGTTAGGATACTAGAAGTTTGTCTCTCTGCCTATCTTTGTCTCAGATATGAGGACCATCTCTTCTATATCTGCTAACAAGTCAAAATATCTAGGTCTATATGGAGGTATCAGCTGAAGAACTATATATACAACTGGAGATATGGCTGAAATAATGCTCTCAATGAGAGAGTGTATCTCTACCCTTTAGTAATGCCACCTACTCTGTAATATCAACCAGATTGGGTACCTTAATATCACTAAATCAGGCTAACACTCATCCCTTAAAAGCATCTCTGCGGGTATACACCTCAGCTCAAAACTGTAACTTCTTAGCCCTGTGTCTAGCCTTTAATCTAATATCTATCACCTTAAGTGTCATCTATACCCAAGGCCAGATATTCTCATATAATGATTCCACCTCGGCCTCAATATTCTCTAGCTGAGCGATGGTAACTCTCTAACTATCTACTAAGCTCTGCAAAAACTCATTAAATACAAAAGCCATACCTATAATAGCAACTATAGTAGTGGGGTGAGGGGTAATGCAAATGTCCCCACTAGCTCCAAAGAGGAAGATGGAACTAAAGTGGATATGGCCAGAGTCCCCTTGCCCTGTGTACTTATCTTGAGGGCCTCTCTCTGATCCCCCATCTCAAAATCTATGCTAACACCAACATCTATTCTCTTTATAAAACTAGGCTCTACAAGAACTTATGGGCCCTAAAAATGGGTCAAAATCACTATCAAGGGCGTACGGGACCTCTATGCAATGATCGGGTTTGGTGGATCCTTAATCATACTAGTATTAGCCATACCTATTGCCTTTACTCTAAAATTAACACTAGGAATCTCTAGCATACTGGCCTTATTACATAAAAACTATACAAGACAAGAAAAGGGTAATGTGGTCTTTTCCCCAAATGCTTGCTCATGCATCTTATAGCTGGTTATTGTTGCAAAATAAACATCATAACAAATATCCATGCTCGCAAAGAATGTTGTACTATACTAATAAAGAAAGTTGTGTTTTGTAGCCAGACATAATTGATAACGTACTAACAGCCACCAGAACTTTGTCATGAAATTTAAGACTGCCTTCTTAATCATACCTTACCTCTCAACCCAAGGGGCATCCATACTAAGAGGTGAAATATAAATAGCAACCTATATCGCCAAACCTTTCTTTTCACTCTTGTTCTCATCCTTTCATATGGCATATCTATCACGTACTAATCTTAAATGGTGATCACACTCTATTGTAGACATAAGTGGTAATAATTTAGGCTAAAAAGGACTTGGTGGATGTCCATCTCTAAAATATAAACCTTGACCCCTCTTACAAGCAGCTACTCTAACTGTGGTTGCTTTTTATCCCTCTTACCTCTAGGCGTAGTATAAGATACAATGGTGTGATAGGAGGAATAAAACTCCTACACCAATGTCGGGATATATGAATCTAGGAGTCTAGTATTCCACCCCAATTGATATATATATATAAATATATATATTAAACTCAACCTGAAACAATGGTGCCCCTGACAAATCTATCTGTCTCTCCTAATAAATGTCCCTCTTGGGCTTGCCCATCTCATTCATAAAATTATCTCCCTTATAAAGCCGTTGAAGTCCCTATGCATATTATCTTGGGTTTATATCATCAATTGGCTCAACTAAGATATTCATATCAGTTAATGCCTGATCTGTCTAATTTGGTGGCTCTGTATGTAAAGGTGGTTTCTAATATGAAGTTTGATGTGTACCCTTCTCAGATTATGGTACTATTGATGACTGCTCCAGATCTACTACCGCAGACTCATTTTATGGTCCCTCATCAGACTGGGGGTCCAATGTAGCTGACATTGGAGGTAAATTAGACTCCACCTCCTCCTTCTCATTCTTTCGCTTATCATACTAGGAAGAGTATAGATATGACATCCTAGACTTCTTTATCCTCAGTCTAGGTACTTGTGTATTAGATTGTGGCTGAACTCTAGGCCAAGTATACATAGGTCATCTGCCCCACTATGAACAGTATGCAAGTGGTACACCCAAGGTATCCTTAATAGTCTCAGTTGTAGCATATTTCTGGGCTCTAGTTCGTGGCCTCATCACTCTGGTTAGGTCAGCTCTAGATGGTGAAACTGGGTACTCCTCCACCAAGCCACTACTCTCAGAGGAGTCATCCCTTTACCTCAAAAGTGAAACCTTCTTCTTTTAAGCCTTAGGTTCCATGTATACCTAAAAAACTAAGTATTAGTGTTTCAAAGTTAGTGAGCGACTGTAAAACTTGATGAAAAATTCAAAATTTGAAAACTTCAATTTTCCCTCAATTTTACATCCTTATAACTTATAGTTATCCCAAACATGTCCAATATGCACACATACTAATAGAATCAAATTTTTCAATACAAACTAGCATGCAAACATTCAGGATTCATCTACCTTTTCAACTTTCAACTTTTGTTTAGGGCATGATCATATATTTTAATTGGAGAACAATGCACCACTTTAGGGTTTTTAGATAAACTCATGTTTCCTACAAATAGGTTCATTGATTTCCACATATTTTGCATGAAAATAAACATACCAACTCACTTATTTTTATTTTATCATAAGACAATGTTATTAGGTACCAAGGATGTTACCTTTTATTCAAAGAATAGAAAATGAATTATGAAAAGATAAAGTGAAACCCTAGATTGAATGCGTAATTAGTGAATTTTTACAAGTTGGTACCGAGAACAAGTCGTGCTCTTGCATTTTATCAAGTGTAGGGAAGTGGGGTGGCCCACTTACAGACTCAGATGGACTTGCTGACTAAGCACTTGTTGTTAGGTAAGACTAAAAAGGTTAAGGCCATGGAGTCTCAGTGCACTGTTGTTACTAATACAGATGAGGAGGCAAACTATGTTAATAATCAGGGGGTTTCTGAGGCAATAGCCAAGGGAATCAAGGTCGAAACGTTTTTGACAAGCCTGAATATAAAGATAGGGAGCAAGGAAATTGGAGAAGCAATAATAATAGGAGTGGTTTGTATGTTCCTCCTGGAAGTAAGGATGTTGCACCAACTAGATCTGGCAAGATGTCTATGGAGGACATGATGGAAAAATTATTGAAGGGAGTTGAGGCTACCAGCGCGGGGGAAACCACTATGAAGAGTGAATTCTCTACCCTGAGTTAGTTCGTTAGTTCACACTCCACATCTATCAAGCAATTGGAGTAGTAGATAAGCTAACTTTCCGCAACACTGAACTAAAAAAAGTGGTACTTTACCTAGTGATACGGTTTAGAATCCGCGAAATGATGGCTTATGTATGGTGATTACCACTAGGAGTTGAAATCCGAATAAAGCAAACCAGTAGAGTCTGAGAAGCCAGATAGTTCTATGGATGCTTCAGAGAAAGAAAAAAAGAAGGAAGAGGAAGTGGTGTTGAAATCTATCCTAAGACCACCACCTCTCTTTCCTTAATGATTGAAGAAAAAGGCTGATGATGCCAAATTCAGCAAATTCATGGCAATGCTCAAGCAATTGACAATTAATGTGCCTTTGGTTGATGAACTTGAGCAAATGCCAGGATATGCAAAGTTCATGAAAGACCTTGTAACCAAGAAATTGAAGGTTAGTCATGAGCCAGAGGACAATCTTCTCCATTGTGGCGCTATCTCTACAAGGTCTTTAGGGCAGAAAAAGATAGATTTGGGAGCGTTTACCATTTCGTCTACTATTAGACCCTTGAAGTTCACAAAAAAACTATGCAATTTGGGCGCCAGTATAAATTTAATGCCACTGGCTGTGTACAAGAAATTGGGTTTAAGGGATCCTACCCCAACAAATATGCGGTTAGTAATGGCAGATAGATCTGTGAAGCGGCTTGTTGGCATACTGCATGATGTTTTGGTAAAGGTAGTTGATTTTGTTATGCCTGCTGATTTTGTGGTCCTAGATTGTGAAGTGGATTTTGAACTGCCCATCATTTTTGGTAGGCCATTACTTGTAACAGGGAGAGTGCTAGTAGATATGGAGTTGAACGAGATAAAGTTTAGGTTCAATGACCAAGAAGCATGCTTTAAAATACACTCATCCATGACTCAGTAACATGAGATGAGTGTTTTCTCAATCGTTGACGTCTTCTATGATGATGGTAAAGGGGTATCAACAGGTTGTCTTGACGAAGTCTGAGTAGTTGAGACAACCAAGTCGTGCCGCGTATTGGGAGGCAACCCAAAGTTTTATGTTCAAGCAAGTGTTTTTACTTTTCTAATTAGGATTTAGTACAGAGAAGGTAAAAAATGAGGAGGTCAGCTGAAAAAACATAACGACATCTCTGATAGGCCGTCACAACTGTGATAAGCTATAAGAAATATCATCAGATAGGCCAAACTTAAGGCAACTTCTATTTAGGGGTGACGATGTTTGTAATAGCGTATCACACTTGTGATAAGCCATCACAATTTATCGTCAGCCCAAAGCCTTAAAAGCTAAAATTTTGGGCCCAGTTTAAATCAAATCCGACCCGGCCCAGCACAGGAACCTTTTCAAATTTCTGCTAGTTTTAATTCTTTTCCTTTTGTTTATTTCTTCCCTTAGTTTTTTTCCCACTCTTTGCAAAACACTTCAATAAAACAAGTTCCCATGTGCGTGGGCTTGGAATTCACAATCAAGAGATTCTTCCTGCTTCTTACTTCCTGTTGTGTATGTAATCAGATTAAGGGCCCCATTAGGTATACTCTAATTTTAACTCTTCTTTTCTAGTGGTAAGTGATTTATAGATGACAAACCAAGTCCCCAAGATTCTTGAACCAAGTTTAACTTTGAAAGGAGCTAAAATCACACCTAGGGTCTGTTGTGCAGGCCCAGGGTTTAAGAAGACAGCTCACATTGGAATTCAAGTGGATTTTGATAAATAATGGGGACCAAAAATTGAGTTAAAATTAAAAGTGGGTTCTGATAAGAGATGATGACATTCATGATAGGCTATCATAATTGTGATGGCTTATTAGGAATGTCGTCAAAGGATGACAAAAGTGAAGTGGTTTCTGTTTAGAGCTAACGATATTCGTGATAGGCTATCACAATTGTGACAGCTTATCAGGAATGTCATCAAAATTGGTTAAAATTTTAAAGGTGATGTCTAAGGTTGATGACCATTGTGATAAGCTATCATAGTCGTGATGGATTATCAGAATTTTTGTCACACTTGGAACCTGAAGCATGAATAAGCCGAAATGATTAATGTGTTTGCGTTTGTGCTTTTGTAGACTAACCAATGGTTTTTCTAATGCTACAAGAACCTTAAAATGGCACCAAAAAGAAAGAGCCCAAAAGCACCAAAGAAAGCGACCAAAGAAAGTGTACATCGTAAGCTTATCAACGAGGAATCTGATTACAAGGATGAGAAACCCCTGCTCAGGAAATAAAAGAAAAATAAAAGTTCGAAGAAACCTTTGCCACCTCCACCCATTGAAGTGGAGGATAGTGATGATACTAAGACTACAACACCACCAAAAGTACATCTTCTGAACATATTGCCTTTAAGCAAGAGGGTTCTGAACGACATGAGTCTGACCATGCTGAATCTGAAGAAGAAGAATAGGATGGGTCTGAGGAGTCTGAGTCTGAGGGAATAACATCTGGATCATCGTCCACTGAACAAAAAGATGATGTAGAGTCTCCAGCTCGGGGATCACTTATCAAATGTAAGAACCTCAAAGTTCAAGATAATTCTAGGTGGTAAATTCCCAGGGTAGAGAGCATCTTCATCACTGGGCTCTGCAGAACTGATAGAAGAAGTGCTAAGAGACCAATTCAGGATGAAAAATGATTATCACCAGAGGGTTGAGCAGGTACCCTAAAGTGGAACAGAATTTCCAAGAGTATGGCTTGGGACGGACCACAAAAGGAGGGGGTTCATTTTTCCCTGTACTAGTTCGGGAGTTCTACGTGAACTACCGAGCTCAGTTGGAAAACATGTGCAGGCCAAGTGAAAAAATAATAGATCGGCCCCTGTTGGATAGAGTGCAGGTGAGGGGCGTAAGGGTTGATGTCTCAATCAGAACCATCAATAGGTTCTTACATGGTCCTAACTTCACCCCTCAGGCCACCGTACCATCATTCTATGCTCAGATTAGGAACCGAGAGAAACAATATCCATGGTTGGCTAATATCATAGCTGAAGTAGAACCAGCATGGTTGATCTCTATCTTTATAATCAGACTTGTCATAGAAAGTCCGACCTTGGTTCCCTTGGCAATTGCCTCAAAACCCCCCCTAATAACTCACATAGTTGGCCTCAGCATCAGTACCTGCACATACGGTATCTTGAGCATCCATAGCCTTAATTATTTCAGCCTTGTTGGATAGCAAGTTCTTAGACAGAAAGTCCATCTGCGTCTTCAAGTAGGCCATATCCTGGTCTCGCTGCTCATCTCTATGCTATTCTACAGTAATACCACCAGCAATCGTAGGGCTAGCCACTATAGAATCCTTAGTGTGCTAAGCTCGACTTTGCTTGGTCATTCTATTTAGAATGTTAGTAGAATCCAGAAAAGAAAGGTCAATGAATGAACCACTTGCAGCGTTGTCGACTATTGGCTTTGTCACAGAGTTGAAAGCTCTATACAAGGTCTCCATCAAATGCATGTCCATCATATTGTGGTTCGGACATTGTGTAAGTTTCTTCTTAAACCTTTCCCAAGTCTCATGCAGTGCTTCAGTCGGAAGCTATCTGAAGTTTCTAATCTCATCCCTCAACTGTACCCTTTTGGAGGGTCTAAAAAACCATTCTAGGGATGCACCTTTCAACTGTCTCCAGTTGGTTATAGAATCAGGCTCTAACTTATTCAACCATATTGTTTCCTTTCCAGAAAGACACAATGGTAACAACCTCAATCTGATTGCATTATGACTCACTCCAAAATTGTCAAAGGATTTGCAGATGGTGATGAAGTTCACCAAATGCCTATTAGGATCATCACCAGGAAAGCCTCCAAATAACCCCTTCTGATTCAGGAGTTGGATCATGGTACTTGTTATGCTAAACTTTGCACTTGGTGCGAACGCGGGATGATAGCACCCATTGCACCAGCTCCGTCCATTCCTTCATCATCATTATCAGCCTCATAATGCATGGGTTGTTGACCATATCTACCTCAAGCTGGACGATTTCTGTTGACGTTTGACTGCACTGATGTAGTAACTTGCTCCACTCTCCTTGGGTTCTGAGGATTCAGCAATTCCTCATCACCCAAGTCCTCATCATCAGGGTTTTGGTGATGTTCTTGTTGACCCAAACCTTGCATATTCGCCTGAGCCCTGGCTAGAGCAGCTAATCTTTCTGCTTCCAGTTGTTCAGCCATTCTTCTAATTAGTTAAGGTTTTGAGTTAATTGGTAATAGTGGTGCACCTGAACTTCTTGTCTTTAGCATAAACAACATAGTACATACAATAAATAAAAACAAAAAATAAATTTCAATCAAGGAAATTTAACTATCAGCAAATTTTTGTGTACAAAATTTTCAATCTACAACCGTATTCCCCGGCAATTGCGCCATTTTTTAGAACACTCAAATTACACTCTAGAATGGGTGTAAGTGATCATTGTCAATATAAAACCCAACTAAGTTTGGGTCGAATCCCATAGGGAATAGGGTGTGAACGTCAATTTGTTTACGAAATACTTTACTGGTAGTTTATTGTTTCCGAAAGATGGGGGTTTAAAGTTCACAATGAATCAATCTTCACTTTTTGAATTATAGTGTTGTTATCATTATAAATGGGAAACCAGAGTTATGATCACCAAAGGTTTCAGGTATTGACAAATACTAGGTAATTCTTGAGACCCTCGGGATAAGTAGAACAACAGAATATCCCTGACTATAATACTATCTGACTTATCTCTCGACTTGACTAGACAATTTATTATCTAATTCTCTCAAACTTAGATAATTTATCTCTATTCAAATGGATGTTATCTCAGGTACGTTAATCCAGTTATGGCATTAATCATTAAACAAAAGGTTGGTAGCTTCCGAGTCCCTGTTGATAATTCCCGTTCTCTAGTCTATTTCTCCGTTAGAAGCAAATAAAACCTAAGGCATAATCTAATGTGTGCAACCACTAGATTTCAGTTAAAACCATAGAATATCAAGATGTTCTACTACTCTTTGAATTCTATAAATACCTAGCATCATATCAAACTCTAATCCTTGGATCCCATATCCCCGGCTAATAAAATTAGCCGCTCATAATTTAACGAAGAAAATCACAAGTTGAATTTATGATGAGAATGATAAACTTACATATAAATGGAAAACAACAAATAATTTCTTCAATCAAATCCCAAGTTAGAAACCCAAGAATAGTTGATAAGAAAGAAACTAAAAATAATTGACAAAAGAGAACAATATACGTGTTTATCCCTCAAAATTCTTGTTCTGAATTATGAAAATTTCCCTCCTTAAAAACCATAAAACCTGCTATTTATACTAAAGCCGAATTAAGGAAATAAAATAACAAAATCACAGCTGGGCTCTGATTTAGGTGACGCCATATTGGTGTTGGTCGTCAAGCTTCTGACGGCGTCTCAGATATGTCAACAGAATTCATGCCATCTTGACTTGTTCTGCCTTACTCTGATGATGTCCTATGATGGCTTACCACACTTGTGTCGGCGTGTAGCAAATATCGTCAGAGCTTCAGATTATTTCACCATATTCTACCTTACTCTGACGTCATATTCTGACGGCTTACCACACCTATGACGACATATTGAGAATTTTGTCACTCTCATCTAGCAAATCTTCTTCATTATTCTTCCTGACACCTTTTTCTAGCAGCTTACCACATCTCTAATGGCTTTCAAGAAATGCCATTAGACTCATATCAGCTTACTTGTACCAGATTTTACTTATTTAGTTCATCTTTCCTATGTTTTCCTCCCATCCTTGCTACAACTGCAATATCACAAGAAAACGATCAAAACAACCAAAAGTTCCTTAAGACTTCGCAATTATTTAGAGATAAAAGCCTCAAATGTGTTAGAATCTGCTCACACATCAATGGGTAACAAACCCAAATGAAAGAATCTACAAATATTCTTTTACTCAAGAGGCAAAGTTTTGGTAGGGTATAGTGCGTGTCTGGATGATGCCCACTGATAGAGGCAACATTCTGGGTGATGACCGAGCTATTCTAGTGGCAAGCATAGTGCAGAATCTTTCCTAAAATTTTGGGGAAATCATTGCTGATAAGATAAAGATTAGAATGTCGAGAACTAACACTGCTTACCCTTTCCCTTGTCTTATCATAGAGTTGTGCCAAGCTGCTAATGTACGAAAGATTGCAGGGGTTGATGATGACATTCTTTCCCGAAAGACTCAAAATCCCATACAGTTTGATGAGAATCAGCCAAGATTGAGACTTGACAGAGGTGCAGAGGTAGCAGCGGACCCCCCAGTTACAGATATAGGAGCAACACCTCATTTGGAATTGCAAGATTTAGAGATTGGGCAACCAACTTTTTCAACACAGGCAGGTTCAGTACCTGAGGGGGTGTCAAACCGCCTAGTTCCTACAATAGCAACTGGGTTTGCATTTTATCCAGTTGGTATCATAAAAGTAGCTAAGCAAGCCAAGTGGTGTGAGGCATAGCTATATGCTTTTGCCAAACAATTTGCTGCTACAGTGGACAAGAGAATCAAGGCTTCCCTTAAGCCTTTTGTGACTTTCCTTGAGTAGGTTGCAGATTTAGAGAATCGATTTGATACACGGGCATGAGAAATATCAGGAGCTAATCTTGCTAAATTCAGAGAGGCATTAGATAAGATAAAGACAGATATTGGGGTATTGTAGTAGCACCAGTTTATGATGCCAACAGGTCCGGCCATGCATGAATTTGAGGAATACATACCAATGCTTGACCTCACTGAAGATTCCTTAAAGAAAAAGAAGAAAAAAGAGGGAAAGAAGGGCAAAGATAAGAGAGAAGAGCCGAGCATTGAGGAAGAAAAAAGAGTGTGAGAAAAAGGCAAAAAAAGAAGGCCGAAAATGAGGAGTTGAAGAAAGAAAGAATGGAGTCCCTCGCTGATAATTAGAAATGCGAAACAACCATCTGAGCTAGGGTTGTAGGTGCCTCATCTAGCAGGGCTCCAGCTACTATAAAAACAGATGCTCCCGATGGAAAAAAATAGCATATGATGCAGTAGCAGATTCAGGGACCCAGGATCCATGTGCTTAATTACCTTTAGGTATACCCTAACCCTTAGAGTACTTTATTCTTGATTTTAAGTTGAGGGTGTAGGGTAGGTTGTTGTTGCTACATATTTTGTAGATAATTTGCAGTAATACAAGTACTTGAGGCAGTTAGCTTGTTTTGTGATTTTTGCGTACCTCTTCATTGGTTTGACATGTTGTTTACTGTGTGAATTGCATCCATTGTGACCACGGTGTATCTTTTTTTGACATTAGTCTGACAATTGAATAACCTTTGTTAAACAAGTACATAAACCAGATAAGTAGTGATATGCAAGATACTTGTGTGCCATGTGTGTGTACGGTCTTACTCAGATCCCATTATGTATTAAATCTAGAACTTACCCGGTTAGTTTTGCCATAGTCATAGGATAGGAGTTTGGAAAGTATCATAGGCTGTTTTGATGATTAGTCTACTTTTAGCCTAAATGACCTTCCTAATATGAATAATATCCCTTGATCCTTGTTAGAGCCGAATTAGCCTATTTCTTTTTATGACACCTCTCACTTTCCCATTTATATTACAATAAACCTATTTGGCCCTGGTCCTCCTTGGACACTGTGCACCTTGACTTAGGAAAATAGCCTATGTTGAGGGTGGCTATCATAAGGGTGGGTGATACAAAATGAGT
The DNA here is from genome assembly GCF_002878395.1 of Capsicum annuum. Classification (NCBI taxonomy): domain Eukaryota; kingdom Viridiplantae; phylum Streptophyta; class Magnoliopsida; order Solanales; family Solanaceae; genus Capsicum; species Capsicum annuum. Next base: position 169,025,983 of record NC_061115.1, on the reverse strand, counting down.
ATGAAGAGAGGAAAAATAAAAAAAAGGAATAAAAAGTTGGATGCGGTGAAAAAGGAATAAGAAATAAGAAAGCTATGTAAAATATGTTAAAAAAATAATGTGATAATTGAAAAGAACGCATCCATCTTGAATATGTGTGATCAATAAAAGAAAGGAAGAAAAGAAGGTTAAGAATTGAAACCCCGAGAGTTTAGTGTAGTGTCAAGGAGGCGTAGTCACTCTAAAATGCCCAGACCTAGGATCTACCTTGTCATATGTTACTCCATTTGTTGCTAAGATGTTCAGAATAGAGCTGGAGTTATTATGCAAACCATTTACGGTGTCGACTCCAGTAGGAGATTTTATTATTGCTAGACGAGTCTATTATGATTGTGTGGTGATAGTATGTAGTCGTCCTACATTGGCCAATCTGATTGAACTTGAAATGGTCAATATTGATATTATCATTAGTATGGATTGGCTATCCTTCTGTTATGATATAGTTGATTGTCGAGCCAAGATAGCCCATTTTCTCTTTCCAAGAGAGCCAGTCTTAGATTAGAGGGGTGATTCTATGGTGCCTAGAGGGAGATTTATTTGCTTCCTTAAGGCACAAAAGCTTATTTCAAGGGGGTGTTTGTATCACCTAGTCCAAGTGAAAGATATTTAGGCTGTAAAGTAGGTGCCGACTCTAAAATCTATACCAGTGGTGAACGAGTACTCAGATATGTTTCCTGATGAAACCCCTATATTACTTCCTGTAAGAAAGATCGATTTTGGTACTGATGTGGATCCCGGTACCCAACCAATATCAATTCCACCTTATAAAATGGCGCCTGTAGAACTGAAAGAGCTAAAAGAGCAGTTAAAGGACTTACTTGATAAAGGTTTTATTCAGACCAGTATATCAACTTGGGGTGTGCCAGTGTTTTTTGTACACAAGAAAGGTGGCATATTGCGAATGTGTATAGATTACAGGCAGATGAACAAAGTGCAATAAAGAATAAGTATCCTCTTACCTAAATAAATGAATTATTTGATCAATTATAGGGAGATAAATGCTTTTCAAAGATCAATTTGAGGTATGGTTATCACCAATTAGGAATTCGTGAAGTAGATATTTCTAAAATAGCCTTTGAAATAAGATATTGGCACTTTGAGTTTCTTGTCATGTCATTTGGACTAACGAATGCTCCGACAGCCTTCATGGAAATAATGAACAGAATTTTCAAACCTTTTCTTGATATGTATGTGATTGTATTTATAGATGATATTTTGATATATGCATGTAATGAAGTTAAGCATGCAGACCATTTAAGGTTAGTATTACAGACACTTAGAGAGCACTAGTTGTATGCTAAGTTCTCTAAGTGTTAGTTTTGGTTAACCTCAATACTTTCATTGGTCATGCCGTATCTGAAGAAGGCATTAGAGTAAGTTTTCATAAGATAGAAGCTATGAAGAATTGACCTCGACCATCCACTCCTATTGAGATGCATAGTTTCTTAGGGCTAGCCAGTTACTATAGGAGATTTGTGGAGGGTTTTTCCTCTATTTCTTTCCCATTGACCAAATTAATGCAGAAAATGATTAAGTAATAGTGGTTAGATGCTTGCGAAAGAAGTTTCCTAGATTTGAAACATAGGTTGACCACATCGCTAGTGTTAGCCTTACTAGAGGGTACAAAAAGGTATGTGGTGTACTGTGATGCTTCAGTTATTAGCTTGGGTTGAATCGTAATACAGCATGGAAGGGTTATAGTGTATGTTTCTCGACAATTAAAAAAGAATAAATAGAATTAACCCACTCATGACTTAGAGCTTGCAACTATGGATTTTAGCTTAAAATATGGCACCATTAATTATATGGAGTTCATGTTGATATCTATACTGATCATACGATTCTTCAATATCTATTCAAGCAGAAAGAGCTAAACTTGAGGCAAAGGAGGTGGCTAGAGTTACTGAAGGATTATGATGTCAATATTCTCTATCATCCCGATAAAGGTAACATTATAGCTGATGCTCTTAGTCGACTATCCATAGGTAGTGTAGCAGATCTGCAACCTGTTCTACAAGATCTAGCAAGTGATGTTCATAAATTGGCGAATGTTGGCATTCACCTTTTGGATTTTGAAGATGGTAGCAATGTGCTACTTAATACAGTCGAGTCATCACTTGTGGAATTGGTTAAACAGAGGCAGTATGATGACACCTTTTTGCTCCAGTAGACAGAGGGAATTCAGCAACATTGAATCATGGTATTTGAACTAGCAGGTGATGGCACCTGGAGGTGTTCAGGTAGATTATGTGTGCCTGATATAGATAGGTACGGCAATACATTATGGCTGAGGTACACTGCTTTCATTATTCAGTCCATCCCAGCTCTACAAAAAATATATCATGATCTTAAAGAGATCTATTGTTGGAATGACATGAAGAAAAATATATAGCAGAATATGTGGCACAGTGCTATAATTGTCATCAAGTGAAAGTGGAACATCAAAGACCTGGCGGCCTAGCTCAAACCTTTAATATTTCTGTATGGATGTGGGATGCTCTTAAAATGGACTTCGTTGTGAGCTTACCTTTTTTTAATTTGAAACATGACTCTATTTGGGTAATAGTTGACTGGTTGATGAAATCAGCTCATTTTCTTCCTGTTAAATCTACCAGCACGGCTAAAGATTATGCCAAGCTAGATATAAATGAGATTGTCTGCCTATATGGGACCCCGATGTCTATTACTTCAGATAGACTTTCCCCATTTAAATCTCAGTTTTGGAGATCATTCCATAAAAGCTTGGGTATGTAGGTGAACCTTGGTGCTACATTTCATCCTCAGACAGACGGCCAAGCGGAGGCACCATTCAGACACTTGAAGGTGCTACATTTTAAAGAAAATTAGGATGATCATTTGCCTTTAACAGAATTTTCTTATAATAACAGTTATCACTCCAACATTGGCATGGCTCTATTTAAGGCTCTCTATGGGAGGCGATATAGGTCATCTATTAGTTGGTTTGAAGTAGGCAAAACACAGGTATTGGATCCGGATCTAGTCCATCAAGCTTTCAAAAAGTTTAAAATGATATCAGAGCAGTTGAAGACTGCCCAGAATAGGCAAAAATCATATACGGATGTGCGACATATAGATTTAGAATTTTAAATTGGTGATTTTTTGTTCTAGAGGGTAACGTCTATGAAAGGTGTTATGTGATTTGGTAAGAAAGGTAAGTTGAGTCCCAGGTATATTGGGCCCTATAGAGTTATTCATAAAATTGGTCAAGTAGCCTATGAGCTAGAATTACATCTAGAGTTAGTCGTAGTGCATCCGGTCTTTCATGTGTCCATGATATGTAATTGCTTAGGAGAGCCATCTCGAGTCATCCCTATAGAAAGGATTTAGTTTTCTAGAGACATTATTCGAGAAAGTCCCCATGGCTATATTGGATTGACAGGTCAGAAAGTTGAGGACTAAAGAAATAGCTTCGGTAAAAGTGCTTCTGAGCAACCAGAACATAAGAGAAGCCGCTTGGGAAGCAGAAGTGGATATTAAGGATAAATACCTATATTTGTTCCAATACTACCAGAAGGTTCTTAAACTACTTGTCCCTTTATGTGATCATTAATTTTACTATATTGTTTTACTGTTGACATCTAATTCGTTCTTGATATGTTTAGGTACGTGACTTGTGCCTATGAGTCTTGACATTTACATGGAAATAGCTTGCAGATACAGAGTATAAGGTAAGTTACATGGTTGGTTATGACTTTTAATGGTGTTTAGATCCAAGAGGAGCCTCATGTACTATTGTTTTTGAGTTTAAGGCCAAGCGGAGCCTTATCTATTATCTGTTGAGTATTATATGTATTTTGACGCTCTGTGAAACATATTGGGACGTATTCTGGTTAGGAGACAGGTACCCTATAGGCCTATTTACATAGGAAACTATGGCAAAATTTTTGAAAATTTGGAGAGTTAGCAAAATTTTAAGGCCTTATCATTTCATAAAGTAAGGCCGAAGTTGGTTAAATGATATAGTGGATGGCTTGGATCGTGGTGGAATAGATAGTAGTCTATAAGCATCATTCGAGGACGAATGACCCTAAATGGGGAAGATTGTAATACCTTGGAAAATTTTTGAATCCAAGTTTAACACCTTAAGTGAGTATGATGTGTGCGTATTTTTGTGAAGAATTATAATGCATACATATACATATAACTATAGTGTATATAGGTTATATGATTTCTGCTAGTAAAAAAAAGAATTGAAGAATCTTGAACTTTGATTTTCTACTTTTATGTGGGGCCCACTTTAGTTTCTAAAATATATAGAAAATAGAAATAAGGAAATTTTGGTTTGGAAAAAGGACGTATAGTAGTACTACTAATTAACAAAAATGAAAAAAATAATAAAAAGGTAAATATTGGATTTGAAGTTCACTGGAACTCTTGGCAAATATAAGGGAAAAAAGGAAAAAGGGAAGGTACAGAGCCCTATTGTTTCATATCCTCCTTCTTCCAACAAATACAAAAAAGGGAGAAATTGGTTGAGCTCTTGCTTGTGGTTCCAAAGTGAGAAGAAGCAACACTATTGGTACTCCCTCTATTTGTCCCATTTTTTCCTTCATCAACGAGCAATCAATTTCATAGTTAGAGTTGAAATTGAATTTCAAGAGATAAATTCTCTATCCCTTTCTTGAATTTAATTATGAATACATATTTAGAGATAGTTAATTTGAATCTTGATACTAGCTCTTAAAATGGATTTGCTTAATTGGGGTTTCTTGAGAGAAGGGAAAAATGTGAAATTTCGATAAGAGAAAAGTTTTTAGGGATTCTTATTAATTATGTGGATTTAACATTGAATTGTATAAGTTAGAAAAGTTATAATATATTGTGGATCCTTGTTAAGGAATTCGACTAATTTCAGACATAAGTGAAGATTTATTGGAATAAGTTATTAAGTACACCTACGGATTATTGATGGACATATGTGTATCCTTGTAGCAGGAACTAGTGGTTGGGAAGAAAAGGGCTACACGTTCATGGGTTGAATCACTTGAGGCTCGAATAGTTATGGTAGTTAATACAGCACTAATGTGTGTAAAGCTAAACCTTCCCTCTCTGCTAAGGCACCACCCTAATCATATACTCCTTCCCATTTGATGTTAGTATAATTCTCATGAAAAATGAAAGTGGAATCTCTATATTTCCTTACATATCATTCCCTCATTCTACCATCAAGTTTATAAGTACCTATCTTTAACTCTTTGTGTTAAATTTTCATGGTACTTCCATATTATTATAAGTTTCTATACTCGAAGCCCTTAAGATAGAATATATATATGTATATCATATGTTAGGAGTAAAAGTAAACAGTAATAACATAGTTGCATTTGTATGTGTTTGGCACTATTTAATAAACATTAACGATGGGAGGTTAAATAGGTTTGGATTAGCATATTCCTCGACGTGATTATGTGCATGGATCGAGACCAGAACACTATAGTGAGCCCAACCATTGGGCGTACCCGCCTTTGTAGCGTCATTTGAATTTGGAGTAAGCTGGAACTTTATGCATTGGTTTCCCATGATTTTAGCCAACATATGGCACATTTGTCCTGACTCCCCAAAGTGAGCCCTTGGGTGAGGAGTACCTAAATATGGACTGTGATTTCAATTATACATATGGGATCATAGTAATGAGTATGTGAGCAACATATGGTTTATACTTTCCTCAGATTGCCTTTGATAGGCCATTTTTGATTGGTTGTAAGACTTATAGGATAAGCACATCATCTAGGCAAAGTATAAGTCCTATATTATAATGAAAAATTTTCTAAATATGATATCAGAGGCTAATAAGGTCGGTGCATAATTTACAAATGCATATCATTTATGTGTTACTTGCTGGCTCATACATTTTTCATTTTACCATTTGACTCATATGAACTTCTATAATTGTCCAACTATAATTATGTCTGCTTTCATACTAGTACATATTGTTTATGTACTAATATCTTAGGCCCACTATGTTTTATTAATGCAGGCTCAGATCATCAGGATAGAAGACGTCCACGTTAGGTTGTATTACCATTTTCAGCTAATATTTTGGTGACCTCCAACTCTCCCTGGAGCCAGTATATGCCTATTTTTTTTGACTACATGTATAGGTCTCTTGTTAGGCATAAGGCCTGTTTCTTGCTAGTCACTTGTAGTATAGTGTATTAAACTGACTAGAGGCTTCATGGACAGCGTGTAGTATTGTCTTGTATAGTTTTGTTAATATAACTCCCTTGTGTGTATATTCGACTCATCATGAATATTCTGCTCGTTATTGTCCTATAATCTCGTGTACGGCGTAGAGTGCTTGTAGAGTAAGTGTATATGGTTCTTGTCCGTCCTTATTAATTTAGGGCATGACAGAAGCAAGAAGTAAAGGTCTAACTTGGTGGGGAAAAGGTATGAAATATGGGAATTTGCAAAAAATGACTTACCACAATAATTCAAAAACTAATAACAATTTGAAAGATAAATATAGATAGTAATAACATCCCATGACCTAGTAGTGTCAGTACAAGAGTTATTAGCAAAAAGGAATATAAGTACGACAATAGTCAAATACAACTCAGTCTCAAATAATGAGAGACTAGATAAAGGTATAAAAATAAAGAGGGAAACTCTAACTTTGAGAGCTCACCCTATCTCCGAACTTAAATAAGCACAATTATGTCGTTAAAGATGACCACTAGTACTAAAATTTGCACCAATTGGTCTAGAAATGTGTTATGATTACCGAAACCATGGGTACTCAATAGGAATCATCGACCAACTAAGCTAAATTATAATATAAGTACAATAAATATGCGAGATAAATAAGTTAAGGAAAAAGGGCAAACCTAGGATGATGCTCATAACAATATAAAGATTACATAATTATAACTACTAAATTTTCCCTTATAAGAAAATAAGTACGAAAAGGTAAATGACCTAACGTGGGCCCCCATAAGCCCGAAGGGTGCAATCAAGAAATAAATAATTTAAATTCCATAAATTTACCGAATATTGAGCCATAATCATGATTCCATCCATGTCATAACATACCATAAATACCTCTTAAAGCCATACTCGAATCAAAATTCATATCATCAACATCATCAGTATTTGCCAAACTTGAATCAAACTCATATAATTTAAGGTCGGACATAAATCGAAACTCGTACCAACTCCTAATAACAAAAATAGCATAATAATCATGTAACTATCATCTTCAAGCTACAAAATACACAATATAGTGGATATAGTTTACTAATAAAGTTACAAGGATCTGATCATAATTTTGGCCTAAGGTGGGCCAAAGGGTGCCACTTCTAATCCTCAAAATCTATTCTAATGCAAATTCTACCTTGGACTAGGTTAAGGATCTAATCCAATTTTAGATATTAGATGAGTCATAATTAGGCTTAAGATAGAAAATTCTACTTAAACATGAGCACTAAATCAATTACGCCAATTTGTGATTACTTAATAGGCTATGAATCCCAAGTCATACTAATTATACCTTCATAGACTAACAAATCATATTATTTTAATAAAAAGGATAATACCAGAATGAATATTCCAATTTTGTGTTTCGAGTCCAAAATTACGTAAAAATATCATGTGGGGCCTGCTTGTGAAATTGTACTATTGAAATTGTCCATTCATCCCTCTATTCTTAAAGAATATTTACCCTTAAATAGGTAAATTCTAAACTCAATTGATTCTACAATTAACCCACTAATATTTTAGAGATTTTGGAAAAAGTTGATGGATTTAATTATGAAATTGATGAAAGCTTACAAAAATTTAGAGAAAAATATGTAATTTAAGTTCACAAATTCTCCAAAATTACCCACCAATAATTCCCCCAACTTTTCATGCTTTTTAGGGTTCTACTCTCTAAAAAAATAGGTGAAAATAGGATAAAATGGGCTAATTGAGGTATTTATAGGGTTTCCAAGTGTTCAGGCGTCGCTTAAGTGAACACTGGTCCGCTTAAGCTATTATCACTTAAGAGACTTAGTGTTACTTTAGTGACATATGCTTCTTCCACACTTACTGCTTAAGAAATGAGGGGTCAACTTAAGCAACCATCCACTAGGCCAGCCCGATTGCTTAGGCGAACCAAATGGGCTCTTAAGAGGGTGCACTAGTTGAGTGCACCAGTTGGAGACCTTGAATTTTTTTGAGTATTTGCCAACCGCTAGGGATTTATCTGGAATCCCATATGCACAAATGAACTATTCAACCCTATCAAATTCAATAATTTGGACTCAATGTAATAGACAAAAATTTCATCCATTGTTGTTTTTATGAAAACCCGATCCCACACCACGTACCATTTACCTTAACTTTTGAGCAATAGCTCAAATGAGTCTAAAAGCCTCAAAACTCAAACCAAGGTCTACGTAGCCTAAAGTTGACATTTTGGAGATATTGAAATAGTTAGAATTGGAATAATAGGTTGTTTGACTGAATTTTTTGCCCTTTAGCCAATTTCAACCAGCAAAGATTTCAAAAATAGCGAATTGGATCTAAAAACTAAATGAACCACTTGGTAAATGAATTGTCAGCTCTAGTATGTCATAAATTACTTGGAAAAGCTACAAGAAAGATCTAACTAGTGAAAATGAGTAGAAATATAGGAAATGACCTGGAGAGTCATTATAGAGATTGATGGGTTGTTGTATTCTTCAAATCAAGATCCAACTTCTAGTGCATAAGAATAAAAACCTCTACCAATAAGTTCGCTCACCATCCCATCATACACATTGACACCATCATTATAAATATTCATGATCATAAATAACATAATGCTCATGCAAAATTAAAAGATCCAATAGTACAAGGAATAGTGAAATCTCAGGGATCCTTATTCTTATAAACAAAAGATAAAAAAGAAAAAGCACTGTAGTGGTGAATATTATCATCGGGCTCAAAACTCACCATCCACTTCTTTATCACTAATCTCTCATGAAATTTGCATAACCGAGCATCTGTTCTAATGCTTCCACAAGACAAATATTCACAGATAATTCTATCAATATTAATATGAATTTTTGATATTTTCCTTATTTCACTTTCTTTTTCAAACTTTGAGGAAAAGGTGGGGGAGGTCATGGAATAGGTTTTAGTACTGGTTTGACCTTCTTACTCATTACATTACCATTATCAACTCTTTTCTATGCACTCATTGATTTTTGTAACATCTCACCATTAATCAACAACTTTTTAGTTTCAACTTTTGGTGCATCAATATTCACAATATCATTCCTTACCTCATCAACCTATAATACCCCATATTAATCTTACCTCAATTCAGTTCATAGTTGTATAAGGGGTCCAAGCCTTGGAAATTTCACAAAGTTTTGAGGACTTAGTAATTTTCAAGGCCCCTAAACTTTAATGATTTTATTTTTAACCTTCCTGACCTCGGGATATTGATTTTTAAGTTAATGCAGGATTGGGATTCTTCAAAGTATATCTTGGGTGAGTTTAGAAATTTCTAGAAGAGCATAGAGGTCTATTAGAAAAACTAAAATAGTATCACTAACGGGATAAGCGGGTACCTTCCCCTCCAGTCTTCTTGGGTAAGATGGGTGTCTCCCCCTCCATTTCACCGCTCTAAGGCGGGTACCGTCTAAGCTAGTCTACTACTATAGGGACCACATCGCCCCCTCCCCTTTTTTCCAACTTTTTTCTTGACATTTTAAGGGTATTTAGGTTAATTCCCTTCTCCAAATTCATCCATAACATGAATTTGGGACTCCCAAGAAGAATTATTTGCCTTTTACTCACAAATCCTCTCAAGAAAAACCCTCTTTCTTCCCAAGAACAAACCCTAACTCTTGCACAAGAAATCAAGGGTCAATCTTCAAGTTCATGAAATTCTCAAGCAATCTTTAAGAATTCATCTAGTGAGGTATGTGGGATATTCATACATAGGTCCTTTTCACCTATGGAGCCCATCCTCTTTTGGTTTAATTGATGATGTTATACTTGGTATTGATGAAATAAATCAATGAATCTCATGTTAATTCAATTTCAAGTTATGGTTACATTTGTTTTCAAGTGGAATGAGTTATATCATGCTTCAAGTGTTGCAATTCCCATGTCATGATCAATTTAGTTAAGGATTAACCCTCAAGTCATGAATTTAGCCATGCAATCATGTTGTTTTCCTCATGTTTAAGGCATTCCTATGTCCAAGTATATGATTATTATATGTTTGATGAAATGCCTATTTTTGGTTCTTTGAACTGTGATTTCATACTACAGTATTTCAAGTTTAATATTGTTTTTATAATCATTCAGTTTTGGTGGATTATGAACACCCAAAACCTAGTTATTTTACATGATTTTAGTGTCTCAGATATAATTTTAGTTGAACCATGAGTATTATCATTCAGTCAGTTGTTATGATCAGGCCATGATGAACAACATCGGTTCTGCTTTCAGATGTATATTATTCAATTCAGTCCAGTATCAATGTCAATTCAGTTAGGAGTTGGATTTATCATTGAGCAAACCTAGGGATGGGATCTTACCCTCTAGTTAGGAATGGGTCCTTATTAGCAGTCCCTAAGTTCCAGAACTATGTAGCCATCATAGGATTATGAGATGTCACCCGCCAGTTTAGGACTGACACTCTCTTAGGGGTTACCCGCCAGTTTAGGACTGACTTTCTAGTCCTTTAGGAAATCAGATTAGTGTATCTATACAACAAGTAATAGTACTCATGGCACAGTACTAATACCCTACTAATTTGGGTTACAGGTTGGACACTGATAACGCAGATTGGGATATCTTGGTTAGATGATACCTCCCATAGTCTCAGTACAGTATTCAATATATTTTTGTTCAAGTTTGCTTAACCAAGTGGATAGAACCTCAATTATTCAGTTATACAGATTTAAGTTATTTAGCTTATAGATTATTTCAAAAACATATTTATACATGGTCTTGCATTCATAAACCTTATACGATAATGCATTTATATTCAGTTATTCCCATGCATTCAGTTAGTCCTCATCTCATATACCAGTATATTCAACGTACCGACCGCATATTTTTCTTTATGTTATGTTGTCTTATAACATAGGTTTGGAGGCTCAGCTTCCCAACCACTCTTAGATAGCTCAGCGACATTCAATAGGAATAGTGGTGAGTCCTCATCTATCAAGGACATAATCTATCTATTTTAGTAATTTCCATATTTTATATGCACAATCAATTTAAGTTAGTTAGGGGTGTGTCCCATCAACTATTCAGTCAATTAAAAGGCTTTTAGACACTTAGTTAGTTAGTCAGTCAGTCATTTCAGTATTATCAATTGTTAGTAAATATTTAATACATGTTTAATTCGTGAATTTATAATCCAGTTTTATAGTATTTTATCATTTTATTTTCCACATACGTTATATCAGTGTTATTATATTCATTGCTCACAGCAGGTACCAGCTCATGGGTTAGCTTATGGTCACCTGTGACTGTAAGAACTGTTGTTATAAATACGGGGTACCCTTTGGTCATGACAAAACTTGGTATCAGAGCCTAAGGTTTTAAAGTATCCTAGCGATTCTTAAGGCTACCTTGAGTAGAGTCTTGTGCATGGATGTGAAGCACGCCACACTTATGGATAAAAGGCTATGAAATGTTTTAGGAAAGTTTCCCTTTTTTTAGTATTCATGTCATGCGAAAGAGCATGATGCTCTATTTAAATTTTCTTTATAAATCATCTTTTGTTTTGTTTACAGAAAATGCCTCCCAGAAGAAACAACCGACGCAAGAATGGGCATCAGCCCATGCCGCCGCCTGTTCAAGAAGATCCCTTAAATAAGCATGTCTCTCATGCCAAATTCAAGGCTTCTTTTACTACCTTATCCCATTCAGTAGCTACTCAGAACAACTAATAAGTTGTTGCCCCTACCAATCCAATGGCAAATACGGATGTAGTTAGGATTCAAGATTTAACCTGAATAAATCCCCCCTGGTTTTTGAGATCCAAATTTGAAGAGGATTTATAGAAGTTTCTTGATATATTTTAGAAGGTGACAAATATCATAGGCATCACTTTGAGTAAGAGTGCAGAGTTGGTTGCATATTGATTGGAAGATATAGCTCATACTTGGTTTAAGTAGTAGAAGAAGGACCGGGGTATAGAGGCAAGGCCTATTGAGTGGGAGTAGTCTGCCATAACGTTCTCAGATAGGTTCTTCCTATGATAATTGAGGGAAGCTAAGGTTCAGGAATTCATCAATTTAAAGTAGGGTAATATGAGTGTGAAGGAGTACTTGCTTAAGTTCACTTATTTGGTGAGGTATGTAGCTACCATGGTGGCAGATAATAGGTCTAGAATGAGCAAGTTAGTATCTGGTATAGCTGATAGTATTGTTAAGGAATGTAGGACCACATTGTTTATTAAAGAAATAGACTTATCTAAGCTTATGGTTAATGCTCAGTAGATTGATCATGTGAAGCATAAGGCTAGAGAGTGCACAAAAGGGCCAGAATAGGTAGTTTCAACTTTTCTCAACCATGGTTAGAGGGTGGTAATCATTCTCAATTCCATCAAAAAAAAATTTCCCCAGCTTCATCTCAATCATCTCTATGAGAAATATGGTAGAAATCATCTTGATGTGTGTAAGGCGGGTAGTGATGAATGTTTTGGGTGTGGCAAGTCGGGTCACAGGGTCCAAGAATATCCAGTGGTTTCTCAAAGAAGAAAGGATTCTCACCATAAGGCCAATCTAATCTTTTATCAGCTCTAGCAGGTCACCTGACTCAGCAGGGTGCCACTTCCACTGCAGCCAGTGGGCTGCATCAGAATAAGTTGTATGCACTCCAAGATCAGCACGATCAGGAAAGTGCTCCTGATATTATCCTAGAGCTTCACTTTCTTTTGTAACCCCTTATATAGTAGCAGACTTCAGTGTGAGTCCCAAAATATAAGTGAAACCCTTCTTAGTGTCTAATTTAGTAAGTAGCTCTATTGTAGCCAGCCGGGTATACAGTAACTGTTCGGTTATAGTATCTCAAAAAGTTACCCCAGTTGATCTTGTAGATTTAGAGATAATGGATTTTGATATCATTTTTGGAATAGATTGTCCCGCTCATGTTATGCCTCAGTTGATTGCAGAAATATAGTTATTTAGTTTCAATTTCTAAATGAACCAGTCATTAAATGGAGGGGTAGTACCTCAGTGTTTAGGGGTTAGTCTTTTCTTCTCTTCGGGCAATAAAAATGATATCTAAATGATGTGTTTTACCATCTTATTTAAGTTAAAGGCTCTCATTTTGAGACCCTGAGTCTCGAGTTAGTTTCAGTAGTGCAAGAATTTCCAAATGTGTTCCTTGAAGATCTTCCCGTAGTTCCTTCCAAAAGAGAAATTGACTATGGAATAGATCTTCTTCTAGATACCCAACCTATCTCTATTCTACCCTACAGAATGGCTCCAACTGAGCTTAAGAAGTTGAAAGTTAATTTAAAAGATCTCTTAGATAAAGTTTTCATTTGGCCCAGTGTTTCCCCATAGGGTTCTCCAGTCTTGTTTTTGCATAAGAAAGATGATTCTCTAAGAATATCCATAGATTACCATCAGTTAAATAATGTCACAATAAATAATAAGTATTATCTCCCTAGAATTGATGACTTGTTTGAACAACTTTAGGGTCCTAGTTATTACTCTAAGATAGACCGTAGATTAGGCTATCATCATCTTAGAATAAGAGAATGTGACATTTTGAAGAAAGCTTTCAGAAATTGGTATGGTCATTTTGAATTCTTACTTACGTCCTTTGGACTAACAAATGCCTTTGTAGCTTTCATAGACATGAATTACAAGGTGTGCAAGCAGTACTTGGACATATTTGTCATAGTCTTTATTGATGACATCCCTGTCTATTCCTGTAGTGAGAATGATCATTCATACCTTTTAAGAATTGTGTTGAAGACCCTTAGAACTCATTAGTTGTTTGCCAAATTTAGTAAGTACAACTTTGGGCTAAGATGAGTAGCTTTTTTTGGGAATATTATTTTCGATGATGACATTAGAGTTGAACCTTAAAAGACTAAACCAGTGAGAAACTAGCCCAGACCTACCTCTACATAGATATCAGGAGTTTCTTGGGTTTCTAGCTATTACAGGCAGTTTGTTGAAGGATTTTCTTCTGTTGCATCCCCCATGTCTCGAATGACTCAGAAAAAACTTAAATTTAAGTGGTAATATCCTTGTGAGAAGAGTTCTTAGGATTTGAAGACTCGACTCACTTCAGCTCCAGTCTTGACTTTGACAGATGGCACGAATGGGTTATAGTTTATTTGATATCTCTAAAGTTGGTCTTGGTTATGTATTGATTTAGAGAGGTAAGGTCATATCCTATTCCTCTAAACAGCTTAAACCCCATGAGAAGAATTATTCTACCCATGATCTTGAGTTGGAAGTTGTTGTTTTCGCCATACAAATTTAGAGCCATTATCTTTACGGGGTTTATGTTTATGTGTTCACTGACCATAATAGTTTACAGTATGTGTTCACACAAAAAGATCTGAATCTTCATTAGAGAAGGTGTCTTGAGTTTTTAAAAGATTATGATATGAATGTGTTGTATTATCTGGGCAAGGTCAATGTAGTGGCAAATACCCTTAGCAGATTATTTATGGGTAGTGTTGCTCATGTTGGGGAAGATAAGAAGAAGTTAGTCAGTGAGTTTCATCATCTTACTAGATTAGGTGTTCGGTTGTTTGATTCAACTAAAGGTAGTGTTTAGGTTTTGAATAGTTTCCAATCTTTATTGGTTGCCAAAGTAAAAGAAAAGAATGATAGTGATCCTAGTTTGGTTAAGTTGAAGGAGACAGTTAGAAATAAGAAGGTAGAGGTTTTCTCCTAAGGGGGAGATGGTGTGATTCATTGTCAAGGAAGGTTACGTGTTCCGTGTGTTGATGGCTTGACATAGAGAATACTTACAAAAGCGCATAGTGTGTGATGCTCTATCTATCCAGGAGCCACTAAGATGTATTGTGATTTTCCAAAAATCTATTGGTGGAGTGGTATGAAGAAAGATATTTTAGAGTTTATGGCAAAGTGCCCAAATTATCAGCAGATCAAGGTCGAGCACCAAAGGCCTAGTGAAGAATTACAGGAGTTCAACATCCCCACTTGGAAATGGGAAGTGAAGAACTGGATTTTATGAAAGGATTGCCTTCTACGCATTGACAACATGATTCAATTTAGGTTATCATGGATAGAATGACCAAGTTAGCTCATTTCTTTCTAGTTCATAACTAGTACTTAGCTAAGGATAATGCAAGGGTTTACTTAAGAAAGTTGGTTAAGTTGCCGTGATACCATTGTCTATCATTTCAGATAGAGGTAATCAGTTTACCTCTCACTTTTGGAAAGCTTTTTTGAATGGTTTTGGTACTCAAGTTCATATTAGTACAACTTTTCATCTTCAAAAGATGGTCAAGCAGAAAGGACATTCAAAACTTAGCAAAAATATTGAGGGCATGTGTTATTGACTTTAAAGATAGTTGGGATTACCACTTACCTTTGATTGAGTTTGCTTACAACAACAGTTATCACTCTATTATTCAGATGGCTTCATTTGAGGCTCTCTATGAAAGGAGATATAGATATCCTATTAGGTTGTTTAAGGTAGGTAAAGCTACTTTGATAGGTCCAGATGCAGTGTCAGATACGATGGAGAAAGTTGAATTGATTCAAGAGAGGTTGAAGGCATCCTAAATCCATTAGAAATCTTATGTAAACATGAGGATAGGGGATCTTTAGTTTGAGTATAATGCCCTAAGTCTGTACACCGGATGCTACACGGTGTTCATAATCACAAAAGACCACAAGCTAACCCATGACTGGTACCTGCTGTAATAACTGAATGATAATACTATAATATGCACAAATTAGGCAGAAAACATGCCATAATGTTCAATACTGAATATGGTATAACAATACCTAAACTGTAACATCTGTTTGAAAATACTCTAGTCTAAAAAATCCTCTAAACTATCTGAAATATGGAGTTGATGGTACAAGCCCCCAACTAACTCCAACTACTAAAAATTATACTGATAAACTGAAATACTGAAGAAAATAATCTTGTCCTCGAGTTATGAGGACTCACCACTAACTCTGACTACTGAAGATCTGAACTCTAAGGGCACTTGGGTACCTGTGCGTCTGAACCTATGATATAAGATATCATAGCGCAAGAGAAAAGTATGTGTCAGTACTTTGAATGTACTGGTATACTAAGTTAGGTAGGCTGAAATACATGGGTTCATATGTATGAATAATACTGACTGAATGACATAAACAAAACTGAATGAGAGTACATGCATGAATACGTATACTGTAACTGAGATCATGATAACATTGAATACTAAGTTTTGGATTATTGATTTATTGTTATCTGAGGTTACTGATACTGTATAACTGATAGCTCAATGACTGTATATGATAGTCCTGATTCTGTGGAACTGTGCTTAGTTTCGTACTAAATTGAGTGACTGTGTTTGATAGTCCTCAATATGTAGAACTGAATTGAGTTCTATACTGAGACTGAATCTAAAGCTAAACTATAGGAGGTAATCATCTAACCAACATGCTCCTTTCTAAATAGATTAAGGTCCAACCTGTAACCCAATTGGAAGGGTGTCCATACCATACCACGGGTAAAGACAAGCTGTAAGTTAACCTTCTTTGACAGAAAGCTCTTTCGTCAACCCTCGCTGGTAGGAAAACTCGAATGAGATGTATCAACCCTTATAATATCTGGTAGGAAGATATCTCAAACTATGCTGGCTACGTAGTTTTGTAATACAGGGATTGCTACTAAGGGTCAAACCCTCTGCTGGCAAGAATGCCCCCATCCCTGGGCTAGCTCGGTGTTAAATCCTACTCCCAACTGAATATACACTAAACTAATTTTTCTAGTTCATGCTAGGCTTGACTGAACTATTACTAAGTTTAGTAAGTTTTGTTGACTAACGGAAAACTACTGAATTTTGTTAGCTAACTAAGTTTACTAAGGTCTGAACTGAATACTGAACTAGACTGGACAAGATACTGAGTCTACTAAGTTTTCCTGAGTCCTGTAATAGACTGAGTGTACTACTGATCGTAACATGACTAAATTCTACTAATCGAGACATTACAGAGATTATTTGATAATTGACACTGGCTCTAGGTAAATCCAATTAAATAATACTCATGAATACACTTTAATTTCAAATCATGGAAATCATGAAATCAATCTACTTGAAGTTTAAAAGTGTTTCTTGGACTCCAAGGGTAGAAGGAACCCTTAGATGAGCACTTCACATACCTTGGTTGCTAAATTCTTGAAGAACAATGGTGAAATCTTGAGCCTTAACTTTGAAATTAAATTACCTATGGTTCTTGTTTTTGAGAAATTTGAGAGAATGTGAGTATATTTTGCTTAATGAGGGTGGAATCTCGTGTTTTAGGGCTGAATGGAGGTGGGAAAAAGACCCAAATACCCCTAAGGATGCGGCTTTTTAATGCCTGAAAACTAGATTATCAACGCATAAATCAATGCATCCCGTCATTGGCATCAACACAATGGCCAATGCGCCGTGTCGAGTTCACGTCAGTTCACTAGAATTTGAACTGAGCTGAGGGAAAAATTATCTACTGATACAATGGACGATGCGATGCATTGAAATTGTATTGACTCACTATTTTGGTCACTTGAACATGGTCTAAACGAGATCCAAAAAATCCCAAACTTGTCCGAGGACACCTACTGACATTCTTGATCATGAATCAATCTAAAGATCGATACTTTAAGGTCATAAGAGTTGTGAAATAGAGTTTCCAACTTACAAAGGCCAAAATAATACTAAGTATGAATACTTATCTAGAATTTTCTAAGTCTAGGGACCCCTTAGCCAGTTTAAAAGATTGAGTTGAGCTTAGAATTTTGTTGGGTCTTACAATATCTCCCCCTTGGGAACATTCATCCTCGAATGAGTCTGATTAAACTGAGAATACTGATAGACTGGATTTAGACACTAGACTGTATAACTAAAGAATGATTTCATGACTAAAATTAATGATATACTAAACTATCATACTGAACATACATATCTGATGCATGAGTACATAGCTAAATATGCTTCATGAATGCATGACTGGGATTACTGATAAGCTGAACTTATATACTGGACATGCATGTCTGATGCATGAGTACATGATTGAACTAATTCATGAATGCATGACTGAGTATGCAACGTTAATTGATACCTAGTCGGTAGCTATATCAGAACATAAGACTGAGTAAATTCAAAGGAAAGCTGTTACCTTGGGCTAAGTCTGAGCTTGCGGAGAAGACGTGAGGATACTTGGTCCGCATGTCTGCTTCTGCTTCCCAAGTAGCTCCCTCAACGGACTAATTTCGCCAAAGTACTTTGACTAGAGGGACTTCTTTGTTCCTCTGTCTGCAAATATGATAATCAAGGATTTCAACGAGAGTCTCTTCATAAGAGAGGTTGTTCTAAATACCTATGCCCTCTATAGAGACTACGACTGCTGGGTCACCAATGCATTTCTTAATGAAGGAGACATGGAACATTGGATACACTGAAGCTAAGTCTGAAGGCAACTCAAGATCGTAAACTACCTTTATAAAATGGTTGAGAATTTGGTAAGGATAGACATATCGGCGACTAAGTTTTCCCTTATTGCCAAACCTCTTCACTCCTTTTATAGGAGATATTTTCAAATGCATAGAATCACAATCTCAAACTCGAGATCCTTTTTGTGTACATCTTTGTACAATTTCTTTCTGCTCTAAGCTATCTTAAACCTTTCCCTGATCAACTAAACTTTCTCTAAGGTATCAAATACCAAGTTAGGACCTGCCACTACGGCCTCACCTACTTTAAACCAACCAATAGGAGATCTACACCTCCTTCTATAAAGTGCCTCAAACGGAGCCATCTGAATGCTGGAATGATAGTTGTTGTTATATGCAAATTCAATCAAAGGGAAGTAGTCATCCCAACTACCTTTAAAGACTATCGCATATGATCATAGCAATATCTTTTGAAGTATGAATGATCCTTTCTACTTGACCATTTGTCTAAGGGTGAAAGGTTGTTCTAAGGTAAACTTGGGTACCAAGAACCTTTGGGAATGCCTTCCATAAATGAGAGGTGAACTGGGTACCTTTATCTGAGTTAATGGACAACAAAACACCGTGCAATCTGACCAACTCCCTGATATATAGTTTGGCATAATCCTCAGCTAAATATGAGGTATGGACTGGTAGAAAATGAGCTGATTTGGTCATCTTATCTATAATGACCCAAATTAAATCATATTGGCGATGAGTACGAGGCAAACCCGTTACAAAGTTCATGTTCAGTTCTTCATATTTCTAGGTGGGAATAATGAACTCCTACATGGACCCACTTGGCTTTTGTTGCTCAATCTTAATCCGTTGACATGTTGAGCACTTAGCCACAAACTCTGCAATATCTCTCTTCATCCTCCTCTACTAATAGATCTCCTATAAATCATGGTACATATTATTGGCCCCTGGATGAATAGATTTGCGCCCACCATGTGATTCTGCAAGAATTTTCTTCCTCAAGTCATCTACACTTGGCATACATAGCCGACCCTAGTAGCACAAAACACCATCTCCCCTTTGGGTGAAAACCTCTACTTTTTGATCTCTAACTGACTCTTTCAACTTGACTAGATTGGGATCCCTATCCTACTTTTCCTTTACCTCGAAAACTAAGGATGATTCTACTCTATTCTGCACTCATACACTACCTTCTTTTGAATCAGCTAAGCGAATACCTAGTCGGGCAAGCTAATGAACTTCCTGAGCTAACTTATTCTTACCAAGCTCTACATGAGCAAAACTACCCATAGACATCCCACTAAGAATATCCGCCAATACATTGGCCTTGCCCAAAAGATACATAACACTCATGTCATAATCTTTCATAACTCTAACCACCTTCTATGATGGAGTTTTAAATATTTCTGAGAGAACACATATTGTAGGCTCTTATGGTCAGTGAACTCATCAATGTGCAACCCATACAAATAGTGCCTCAAAATCTTCAAGGCAAAAACTACTGCTGCTAACTCAAGATCATGAGTAGGATAGTTCTTTTCATGGGGCTTAAGTTGCCTAGAGGCGTAGGCTATGACCTTAATCATGAGTAGGATAGTTCTTTTCATGGGGCTTAAGTTGTCTAGAGGCGTAGGCTATGACCATACCTTTCTGCATACAAACAAACCCCAAACTGACTCTGGAGGCATCACAATATACCACAAACCCATCTAGTAAAGTCAGGACTTGAGCTATAGTAAATTGAGTCTTCAAATCCTAAAAACTCTTTTCACAAGAATCTGATCACTGGAATTTGACTTTCTTCAGATTCAATCTAGACATAGGGGATGCAATAGATGAATATCCCTCAACAAACCATCGGTAATAGCTAGCCAAACCTAAGAAAATCTACTAACCTTAGCCAAAATTCACACTTACGTAATTTGGAAAATAGCTAATGATTTCTGAGAGTCTGCAATGCAATTCTGAGATGGTCTGCATGATCATGCTCACTGCGGGAGTAGGCAAGAATATCATCTAAGAAGACTATAATGAACATGTTCAAGAACTGCTTAAACACATGGTTCATCAAGTCCATGAAAGTTGCTGGGGCATTGGTTAGACCTAATGACATAACTAAGAAATTGAAGTGACCATACCAAGTTCTAAAGGCTATTTTTGGGATGTCATATTCTCTGACTCTAAGCTGGTGATAGCCCGATCTGAGTCAATCTTGGAGAAGTTACTGGCACACTGAAGTTAGTTAAACAAGTCATCAATTCAGGGCAGTGGATACTTGTTCTTGACTATGAGTTTATTTAGCTGATGATAATCAATACATATTCTGAGAGAATGGTCTTTCTTATGCACGAATAATATTAGGACACCCTATGGGGACACACTAGATCTGATAAATCCCTTATCTAGGAGATCCTTTAACTATTCTTTTAATTCTCTAAGTTCTGTAGGTGCCATTCTATATAGTGGGATAGATATGGGCTAAGTATCTGGAAGAAGGTCTATTTTAAATTTGATTTCCCTTTTGGGAGGAACTATGGGGAGATCTTCAGGAAACACATCTGGGAATTCACATGCTACTGACACTGATTCAAGATTAGGGAGTTCTAAAATAGTGTCTTGTACTCAAATAAGATGGTAGATACATCCTTTAGATATCATTTTTCTTGCCATTAGGTAAGAAACAAGTTGACCCCTAAGTGCTGAAGTACTACCCCTCCACTCAAGGACGGGCTCATTCGGAAATAGAAACTGGACAATTCTATTTCTGTAGTCGATTAAGGTATAGAAGGAATAAAGCCAATACATGTCGAGAATAACATCAAAATCGATCATCTCTAATTCGAATAAGTCTGCTAAAGTGACTTTCTGAGATACCATAACCGGACAGTTCCTGTATACCCACTGAGCTATGATAGAATTACCCATTTGTGTAGAGACTGAGAAAGACTCTGATAGGGTTTTGGGGCTGACTGCAATGTCAATAGCTATATAAGGAGTAACAAAGAACAAAGAAGCTCATGGGTATAGCAAATCATAAATATATAAATGATAAACTTGTAAGGTACCAATGGCCACATCAGGGAACTCTCTTTATCTTGTCGGGACTGAAGTGCGTAGAGTCTGTTTGGGCGCTTCCCACTAGAGGCACTGGATGTGGCACCCTGATGATTTAGGCAACCGAACTGATCATGGGGACAGTTATGCTAACTCTGAGAACCCACCTAAGGACACGGTCTTACCCTATGGCCTAGTTTTCCACACCCAAAACACACATCACTATCAGCTCTACAGATACCCTAGGAGTTTTTACTGCACGGTTGACAAAGGGAATTGGTTTGGGCACTACTAACATGACCCTGGGGTTTAAGGCCTGATGCCCTATCTATGTTGCCATCTTTAAATTTTGACATAGGAGCACTGGCTGAGGACGGAGCTAGAACTAAGGATTTCAGGAAGAACTGAGAATGAATCCCACCCTCTTACTTAGGTTAAGTGAAGTTAAAACTAGCTATTCTCACTCTCTTGTTCTCCTTCTCTTTCTCTTTATTCTTAGACTCCTCCATCTGCTGAGTATGGACCATGAGCCTAGATATGTCTATCTCCTTAATCAATATTGTGTTCCTATACTCTTTGACCATACTATTAGACACGCATAACACAAACTTACTCATCTTAGATCTACTATCTTCTACCACATGAAGAGTGTATCTGGCTAATTGAGTAAACTTAAGAGAATAATCTTGCACCATCATGTTGCCCTACTTCAGATTTATAAACTCTCAAACCTTCACTTCTCTCAACTATAGCGGGAAGAACCTATCCAGAAATGCAATAGCAAACTTCTCCCATTCAATGGACCCTACATATGCGGCCTTTTATGCTTTCCACCGATTAAACAATGAGTGTACCATATCCTGTAACTGATATACGGCTAACTCGACACTCTCAGCAATAGTCACTCCCATAATATCTATAACTTTTCGCACCTAATTAAGAAATTCTAGAGTGTCTTCATCTGATTTAGACTCAGTAAAAGATGGAGGGTTCATTTGGGTGAAATCGCAAATCTTTGCAGTAGCAATATTGGCCACTGGGTTGGTCAGAACGGCAGTTGGACGTTCATTCTAGGCTACCACAGAATGAGCTAAGGTGTTGAAAGATGCTTTAAACTTAGCGTGGGAGACATTCATCCAGAGGATCTGGCTGGACGGGTAGGGGTTGTGGATAGTCTCCCATTCCTCTTCCCTTAGTCCTCTCTGAAGGTATGTTCTGTAAATGGGAGAGAGACTTGGAATAGACATAGATTTTAACTAAAGCTCATGCTTACTCACAAGATATGAGTAGACCTGGAATAGATATAGATTTGAACTAAAGCTCATGCTTACTCACAAGATATGAGTACTAAAAGAAGAAAACTTTTTATTAAGAACCTAATAGACTCCTGTCCATAAGTGTGGTACACTACACAACCATGCATAAGAATCTACTAGATCCGGCTTTCAGACTTTCTAGGACTCTTTTGAACCTCGGGCTCTGATACAAAGTTTGTAACGCCCCGAGTTTGTACCTCAGACGCTATATGGTGCTCATAATCCCTAAGGACCATAACCTAACCCATGACTAGGACCTACTATAATAATTGAATGATTATACTGTAATATGCAAAAATTAGGTAGAAAACATGTTATAAGGTTCAATACTGAAATAAAACTAAATACAGTATAACAATACCAAAACAGAAACATCTATCTGAAAATACTCTAGTCTGAAAAAGCCTCTAAACTGTCTAAAATATGGAGTTGATATGACAAGCCCCCAACTAACTCCAACTACTAAAAACTGTACTGATAAACCAAACTACTAAAGAAAATAATCATGTCCTCGAACTATAATGACTCACCACTAACTCTGACTGCTAAAGATTTGAACTGCTAAGGGTGCTTGGGACCTCGTGCATCTGAACCTATGATATAAGACATTATAGAATAAGAGAAAAGTATGCATTGGTACTTTGAATGTACTGGTATGCTAAGTGAGGTAGACTAAAATGCATGGGTTCATTTGCATGAACAATACTGACTGAATGACATGCATATAATTGAATGAAAGTACATTCATGAATACATATATTGTATATGAGAACTTGATAACACTAAATACTGAGTTTTGAATTACTGATTTACTGATATCTGATGTTACTAATACCGTATAACTAATAATTGAATGATTGTATTTGATAGTCCTAATTATGTGGAACTATGATGAGTTCTATACTGAACTGAGTGACTTTATCTAACATTCCTGAATCTGTAGAACTAAACTGAGTTCTATACTGAGATTGAATCTAAAACTGAAACTATGGTAGGTAATTATCTAACTGACATGCCCCTTTCTAAATAGATTGAGGTCCAACCTGTAACCCCAGTATGAAGGGTGTCAATACCGTGCCACTTGTAAAGACATGCTGTGAGTTAACCCTCTCTGACAGGAAACTCTTTCTTCAACCCTCACTGGCAGAAAAACTCAAATGAGATGTAACAACCCTTATATTATCTAATAGGAAGATATCTCAACCTACGCTGGCTATGTAGTTCTGTAACACAAGAATTCTTACTAAGGGTCAAACCCTCTACTAAAGGGATTGCCCCCATCCCTGGGCTAGCTCGATACTGAATCCTACTCCCAACTAAATAGATACTGAACTATTTTTCCTAGTTCATACTTGGATTGACTGAACTATTACTAAGTTTACTGAGTTTTATTGACTGACGAAACACTGCTGAATTCTGTTAGTTGACTGAGTTTACTGAGGTATGAACTGAATACTGAACTAGACTGGACATGATACTAAGTCTACAGAGTTTTCCTGAGTCCTGTAACTGACAGAGATTACTACTGATCATACCATGATTCAATTCTACTGATCGGGGTATTACTAAGATTATTCTGTAACTGACACTGGTTCTAGGTAAACAGTTAAATTGTCGGGTATTAAATACCCTCAGGACTCGATAGCAAGAAAAGTAAAGCATCAATGATCTTGTATAGGATAAAAATACAGACTTATTCATAATGTATCTATAAAGGTATTTTATCAATCACTTGCATGGCATTAACTAGTCTACATACTAGCTTGATATAATCTTATTATTACATTCACATGATCAGTTCACCAAACACTTGGATGGCATAGTATATATATATAATACTAAACAACATGTGAGCATCATGATTCAATTCCAAATTCATAATTCCATGGGTTTCAACAAGAATTCACATGACAAATCACACATTCAAATAACTCTACATCAATCTTGTAATAAATTATTAAATAGAAAACTTAATTAAATAATACTCATGAATACACTTTAATTCCAAATAATGGAAATCATGAAATCAATCTACTTGAAGTTTAAAAGAGTTTCTTGGACTCCAAGAGTGGAAGGAACCCTTGGATGAACACTTCACATACCTTGGTTAATAAATTCTTGAAGAATAATGGTGAAATCTTGATCCTTGGCTTTGAAATTAAATCACCTAGGGTTCTTTTTCTTCAGAAATTTGAGAGAAAGAGAGTGTATTTTGCTTAATAAGGGTTGAATCTCGTGTTTTAGGGCTGAATAGCGGTGGAAAAAAGATCCAAATACTCCTAAGGACGTAGCTTTTTAATGACTAAAAACCAAACTATTGACGCGCAGACTGACGCACTGCATCATTGGCATCAACATGATGGCCTACGCGCCACTTTAAGTCCGCATTTGTTCACTAGAATTTGCAATGAGCTGAGGGAAAAACTATCAGTCGATGCGATGGAAGACACAACATTTCGAGATCGCATCGATACACTATTTTGGTCACTTTAACATGGTCTAAATGAGGTCCAAAATATCCAAAACTTATCCGGGGACACCTACTGATATTCCTTATCAAGTTCAATCTAAAGATCGATACTTTAAGGTCATAAGAGTCGTGAAATACAGTTTCCAACTTATGAAGGCCAAAATAATACTAATTCTGAATACTTAGCTAGAACTTTCTAAGTTTGAGGACGCCTTAACAAGCTTAAAAGACTCAGTTGAGGATAGGATTTTTGGGGTCTTACATTGAGATTGGTGATTTTGTCAATTTTAAGATTTCACCTATGAAGGGAGTGAAAAGATTTGGTAATAAGGGGAAACTTATCCCCTATTATGTTGGCCCATATAGAATCTTGAGTCGTTTTAGGAAAGTAGCTTATGAGCTAGTGTTGCCTGTAGATTGGGAGTCAGTATATCCAGTATTTTATGTTTCTTTGTTAAAGAAATATATTGGTGATTCATCTATAGTCGTTCCTGTAGAAGATATGGATATTAAGGATAGACTTTCTTATAAAGAAGTTCCAGTTAAGATACTTGAGCGTCAGATTCGTAGAGTAAGGAACAAAGAAGTTCCCTTATTTAAAGTTCTTTGGCGGAATAAGTCTGTTAAGGAGGCTACTTGGGAAGTATAAGTAGATATGTGAACCAAGTATCCTAATATTTTCTCCACAAACTCAGATTCAGCTTGAGGTAACGATTTATCCTTAGATTGACACTGTCCAGTACTCAGTTTCAGCGATGTAACCATTTTTATGTCATTACATGCATTCACGAATTTAGTTTAATTCATGTATCATGTTTTAGACTCAGTTGTGTAATCATGTTCCAAGTCATGCATGTTCAGTATGTGATCCAGATTATCTTAGTACAGAACTCTTAGTCTAACTAGTCTCATTTGAGGATGAATATTCCCAAAGGGGAGAGATATTGTAACACCCCATATCATATCTTGGCTCAATTTATCTCACAATTGCATGTTAAGGGGTCCAAGCCTTGGAAATTTCACTTTAGGGGACTTAGTCATTTTTAAGACCCCTAAACTTTGATTATTTTATTTTTAACCTTTCTAACCTTGGGACATTGATATTTGAGTTGATTTCATAATTGAGGTTGTTCAAAGTATTTCTCAGGTGAGTTTAAGAATTTTTGTATGAGCCTAGGGGCATGTTTGGAAAACCAAAATAGTTGAACCATTGGGATAAGCGGGCGTCACCCCCTCCAGTCCATCAGGTTAAGGCAAGCACCACCCCCTGCGGTCCACTACTCTAAAGTGGGCGCTGCCCAGACTAGTCCACCGCTACAATGCCTGTATCACCCCTCCCTATTCTGTCCAACTTTGTTCTTGACATTTTAAGGGTATTTGGGTCAATTCCCTTCACCTAATTTTCCCGTAACATGAATTTGGGACTCCCAAGAAGTATTCTTTGCCTTTTACTCACAAATCTTCTCAAGAAAAGCCCTCTTTCTTCCCCAAGAATAAACCCTAACTCTTTCACAAGAAATCAAGGAACTAGAGCTTCAAGTTCAAGAATTCTCAAGGAATCTTCAAGAATTCTTCTAGTGACGTATGTGGGATGTTCATCCATAGGCCCCTTTTACCCATGGATCCCAAAATCCTTTTTTGGTTTAATTAATAAGCTTATAATTTTTCTTGATGAAATAAATCTATGAATCTCTTATTAATTCAATTTCAATTTTTGGTTACAAATGTTTTTAGTAAGAATGGGTCATATCATACTTTAAGTGTTGCAGTTCCCATTTCATGATCAATTGATTTTAGGATTAGCTCTCAAGTTATGAATTTACCCATGTAATCATGTTGTTTTCCACATGTTTAAGGCATTCCTATGTCTAAGTTTATGATATTACATGTTTGATGAAATTCCCATATTTTGGTTCTTTGAACTGTGATTTCATACTACAGTATTTCAAGTTTGATATTGTATTTTATAATTATTCAGTGCTGGTGGGTTATGAACACCTGATACCTAGTTTTTTTACATGATTTCAGTGTCTCAAAAATTATTTCAATTGAACCATGAGTATTATCATTCAATAATATAATATGATCAGACCATGATAAGAACCATCAATTGTATGTTCAGTTGTATCTAATTCAGCTTAGTCCAGTATTAATGTCAGTTTAGTAGGGGGTAGGATTTAGCACCGAGAGAACCTAAGGATGGGGGCTTACCTGTCAATTAGGACAGGGCCCTTAGTAACAATCCCTAAGTTCTAGAACTACATTTCCAGTATAGGATTATGAGATGCCACCCACCAATTTAGGACTGACACACTCTTAGGGGTCACTCTCTAGCTTAGGATTGACTTTCTAGTCCTTTGGGACATCATATTAGTTGATCCATACAGCCAGTGTTGGTACCAATGGAACGATACTGATACCCTTCGAACTAGGGTTTTAGTTTGGAACCCGATTAGCTCTAATTAGGGCATATTCGTTAGATGATACCTCCCATTGTCTCAGTACAATATTTTGTATATTTTAGTTCAGGTTTGGTTGACCAAGTGTATAGAACCTTAGTTATTTAGTTATACAGATTTAAGTAATTTAGCTTACAGACTATTTTAGAAACATATTTATACTTGGTCTTGCATTCACAAACCTTATATAATAATGCATTTATATTTAGTTATTCCCATGCATTTAAGCCAATCCTCATCTCATATACTAGTACATTCAAAGTGTTGACCTCATATTATTCTTTGCACTATATTGTTTTATAACAAATGTCCGGACACTTAGTTTTGCGACTACTCTTAAATAGCTCAACGACATTCAGCAGCAGTGCTCATAGCAGGTACTGGCTCATGTGTTAGCTTGTGGTCACTTGTGACCATAATCACCATTGTTGCAACTAGGGTGTACCCTCAGGTCATAACACAACCACAGGCATAAGTGGATCAATAGTACACTTACAACTTTGACTGGTGATAGCTAGGCAGTAATTATCATCTTCAGATTCTTAATGGTATTGCTATAAAGAGTGCTCGATTGATAGTAATTCAATATACCTGACATCTACCCAAATATCTGCTCAAGTTACTAAATTATTGTAGTATGCGATTTTACTGTCTCAATCAATTCTGATCAGTTTTCCTTAATCTCCTCAAGGCATCTCTCTTGGCTCTCTGAACCCTTAAGAAGATTAGAGATTGATGCTTCCTTTAAAGATTTAGCATCACGGTTCCCCAGTGGTACATAAATACCACTCTTCGCCTTATAATCATCCTTTCTCCTCCAATCACCATCACGATCTCTATTCTTGTCCCCATACCTTTCTCTATAGTATTTTTACCTTGATTTCCTTGCCTAAAATTGTAAGTGTTTTGGATAGACCTTGGCCCTTAGCTCAAAAATTTGCCATTTCTCTAACGAAGTACTTGTCCTTAATATCAGACCTATCATGTATAGAATATTTACCTCATGCACCCACTATATTTACCTTTTATGCTCTAATAGTTGTAAATTACTTAGAAAGAAACCCAATCTCAGTCCTCAGTTGTGCTAACTCTTGAGAAACTATCATGTGTAAAGCTTTCTACTCACTTGAAGCACCAATATCATAAGTACCAGTTGACTTTTCTACTTCCAAAGTATGCCACCCTAGGTTGGTTTTAGCAATTTGGTCTAATATTTTCGGAGCCTATTCCCAATGATGACTTATGAAAGCCCCACCCATAATATTACTAGCCATAGTCATAGTATTTGTATTCAAAGATCTATAGAATATCTCCAGTAAGTTTCTCCTTGAAATCCTGTGACTGGGAACATTCATCAACTTTTATTTAACCTCAACTATGTCTCATATAGTGCATATAAATGTAACTATTAGACATTATAAATCTCATTCTTCAATTGCAACATTCTAAAGGGATGAAAAAATTGGTCTAAAAATTGTGTTCTCAACTCACTCCAAGTGGTAATGGACCTATGAGGTATCTCTCTAACCATAACTTCACTTTACCTATAAGAGAGAATGGGAAAAACCTAAGTCTTAGAGCCTTCTAACTCATCCCTAATATATTATATAAAGTGTAAATCCCAACATAGTTAATAATGTGCATATTTGCATCATCAGTAGACAAACTGGGAAACACTCTCTTCAAATTAAGAAACTAAATCATTGCACTCATAATGTCAAATTTCATTTCTTAGGGCAACTCTAGAGAAATGATATCTCTTATCTTAGTTGGTTCAACATACCCCAAATCTTATTTCTAATCATCATAAACTAGTAAGTATTGATATGTGGGTGGTTGAACTCCAACCCTTCTAAGTTTGTCCCTGTCGAGGGCTGCTCGATGATCTTCTACTTGTCTAACTCTTTCCACTTCAATAGTTACATGATAGGCAGCTGCTAATCTCATATTTTCTTTGGCTATTAATCAAACATTAGTTTGTCTGGAAGTTTCTTAAATATCATGTAGAGGTGCCTAAATTGATGCATTTGGATAATTATAAACCCCTTTGTGCCAGGCTCCATGATCAAGTCCTCTCCTCTTTCCATCTTATAACCTGTCGTAAGGTCCATTCAAGCTCAAGATCTAATGGAATTAGTGGATTTCCTTGACTCTAAGTATTGGTCATACACTAGCATGTGCCTAAGAAATTATAGATAAATGAAAACCAACAACTTTAACAAAGTCAATAAATCAATCCATAACTGTATTTTCCAACAATGGTGCCACAATTTGATGTTGCCAAATTACACCTCCCCAAAAGTATCACGTGATCACTTGTTAAATATAGAACCTAACAAGGTTGGGGTCTATCCCATAGGGGAAAAGATAGAAATCTATCATGAGCTTGCTGATGTAATCAGAAAGCATAAAAAGTAAATAGAGGGTTTTGTGATAACAATAGTAATAGTAACAATGTTTAGGCAAGTAAGGTTATTATCAAAATGAAATGATCACTAGGATTGTGTTCCCCCTGACTTTAAAACTCTGAACACTTATCATGCTTGTTAAACTATCTCAGTGCCTTACATGCAAAACCTAATAAGTTATGCATCACTTTCTCATTCCTCGACCTTAGTTTGGGTGAATTTCACTCATCTCATCTCTCTCTCTCTTAGAGTGTTGTATTACTAACCCTTGTTCTAGATCTATGGTTTACTATTTCCTCTTGGTCTCAAGTTAATTTAATTATGGTTGATATCTTTAAATTACTGTTGTGATCTTTTTTCCTAATCACTACCTCTCTCTCAAGTTAGTATCAAGTACATGTGTATTCCTAATGTTTACAACAATTGAGAAAGCAATCAAGGAAAAGTAAAACCCCAATACATGTAAGAACACCAATTTAGAATGACTTTGTACTTTCTCTATTTTGCTAATCCATTGGATACCCACAACCCTGGCTATGGGGTTTAGCTGCGTAGAGTTGTATGAACACACATAGAATTCATAGATCAAAACATATTAATGAACTTATGAATAATAAGAATGAAAACCAAAATCTCAAATTAATATTAAACCTAAAAAACCAAGAACAATAACTCCAAGATCAATAATGTATCTCAGAACTCAATACAATGCTAAAAGTGTATAAAGTGCATAAAAGTGCATAAAATAATAACTAAACATATAATGAGTATTTATAGATAAATCAGAAAACCTATCCTAAACAAAGTAGGAAATCAGAGTCTGCACCACCCTACGACCCCACTACGGGTTGTAGGTTGTACCGTCGGGGCATAAGTATAATCATGGGAATCATAGAAATCTTTAGGCTGTAAAAAACCTACATACGAGGCTACCTATGGTCTGAAGGTAGTACCTACGCCTAGTAGGTTGGGGCATAGGAGTTGGAGTAAGTCATCAACTCTTAAAACATAGGACCATCAACCTACATGGCCAACCTACGTGCCCGTATGTAGGCTCATAGGTAGCTTTCTAGCTACCCTTCATCATTTTTTCTCCTTCTCTACTCTGAAATATGTTTTCCTACAAAATTAATACAAAAGCACATCACATCTAAAACAATACCTACGTATCTACATAATTTTCTTTTTTTAAACATTAAAAGTGTCATGAAAATATGTCACATCAAGCCCCTGGGGGCATACCTTATATCAAAATGCATTTATAGTTTTATGTATGAATTTATAGCAATGACTATGTATGAATTCATAGCAAGGAGTATTTAAGAAACATACACTTTATACTTGCCTCAAATTGCCTTCAATACGCAATTCTGTGATCATTTGTATTACATATAGGTTAAATACATCACCTAGTAAAATTTTAGGATCTATATTATAATAAATTCTTTCATGGACATTTTATGATGAACTAATAAAGTTGGAGCATAAATTAAAATTTCATGTCTTATAAATGTTACTTGTTTACTCATACTTCTCTCACTTTGGAATTTGATTCATATTAGCTTCTGGACTTGTCTAGATATTATTCTATCTTTTTTATACCAGTACATGTTGTTTAGGTACTAATATCTTAAGGGGAACTATGTTTTATTGATATAGGCTCATATCCTCATGATAGTAGACATCTACGTTAGGCCCTATTTACATTTTTAGTTGATATTTTGGTGAGCCTCATCTCTCTCTAGCTCTAGTCTAAGTCTAGTATTTTTTATCATATTTATAGGTCTTTAGTTGGGTATGTTGGGCCTTGCCAACTAGTCATTCAGAGTATAGCGTGTTAAGCAGGTTAGAATCTTTATGGACATCATGCAGTATTGTATAGTCTAGTTTTTGTTAATATAACTCCCTCATGCTCGTTATTATACCATAATCTCATATTTATCATAGAATTCTTTTAAAGTTAGTTTATACAATTTTTGTTTGTTATTATCATTTTAGGGCATGACAAACTTGGTATCGAAGCCTAAGTTCAGTTGTCCTAGAGAGTTTATGAGGTCGTGTTTAGTGGAACCTTACTTATAGATATGTTGAGCACCAGTTGTATAATTAAGGGACTTCATACACATTTACGAACTTTACCTTATATTATAATCTAGATCATATAGTATAGCTAAGTCATAGAAAGTTACTTCTAACTCATATTCTACTTATTTATGATACAGATCTTGTTTGCTACTAATAAGGATAAAGCATCCCAGATAGCCACTACTAGAACCACTCAAGGGGAACTATTATAGCACAATCTCCTATATTTGTGAACAAAATAAGATTCAAGAAAGTTTGAGGGGTTTTATGCTTCTAGGTTATCAAATGCCCAAGCCAGAATGATCTACAGGGATTTTTACAACTTCAGTAGTTCTAATAGCTATTCATATCCCACCACCAAGTGCCTCAAACTAGTATCTCAAAGAAGCAATACAACTGCTCACACAGTTGGTAGTTGCCTAGGCCTAGAGAAAAAATATGGATGTAGTTACTTCTACTCAAGGAGGGGTAGCCGAATCTAACATCAAAGATTTCCTCCAAATGAATCCACCAGAATTCATAGGTTCTAATATTGTAGAGGAACCTTAGTAGTTCATTGATGAGACTCATAGAATTTATAAGGTAAAAGGGGTATCAGACATAGATACGATCAGGATGCTTTCCCAGCGGTCTGGACAGACTTTGCAAAGGCCTTCATAGATCATTTCATGCCATTAAAGCTTAAAAAGGGAAGGGTGGATGAATTTATATCTTTTAAAGTAGGGTAATATTAGTGCAAAGGAGTACTGTTTGTAGTTTACACAATTGTCTAGATTTACTCCAATGTTGGTTAGCACACAAACATAACAGATTATCAATTCATGAATAGCCTCATGGGTCCCTTGAAGGATCTACTTTCTATTGCTAATATGAATAAATATTTAGATATAGCAAGGATTATGTCACATGCTTAGAAATTAACAAAAATAAGGATAATCATATTGTAAATTAAGAGAGAGAACGGAGTAAGAGAGATAAGATGGCCAGTCAATAGCAAAAAAGTAGTGAAGCTTTCACTAGTAATGGGCCACCAAGGCAAACCCAGTAAGTTATGCATTCTATGTCTAATTCTCTAACTCATCTTTTGAGGCACAAGTATGAGCAAGGTCAAATATCTTAACCACCAGCTTACGACCTTAGAGGGGTACCAGTCGAGGATTATAAACCTCGACCTATATGCAAACAGTGCGGATGAGCACATGGAAGGAAGTGTCAGTGTGGTTCAATACTTATTATTGGTGTTGTATAGAGGTTTATATGGTATGAGATTATCCATAACTTAGAGATAAAGGTAGAGGTGAACAATCACAGCCTATAAGGTCTACATTAGCCTCATCGTCATTAGTTCCTTCTTCTTCCAGTCCTCAAGAACAGTAGGCAAAGGATATGGTAGGGATAGAGAGACTTGTTTGAGTGCTATCCCAAACCATATATACATACTAGCTGGTCGGCGAGATTCAGAGGCATCTATAGATATGGTCACAGGTACCTTAGTTATCTTTTCACGTGTTACATATGCCTTCATAGAATTAGGATCTACCCTATCATATGTTACTTTATTTATTTCAATGAAGTTTAGAATAGACCCAAAGTTGTTAAACAAACCATTTGTTGTATCGACTCTATTACGAGATTTTATCATAGCTAAATGAATCTATTATGATTGTGTGGTGACTGCATATGGTCGTGCTATATTAGCTAATCTAATTGAACTTGAAATGGTCGACTTCGATGTAATTATGGGTATGCATTACTTATCCTCATATTATACTACAACTAATTGTCAAGCCAAGATAGCCCGATTTTATTTCCCAAGAACGCCAATCATTGACTGGAAAGGTGATTCTATGATGCCTAAAGGGAGGTTTATTTCCTTTCTTAAAGAACGAAGCTTATTGCAAAGGAGTGTTTGTATCACCTATTCTTAGTAGAATACTTTAAAGCTAAAAAAATAAGTGTTGACTCTCCAATATGTACTAGTGATGAATAATTACTCAGATATATTTCCTAATGAACTTCCTAGATTACCTCCTATTAGAAAGATTGATTTTAGTATTAATGTGTATCTTGATAATCAGTTGATATCAATTCTACCTTATAGAATGATGCCTATAGAATTGAATGAGCTAATAGATAGTTAAAATACTTAACTTGATAAATGATTCATTCAAACTAGTATATTACCTTGGGGTGCACCAGTATTTTTTGTGCAGAAAAAAGATTGCGCATTACGAATATGTATAAATTACTAGTAGCTAAACAAAGAGACAATAATGAATAAGTACCCTCTTCCCCAAATAGATTATTTATGAAATTAATTTCAAGATCTAAATGCTTTTCAAAGATCAACTCGAGGTCCGGTTATCACCGGTTAAGTATTCATAAAGTAGATATTCCCAAGAAAACCTTTTAGGACAATATATGGGTACTTTGAGTTCTTTTTCATGCCATGTCGACTGATGATTGCTCCAGCAACCTTTATAGACATGATGAAAAGGATTTTTGAACCCTTTATTAACATGTACGTGATTGTATTTATAGATGAAATTTTGATATATTCACGTAATGAAGTTAATCATGTAGATCATTGAGGTCAGTATTATAAAGACTCAGAGAGCACAAGTTGTATGCTAAGTTCTCTAAGTGTGAGTTCTAGTTAACCACAATATCTTTTCTTGGGAATTTGGTATTTGTGGAAGGCATTATATTAGATTTTCAAAGGACAGAAGTCATAAGAAATTAGCCTCAACCAACCACTCCTATAGAGGTACATATTTTCTTAGGGATAATTGGTTACTATAGGAGATATATGAAGGGATTTTCCTCTATATCTTCTCCATTGACTAAGTTGACATAGAAAGTAGTTAAGTACTAGGCTTGTGAAAAAAGTTTCCAAGAGCTGAAACCTATATTTGCTACAGCTCTAGGATTAGCCTTACCAGAGGGAATTAAAGGAGAAGTTGTGTATTGTTATGGTTAAATTATTGGCTTGGGTTGTATCCTAATGCAGTATGGAAAAGTTAGAATGTATGATTCTCGACAGTTGAAGAATCATGAACAAAATTATCCCACTCATGACTTAGAGCTTACAGTAGTTGTATTTGTGCTGTAAATATGGTTCCACTATTTATATGGAGTTCATGTTGATATTTTTACAGATCATAAAATTCTTCAAAATCTATTCCAGTAGAAAGAGTTAAATCTAAGGTAGAAAAGGTGGTTAAAATTATTGAAAGACTATGATATAAATCTTATCTATCATTTGGGCAAAGGTAACATAGTAGTTGATGCTCTTAATTGACTATCCATATGTAGTCTATCATATTGTCACCTATTTAGTGTTAATTAGCTTGAGATGTTCATAAATTAGCCAGCCTTAAAGTCCATTATATGGATTCTAAAGATGGTGGCATTGTGGTACACAATGCAATCGAGTCATCACTTGTGGAATTGGTGAAATAAAGGCAATATGAATACCCCTTATTACTCCAATATAAGGAATGAATTTAACAATATTGATTCATGACTATTGAACTAGAAGGCGATGGCACTTTGAGGTGTCAAGGTAGATTATGTATACCTGATGTAAATGGGTTGAGACAACAAAATATGGTTGAAGCACCTTGTTCCTATTATTCAATCTACCCTATCTCTACAAATATGTATCATGATCTTAAAGAGATCTACTAAGGAATGACATAAATAAATATATAGCAAAATATATGGCATAGTGCTTCAATTATCAATAATTGAAGACAAAACATCAAATACCTGGTGTCCTAACTCAAATCTTTAGTATTCTAATGTGGAAATGGGATACTATTAATATGGATTTCATCATAAGCTTACCTTATTCTTATAGAAAACATGATTATATTGGGTGATAGGTGATCAGCTAGAGAAATTAGTGTATTTCCTTCCTATTAAGTCTACTAGAACGAATGAAGATTATGCCAAGTTATATGTAAAGAAGATTATTTACCTACATGGGAACTTGATGTCCATTATTTTAGATAGAGGCTCCCCATTTAAAGTCCATTTTTAGAGATCATTCAATGGTTAGTTTGAAGTAGGCAAGACATAGGTATTAGGTCTAGATATTGTCCATCAAGCCATTAAAAAGGTTAAATTGATACTAGAGAGGCTGAATACTAATCAAAGTAGACAAAATTCATATGGAAATGTACAATGTAGAGATTTAAAGTTTCGAATTAATGATTTGGTATTCTTGAAGGCGTTACCTATAAAAGGTGTCATGCAATTTGGGACAAAATGTAAGTAAAGTCCTAGGTATATTGGTCCCTATAGAGTTATTGCAAAATTAGCCATGTAGCCTAGGAGTTAGAATTACCTTAAGAGTTAGCTATAATGCATCCCATCTTCCATGTGTCTATGCTACTTAAATTCTTAGGAGAGCACTCACATGTCATCCCCATAGAGGGGATTGACCTTGATGGAGACTTATCATTTGAGAAAGCCCCCAGGGCTATATTGGATTAGTAGGTCATAAAGTTGAAAACTAAATACATAGCTTTGGTAAAGGTTATTTAGAGGAACCAGAATGTAGAAAAAGCCACTTGGAAAGCATAAGTGGATATGAAAGCTAAATACCGATATTTATTCCAAAACCATCAGAAGGTTCTTAAACTACTTGTCTCTTTATATGATCATTAGTTTCTACTATATTTAGTTCAGTTGACATTTGAATCTTACTTGATATGTTTAGGTACATGAATTATGCCTATGATTCTTGATTCTTGAGATTTACATGTACAAAGCATTTAGATAAAGAGTATAAAGTAATTTACATGGTTGGTTATGACTTTAAGTTGAGTTTAAGACCAAGAGAAGCCTCGTGTACTATTTTTTGAGTTAAAGGAAAAGAAAAGCCTCATGTTTATTTGTTGAGTATTGTGATGCTCTATAAAGTGTAATTGGATGTATTCTAGCTTGTTGACATGTTCCCAATTGGCCTATTTACAAAGAAAACTCTGGCAAAATCTTTTGGAAATTTGGAGATTTGGTAAAATTTTAAGGCCTTTTAACGGGATAAAATGAGACTAAAATTGATTCAAAAATCTTAAGGGTGTCTTGGATAGTTATGGAATTGAAAGTAAGCTACAAACATCATTTGAGGATGAATAATTCTAAGTGGGGCAGATTGTAGCATCTCAAAAAATTATGAATCTAAGTTAATATTATATAGAATATAAAAAACACCAAATTTTAGCCCTTGCAAATTCCTTGAGCTTTGAGCTCACTTCCCTGGTTATGACTCGCCCTATGAATTGTAGGGTGTCCTGATGAGTCATTGGGAAAAGTTGTAACTAAATAATGTATATTTGTCACATGATTCTGCTCTGAGTACGAGGGGCTCACTATGAGCCGTAGGTATTTGTTATTAGTCATGGGGTGTAAATATTGGGGTGTCCAGTGTTTACCCCAAATGGGTTCTGTGTTAATTACGATTAGGACCTATGAGTCATTGGGTCCCATTACAAGTCCCGTGGTAGAGTCGTAAGGCCAATAGTATAGAGTGCTTTGATGGGTTATTTCCTGGTTGCAACTTGTGGTGGCGAGTTGTAAGGAATGATTACGAGTCGATGGTTGACTCATAGTCAAAGATGACCCTTTTCAACTTTTAAGATAAGGGCATTCTAGATATTTCCCCTCTTACCCAACTTGAAACCCATATCTTATAACCCCTTTAGGGTTATATTAGTGCTCAGAAATAGATCAAAGTAACTTCTCAAATACTCCCGAATCTTCAAGATCAAGAACGCTTAGGGTTTTCAAAAGATTGATAAATTAGGGCTTTAAAGGGTTATTTCTCTATATACATCTAACTATTTCATGCATGTGATTCTTTTCTCATTGTTATTTTGGTAAAAAATAAATGTATTAAAGTGTTATTCACATGGAGTTGTTTTCTTCTTAAAAACAAAGGTTTTGGGTTTTGAATGCTTATTATTGTACAATGTTTTCCCATGATTTAATTATGATTATTCATGTTTTAAATATGGTTTTGAACCTATGGGTTCATGGGTATGGTGGATGAATTAGGGATTGGTGATTTTTCCAAGCTTGTGACTTCTAAAATGGGTATGACCTTAACCTATAGTATGAAATTTGTTCTGAGTTACGAGAAGGGTAGGAATTTGTAAAATTGAACTAGTCTTGGACTATTGCATGATATAAAGAGAGATTTGAAAACACAATGGTCTAATTTAATGAATAAAAAGAATTGGTGTCCCCAACCTTGTATTAATAAACAAAGGGAACTATTTTCTGCAAGTTAATAGGAATTGTTTTGGCATATTGTTGTTACCTTGAAAGTGTAGTTTTTATGAAGATTCCAACAATGTATTCCTTAATGTGGAATATGGTTCATCAATGGGATTGTGTGATAAATATTTTAACTATTCCATAAATAGGGTTGTTAGCTGAGGCATAAAAGTGGAGGTTTGGGTGACTGACACTGGAAACCGTATTTGTCCATGCGGGGGTCAAAGTGACTAGGGATGTTCGAGTTCCCCTTATTACTATTTTATGATTAGGGTGGTTCAAGTCCTCTCTAAATCATTATATGATCGGGTGCTTAAGTCACCTTAGTATATGTTGGGCACTTCAAGTCCCTCGTGTGCATATATATAAGATTATTTTCTGGTCCGTGCAGCTACACGTATAACGGCCCGATCAGGGGGTGATATCTAGAGCCTATATAGACCGTGGGTACTATTATATGATGGTTTAACTACACTATCCAAGTTAAGGTTTTAAAGTACATGCTAAACCTTGTCCCTTATCCGACATAATACGTATATATGTATTTGCATATGGTTATTGTGCATTGGTTAACTTGATTTAAATTAATGACTTTATTTTATCTTTATCCCTGAGTTACGTCATAGCATTCACCCTGCTAATTGTCTTCTGACATTGTATCCCCATGCGATGCAGGAATTGGCTATACTTATACTTTTCCCTCTCAACGATTGTGGATTGATCAAGAGTCAACTTAAAGTGGTGAGCTTTCATACTTCAAAAGGCTCTATTTAAATGTTAGATTTTTTATAGACAATCAAAGATTATTTTTGGCTATAGTCAGGGGAATATATCTACACTTTAGTGATATTCAATTTTGGTTCACTATTTAGAAGGCTTTGTCTGGTCTACTATTGTTATTGGGCAGTGTTGGGCGGTCGTTTGGCTGGTGGTTGGTTATGGACATGCATTATAATTTTTTAAGCTTTTGAGCATTATCTTGTTATATGTTTGGAACTCATCCAACTTGGGTGTGTCGCGCTTGGGTTGGTTAGGTGTAGGGGGTGATCTTTGGTCTATGTAGAACATGAGATACACGACATGGGCAAGCCCTAGTTTGGGTTGTGTCATATTAGTATCATAGCCTAGGTTCATAGTTAATTGTGTATCCATAAAGTCGTGTCGAGTAGATTATCTTTATGAGTATACAGGGCCCCACACTTATAAGGGAGAGGATCGAAGGTATTTAGTAATGTTTCCCTTTCTTGTTGCCTTATTTTGGGTTGTAGTGTCTAAGGTCTGAAAATTTCCTCTAATTACCATGTGTTTTCTTTTCAAATTATTCTCCCAGATGATCAGAAGCTTATGGCAAATCCTCGGTCCCACTTGAGGACAATGTTGATGGGATATGCCCTACTTATAAGGTATAGACCTGATTTAGGGGTCCAGTTCCTGATTTCCCTTGTGGAGTTCTAATGGTCCCCTCTAGTCCTCCTCAAGCTCCTCAGGCTGATCTGTCAAATGAAGAATTTTGTTAGTCTATTCATATGTTGGCTCAGTTGTTAACTTATCAATATGAGCATTTAGCTTTTGTTGTTCCATCTTCTGAGGCCACAAGGGTTGGCTAGTCTATAAGGTTGAGTCTTCTTATGTTTACTGGTTCTAAGGTTGAGAAAGATCCTCAAAACTTATTGATAAGATGGAAAAAATCTTTCATGTAATTCATGTTTATAATATGGAGGGTGTCAAATTCATTGTCTATTAATTAAAGGATATAGCATACCAATGGTATGAGAAATATGAATGGTCTAGAGAGATGATGTCAAATCTGTATAGTGGAATAATTTCTCTAGCACTTTACTTGGCCACTTCTTTCCTCAATAATTGAGGGGGGCAAGCGAAAAAGAGTTTGTTAATCTGAAGCAAGGTTGGATGACAGTCAAGGAGTATGCCTTGAATTATCATTTGGTTAGAGTTAAAGATTTGAACTCGAAGGGTCCTTCCTTACAATCCATTCCCGTGGTTAATGATTTCCCCAAGGTTTTCCCTAATGATCTTCCTGGTATCCCTCCTGATATAGAGAATGATATTGGGATTGACCTTGTTCCAGACACTCATCCTATTTCCATGCATCCTTATAAAGTGGCTCCAGCTAATTTTAAGGAGCTTAAAGAACAATTGAAAGACCTTATTGACAAGGGCTTTATCCATCCTAGTGTGTCTCTATGGGGTGCTCCTATTTTGTTCATACGTAAAAAGGATGGTTCCCTTTGGATATGCATCGACTACCGTTAGTTGAATAAGGTTACAGTGAAGAATAAGTATCTTCTTCCTTGGATTGATGATTTGTTTGACCAACTTTAAGGTGCTGGATGTTTCTCTATGATTGATTTTAGGTTGGGTTATCATATGATAAATATTACGGAGGTGGATATCCCTGAGACTACCTTCTGAACCTGGTATAGTCACTATGATTTCCTAGTTATGTCTTTTGGTCTGAAAAATGCCTCGGCAACATTTATGGATCTCAGGAATCGGGTGCTTCATCAGTTTCTAGATTTTTTCTTCATCGTGTTTATAGATAATATTCTGATATACTCTAAGAGTAAGTTAGATCACGTTGACCATCTCTGTATCATGTTACAAACCTTAAAAGATCAACATTTGTATGTTAAGTTTTCAAAGTTTGAGTTATGGTTGAAAGTTGTTACTTTTCTGGGTTATGTCATTTCCAGCAAAGGGATCATGGTGGATTCGTAAAAAGTTGAAGCGGTTAAGAAGTGGCCTATGCCTATAACTCCAACTGATATTCGGATCTTCTTGGCTGTAGCCTGTTACTATAGGAGATTTGTGAAGAGTTTCTCGATCATAGCTACCTCACTGACTATGTTAACCCAAAAGAAGATAAAGTTCTTATGGTCTGATGCTTATGAGATAGTTTTGAAAAGATGAAAAATAAGATGGATGCAACTTCTATTTTGACCCTGCACGAAGGTAATGATGGATTCATTGTTTATTGCGATGCATCTTATATAAGAATTGGTTGTGTGTTGATGCAACATAGTAGAGTGGTGGCCTATGATTCTAGGATGTTGAAAGATCATGAGAGGAATTATTTGATTTATGACTTAGAGTTGTAGGGTATGGTATTCATATTGAAGATTTGGCATCACTATTTGTATGGGGTCCATGTAGATATCTTTCTTGATCCTAAAAGCCTTCAATAAGTGTTCACCCAGAAGGAGTTAAATCTCAGGCAAAAGAGATGGCTTGAGTTGCTTAAAGATTATGACATGAGTCTCTATTATCACCCAGGTAAAGCTAATATAGGTGTTGATGCTCTTAGCAGGTTATCCATGGTGAGTCTAGCTCATGTGGATGAGGATAAGTTGGAATTGAAGAAAGATATTCACCATTTGGATAACCTTGGATTTTGTCTCTTGGACTCTGAGAATGGGGATGTGTTTGTACCAAAGGGGTGCAGTCCTGTCTTAATGAAGATTAAGGATATGTGGGACAACAAAAGGTTGTAGCTTTTGAAATTGGTAGCAAAGTTATATTGAGGTACCAAGGTAGCTTATGTGTTCCTGTTATAGATGGGTTTTGAGACAGGATCTTGGTTAAGGCTTATGAATCGCGTTATGCCATTCATCCTGGTGATGAAGATGTATCATGATACTAAGGAGATTTATTGGTGTAACAATATGAAGTAATATGTGGCCAGTTTTATGGCTAAATACATGGTATGTCAATAAGTGAAGGTTGAGCACTTGTGGCCTTGAGAGTTGTATCAAGAAATTAAGTTGCCACTTTTGAAGTGGGAAGTGATTAATATGGACTTAATTTAACTTCCTTGGTCTTGAAATTAGTTTGATTTGGCTTGGGTTATCGTGGATAGGATGACTAAGTCTGCTTACTTCTTGCTAGTGAAAATAAACTTTTCGCCTGAAAACTATGTGAAGTTGTTTCGCTAGGATATTGTGAAGTTCCAGGGGGCGCCAGTTTCTATCATGTCAAATTGTGGAACTCAATTCTCATCGCAATTTTGGCATTCTTTATAGATAGGATTGGGAACTAAGGTGAGCCTTAGTACTGCTTTTCACCCGCAATTGGATAGGCAAGCGGAAAGGACTATTCTGACACTAAAATACATGATTAAAGCTTGTGTGACTGACTATGGTGGTAGTTGGGTTGATCATTTACCTCTTATAGAGTTTGCATATAATAATAGCTACCACTCTAGTATTTGTATGGATCCTTTCGAGACCTTGTATTATAGGAGGTGTAGGTCTCTCATCAGGTGGTTTAAAGTAGGTGAGGTTGAGATATTTGGATCAGATTTGGTTCCCTAAGAAACAAATAAGGTGAAGATGATTCAGGATAGGCTTAAATCCACCCAAAGTTGCCAAAAGTCCTACGCAAATGTGAGGCAAAAAGAGTTGGAGTTCAGTGTTGGTGATTGTTGTTCTTAAAGGTATCCCCCATGAAGGGAGTGATTTGGTTTTTTAAGAAGGTGAAGCTCATCCCCTGATATATTGGTCCGTACTTGGTGTTGAAGAGGGTTGGTAATATTGCATATGAATTGGAGTTGCCCTCCAGTTTGTGATCCATTCATCTAGTGTTTCATATTTCGATATTAAGAAAGTGTGTGGGTGATCCTTTGACGATTACCTTAGATGATATAGATTTTTTGAATTCCTTATCTTATGAGGAAGTCCTAGTTGAAATTTTGGATTAGCAATTTTGTCAGTTGCAGACGAAGGACATAGCTTCGATAAATGTTCTATGGAGGAACCACAAGGTTGAAAAGGCTACTTAGGAAACCTGATAGGGCATGAAGTCCAAGTATCCATTATTGTTTTCTGCTCTGAATAATTGTGCTTAAGTTATGTGTATTCCCTGACATCTTTGTTTTCTGACTTTGTTAAAGAAAAGAGTGATTTCCTTAGTATCTTTATTTTATCTCTTTGTTAAAGGTAAGAGTTGAAATGTATGGAGTTAATCCGTACTAATAAATGCCTTGTCGCATTATTCAAGGATGAATGATCCAAGTGGAGGAAATTGAAACACCCCAGATTTTTGCCCTTGAAAATTCCTTGATCTTGGAGCTCATT
This sequence comes from Capsicum annuum, assembly GCF_002878395.1. Classification (NCBI taxonomy): domain Eukaryota; kingdom Viridiplantae; phylum Streptophyta; class Magnoliopsida; order Solanales; family Solanaceae; genus Capsicum; species Capsicum annuum. Next base: position 168,982,153 of record NC_061115.1, on the reverse strand, counting down.
ACCCTGTTAAGACTCACCCTATAATTCGTAGGGTGTTCCTGATGAGTCATAACCAAATTATGTAGGTTTGTGTCATGATTCTTCTCTGAGTACAAGTGTATTATTATGAGCCATAAGGATTTGTTACAAGTCATCGGGTGTAAATCATGGGATGTCCAGTGTATACCCCAAATTGGTTCTGCGTTGATTAAGATTGGGATATACAAGTCATAGGGTCCTATTACGAGTCTAGTGGATGATTCATAAGGTCAGCAGTATAAGGTACTTTGGTGGTTCTACCCTGGTTATGACTCATGGTGCTGAGTTAAAAGAAGCAGTTACGAGTCGATGATTGACTCGTAGTCAAAGACGACCCTTTTTCAGCTTCTAAGTTAAGGGCATTCAAGACATTTCCCCTCTTACCCAACTTTAAACCCATATCTCGTAACCCCTTTAGGGTATCATTAGCACTCAGAAACACATCAAAGTAACTTCTGAAATACTCCAAAATCCTCAAGGTCAAGAATACTTAGATTTTTCAAGAGGTTTATCAACTAGGGATTTCAAGGCTGATTTCTCTCTGAATATCTTACTATTTAAGACATGTGACTATTCCCTTATTGTTAGTTTGTTAAAAAGCATATGTATCAAAGTGTAATTCACATGGAATTATTTTGGTTTTGAAAACAAGGGTTGTGGGTTTTGAATACTTCTTATTGAACAATGTTTTTCCATGATTTAATTATGATTATTCATGCTTTAAATATGGTTTTGAATTTGTGGGTACATGGGTATGGTAGATGAATTCGGAAATTGTGATTTTCCCAAACTTGTGACTTTTTAAATGGTTATAACCCCAACCTATAGTGTGAAATTGGTTATAAGTTATGAGAAAGGTGGGAATTTGTAAAATTGAACTAGTCTTGGACTATTGCATGATATAAAGAGGTATTTGAAAACACAATGGTATAATTTAATAAACAAAAAGAGTCGGTGTCCCCATCTTGCTTTAATGAACAAAGGGAGTCTTTTTCTCTAAGTTAATGGGAATTATTTTGGCATGTTGTTGTTACCCTGCAAGTGTAGTTGGTGTGACGATACTAACAATGCATGCCATAATATGAAATTTGGTTTATGAATGGGATTGTGCAATAAATGTTTTAAATAGGCTATAAAAAGGTTTGTGTAGATGAGTCGTGAAAGTGGAGGCTCGGGTGACTGATACTGGAAATTGCATTTGCCAACATTGGGGTCAAAGTGACTAGGGAGGTTCAAGTCCTCCATAAAACATTATATGATTGGGTGCTTAAGTCACCTTAGTATATATTGGGAGGTTTGAGTCTCTTCTGTGCATAGATATGAGATTATTCTCCAGTTCGTGCGGTTTCACGCACTGGGGCTTAACCAGGGGTAAGAGTTGGGGACCATATAGCCAGTGGGTACTATTATATGACGCTTGAGCTACACAATCCAGTTTAAGGTTGTCAAGTGCATGCTAAACCTTGTTCCCTATCCCAACATTATATGTATATATGTATTTTCATATGGTTATTGTGCATTGGTTTATTTGATTTGAATTGACAACATTATTTTATCATTATCCCTGAATTACATTCTAGCGTTAACCCCGCTAACCGTCTTTGGATGTTGTATCCTCATGCAATGTAGCAATTGTCGATGCTTCTATTTATCTTTCTTAGCGATTGTGGATTGATCGAGAGTCACTTGATGTGGTGAGCTTCCATGCTTCAGAAGGCTCCATTTCAGGATTATATGTTTTCGTTATAAGCTATCGGATATTATTTTTGGCTATAGTCGAGGGCATGTCTCGATACTTTAGTGATATTTTGTTTTGGTTCACTATTTAGAAAGCTTTGTCTAGACGACTGTGGTTTTTGGATGGTGTCGTATGGTTGTTTGGCGGGTCGCCAATGGTTGGCTCTGGACATGTATTAAAACATTATTAAGTCTCCACTCTATCTTGTTATATGTTTGGAATTCATCCAACATTGGGATTTATAATGTTTGAGTTTATTAGGTGCAAGGGTGATCTCCGGTCCATGTGGGACTTGAGATACCTGACACGGCCAGTCCGTGGTTTGGGTTGTATCAGAATTGAAACACTAAGGTTATTGTATTACCCCATACTTTTACCCAAGACGGAGAAGAACTAACAGCTATGGAATAATTACATAAAATATTCACCAACTATAAAAGAATAACCAAAGGAAATCTATTTTATATAAAGTGTTGTACTGCACCAGCAGAGATATTATATGACGAAATAAAACCAGTTATACAAGTCATAAAAATAGGAGCTTCTAAATTGTATGATGGTTATTCCATGAGGAATTTTCAAATTTTTTACTTTTTGTCGTGTGGGAAATTCAATAAGCTTTCCATTGATATAAAATTCTCCCAAATCCAATAACTGGGTCAGAAGTTATGACTATTTCAAGTTCCCATTGTAAAACAGCGCCATATTAGTCAGTGGCGCACCGCGCAGCAAGAGGAAATGGCATTTGGAAAATTCCAGTAAGGATCTACAATTATGGCACATCGCTCCAAGGCCCAAATTCAGAATTGTCCTTTTCCAGTGTCTTATCATGATTTCCTCCGCGTCGCACCAAAGTTCCAGGTCACAAAAGAAGGGGCAACGCGATGGCTCTGCATTGTCCCATCCCTCAGTTTTTCAATTGTCGAACGCCAGTGACACAGTATAATAGCGCCGTGTCGCGCCAGGGGTTCAGTTTGGAAAAATTTTACTCAAATTAAATGACCCGTCTAGGGTTAAAAGGATCAAATTCCCACTCCTATTTAAGCCATTTAACACGTGATTCAGCCACTTTTCACCCAAAATACACTCTCTTATCTCAAAAACCTCTCAAGGACAAGCTAAGGTTTTCATAGAAGATCCAATTCCAAGATAGTTTCTCTGTCAATCTTCATGAAATCATGAAGTAAGGTATGCATATTGTTCATTCATGGACTCCTTTCGTCCATGAAGCCTAAGAATCCCTTTTATAAATTCAAGTTTATGGATTTTCTTATAAATTTCATGATTGGGCTTCTCTTGTTTATGTGGATAATGAAAAATTGAATTCTACTCCATGTTGGGTGACAAATTTTATGTGGGTTACATTATTATAGATATAGATTCATGCAAACCTATGACTAAACCCTTGAACAATGAAATTAGAATTGAACCATGATGTTTAATTATTGTACAATGATGTTTACATGTACCATGCCTACAATATGTTTGATTAAATGCCTAGATGAAGGAGAAAGTTCCTAACTAGAATGATACCATGAAATCCCCATGTTTATTAAAGTTATGTCTATCACATGTTTTGATGAAATACTTCTATAAATGCATTAAGGATTATGATGTTATTTACATGTTCAAATAAGTTATGCTTGGTCAGTTTCCTTCCATCGAGTCCTGGGGGTACTCGTACCCAAAACATTAGTTGTGTACCTAGAGTCAATGTCATGTTTTAACGTTACTCATAGTCAAGCTATGAATCCTTAGACTTCAGACAGTCTTATGACTCAGGAAATCTCCATGATCTCATGAACTCAATCAGTTATCAGATATTAATAGTATTCCATCAGTCAACAAAAATCAGTAATTCAGCCCATGTTCGGTTCAGTAAATCATGTTCAGAGTCTATTCAGATGGAGTATCAATTAGCACCGAGTGAACCCAAGGATTGGAACACATACTACCAAAGGAGGGTGTGATTATTAAAAGTCATCCTTGCATTCCAGAACTATGTATCCAGCATAGGTTAAAACATTAACACTGTTGAATGAGGGTTGATGAGGTGGATAAGTAGTGTTAGATAAGGGCCCCACGGTTCTCGTATAGGGGACACTATCAAATGAAGGTTGCCCATAGCTTGTCCTTACCAGTGGTGCGGTATTTACACCCTTCTAATTGGGGTTACAGATTGGACCCCAACTCAGCCATAATGGCGTATCAGGGGCATATCGGTTAGATAACTACTTCCCACAGTTTCATGTTATAAAATTAGGACTGTCAGATATGGTCAATCAATCTCAGTAATAGAAATCAGATAGTTCTTTAGATTTCAGGACTGTCAGATACAGTCAACTCATATATAGTATGGAACTCAGATAGTTCCATCAGATTCAGGACTGTCAGATACAGTCACTCATGTTATCAGTTATATTTAGATTCAGTAATTATGTTGTCACAGTATTAGTGTTAGTTGTTATGTCTCTTGCATGTATTCTCATGGTCATGATAGTTAGTCAGTTATTATTATTGTTCATGCATATGAACCCCATGCATTTAGGCTACCTCACATGCATACCAGTATATTCAAAGTACTGACGCATTTGAGTTATGGTGTCTTATACCATAGGTTCAGAGATAGGAGCTCTAGGGCAACAGTAGATTCCAGATATTCACAGGCAGAGTTAGAATTGAGTCCTCATTTTTCGAGGACATAATTATTTCCCTTTTATCTCATTAATCAGTTTATTAGTTAGATATAGTTGGGGACATGTCCCATAAACTCCTTACTTAGACAGTTCAGTCAATTAGAGGCTTTCTAGACTATCATGTTTCAGACTTCAGTATGTTCAGTTTTGTTTTGGGTATTCTATTACCCCAGACGGATGTTACATCATTAAGATCATGTTCAGTATTGAACCTTATGGCCTTTCAGTTCATGTTTCCTCATTATAAAGTATTTTATGCAGTATACAGGTACGGATATCAGTCATGGGTTAGCTTGTGGTCCTTCGGGATGATGAGCACCATGTAGCATTTCGGATACCATATTCGGGGCATTACAAACTTGGTATCAGAGCCTAAGGTTTAATAGAGTCTTAGGAAGTCTGAAAGCCGCATCTAGTAGATCTTGTACATGGGTGTGTTGTGGGCCACATTTATGTGCAAGAGGCTATAAGATATTTTAGGAACAGTTTCCCTTCTTTCGGTATTCATATCATGCCAGTGAGCATAATCTCAATTTAATCTCTCAGATTAATCTATTTCCCCTTTTATTCTCTAGAACATGCCTCCTAAAAGAACAAATAGAAATCAGTCAGCCCCTCAGCCCGAAGATCCTTTGGGAGATCATATTTCTCATGTGGAGTTCAGGGCCATATTCACTACTGTTGCTCAGTTAGTTGCCACTCAAAATGAACAGCCAGCAGTCCTTTTTCCAACCCAGTGGCAAACTCTGCCGCAGCTAGGATTCAAGATCTCACCCGAATGAATCCTTTGTCCTTTCTCGGGTCTAATATAAATGAGGACCCTTAGGAATTTATTGATCAACTTCAGAAGGTTACAGACATCATGGGGGTGACTACTGTTGAGAATACTGAGCTAGCTGTATATCAGTTGTAGGATGTGGCTCTTACTTGGTTCAAACAGTGGAAGTCAGAGAGGTCAGATGATGCAGGTCCTATAGAGCGGGAGGAGTTTGTCACTATATTCTTAGACAGATTCTTTCCCCAAGAACTTAGAGAGGCTAAGGTGATAGAATTCATCAACCTCAGCCAAGGGAATATGATGGTGAAAGAGTATGCTCTTAAGTTTACTCAATTAGCCAGATATGCCCCTCATGTGGTTGCAGAAAACAGAGCCAAGATGAGTAAGTTCGCTAATAATGCTTAACTTACACCTCAATTTAGTGCAAGGCGGTCATCGTCAATATATTTATTCAACTTTGGAGTCGGGGTCGAATCCACAGGGAATAATGTGAGTGGCGATTAAATCAATTTGAAACTATAGCTACAAGTTAAATTTAAATGAATGATTCAAAAAGATAAAGTGGGGGTTTTTAATGATTAGCAAATAATTGTTGGTCACTCTAGTTTCAATGTTTATAAATCAAGAGTTTATGAAATAACCAGAATTATGTTCACTAGGGCTTCTGGTACATGACAGATGCTAGAAGTGGTTCAAGATTCTCATAGTGGGTAGGATAACAAGCTATCTTTATCGATGTTATGCTTAAATGTCTCTCGACCTACTTAAGCGTTTAATTCCCTAATTCTCTCAGACTTAGGGAATTTCTATTTACTGCCCAGATTTTACCTCCAGTTAACCAACCTTGTTATAGCGCGATTATTAAATGAAGTATTTTCGAGTCCCTATTGATAATTCACTTCCTACTATATTTTATTTCTTTCTCAAGAAAATCAAAGAAGGAGTGTCTACTATATGCAACCAACAGACATTAATTAAAACCTCAGAATTATCAAGAAATCCTACTACCTTTTGAATCTTGAATACTTAGCACCTTATCAAGACCTAACCCTAGATCCTATAATTCAGGTTAAAGGAATTTAACCACTCATGACGTAAAAGTCGAAGCAACTAGATGAATTCATGCTTTGAAAGATAAACTTACTACAAGATGAATAGAAACTAGAGATTCTCAGATTAGATCACAAAGGAAAATCCCAGAATAATGATAATAATCTCTTTAAAGTATTTACTTTTTCAAGATAAGAAATTTTTAGAGAGAAAATATCAAAAGTACGTCCCTTAAAACTCAAGTTCCAACCCCCTAGAAAAACCCTAAACAATGTTTTTTATAGTTTACCCTAAATAAGGAAACAAAATAAAAGTTTCAGCTTTTCCTTGGAAAAGACAACGACATCCGTGATAGCTTGTCAGGAGTCTGACGACTTATCACTGATGTCATCAGCTCCTCTGCAATTTTCGCTCTTGCTGCCTAAGGCTGACAACGACGATGACAACGTATCAAGAGTTTGACGGCTTGACACCAATATCATCAAAACTTCATCTCAGCTTCCAAGTTCTACCTAAGTATGACGGTGCTCGTGATGCCTTATCACCAGGCTGACGACTTATCATGAATGTCATCAGCCACACTTTGTCCTTTATTTTCTTCAGATTTTAGGCTTTTTTGATTCCCTTATTGTTGGTTCCCCTTCATCTCTCCTTTTACTACAATATCAAAGTAAAATAATCAAAAATGACAAAAGTTGCTTATGACTTCGCAATTATTCTAAGTTAAAAGCCTTAAATGTGTTAGCATTTGCTCACACATCAACACCCTCAACTTAAAATAATTGCTTGTCCTCAAGAAACTAAAACACAACATTATGATGCTTAACCAAGAGACACATAAGATACCTATGACAGTTGATTTTTATTTCAAAACACCTTACTTTCTCTATTTTAAATCTCTTTAAACCCATCTATGTATATCCATGAAGATCAACAATGTGACAGAAAGGAATCAAGATATGGCATCATCTTAGCAACAATAACTATGCATATGTACAAATTACACTACCCAAATAAGTAGGTAACTAGAAATGCAACCGATGTACCCTAACTACAATGAAGTCCCTCCTCACTCATATATGAAATCATGCATGTAAATGCAGGGACGATTAAGAGACACTCACTCTCAAAAAGAAATTCCAATCAATGCATGTCAAATACCATATGCTTGCCCTTATTTTCATTGCCCAGATCCTTAGATAGGTCAGCTAGGATCACTATAGAACTTCTCTTAGGCTTGTAATGTAGGCTAGGGGCTGGTATGATACTCAATGGTATTTAAAGTGACTAAGCCTCCTTGACACTACATTAGCTTTTTGGGGTTTCACTTATTAGCCCCTTTTTCTCTTTTCTTTTCTTGATCACACTTATTCAAGATGGGTGCGGTCTTTTCTACAATCACTATTTTTCTTTTTCACAACTTTTCTTTTTCTTGCTCTTTTCTACCACACCCAACTTTTTATTCTTTTCTTTTACTCTACCTTTCTTCCTACTTATTTTACAGTATGCACCCCTTGATAGCCACCCTCAACTTAGGCCATTTGCCTAAGTTAACGTGCACAGTGTCCAAGGAGGACCAGGGCCAAAATAGGTTCATTGTGATATAAATGGGAAGGTGATTGGTATAATAAAAAGAATAGGTATTCAGGCTAAAAATTAGGATCAAGGGATATTATCCACACATGGAAGGTCATTAGGCTAAAAGTGGACTAATGTCAACAACGACCTATATCCTCTCCTAACCGCTATCCTATAATAAAGGGAAGACCAATCAAGAAAGTTCTAGATTTAACACACAATGGGAACTAGGTAGTATCTCACACACACATGGCACAAAGGTACACTACAAACTACTACCTATCCAGTTCATGCAATTGTTAACAATAATTATCATGTCCCTAGTACTAATTCCATAAAAAGATTCACAGTAGTCACATATAGATGTACAACACACAGTTACCAGATAAACAGTTGGAGAGGTATTTGTCATTCCAAGAGAAATCAACAAAAATATGTCAACTACCCTAGATAATTATTTTTCTCCCAGTAAACCATAACACATCATAAAATAGACATAATATGCCTAAAAATGTCGACTCTACAAGGAACAAGACTCCGAGGAAAAGAGGCACGGCAACAAAAACCCCAAGAGGACATCAACACCCATAAGTAGTCCCACTCGCAACTTATAATCATACATTGTCCAACTAAAACAAGAGAGTTAGAAACATACCTGTGGTACCATAGGTGCAAAGATATGATGTCAATCATATAATACAAATAAAAATAATAAACTACCTTGGGTTGCCCCCCAAGCAGCGCCTGGTTGAATGTCGCGGCATGACTCAGTTATCTTGACTACTCATACTTCGTCAAGATATCCTGTTGCTAATTATTTATATCTGCACTTAGAGGATTTGAAATGTCGACCCAACTTTTGATCAATACATCTTCGGGGTGTGTTGGACATATGTGAGGGCATGATAAGGAATTTTCTATCACGCCACTTCGAAGACTTAAACTGCTTGCCTAATTTTGCATTGAACTTTCGTGTGGGCTCACTTGAAAATGGTGAGAATCTTAAACAGCCACTAAATAGACATCGATCTTTAAGCTTCTTGGCCTTCAAGATTAAGGTTGTAGTATACCCTTTTGGAAGGACAAAATCCAAAATGTAAGAATTTTCCTCCTCATTTTCAAAATTCATCATTTGCTTGGGTGATTCGACTTTCATCACATCCACCTGGTATAATTTTGAAAAGTTGTTCGAATAAGGACTAACTCTTACTTCTGGATTAGCATCCCTATTAGTATCTTTACCCCAAAATGGACTAGAGTCTTCACAAGGATTGTGCTTGATTTTTTCTTTTGCCTCTAGAACTATTTCCCCAATCTTAGCATCATCCCTTATGGTTGGTTCGATTGGTTGGGAAATCTCCAAAGGTTGATCAACATCAAGCTTATCATCAGTATAGGATTCTTGCTCTTCATATTCACACTCTTCAATTAGTCTAAATGATTCCACAGACAAGATATCATCTAAACATAATGTAGAAGAGTGCCTTAGATAATTGGCCTCGATATCTATCTCCCCTATCCTTTCTTTTTCCTTGTTAAATACCCTAATTTATTAATGTATATCACATATGATATTATTCGTTGTGTCTATATGATCCAATATTAGTTGAAGCATAGCTTCAATGCCACTCTTTTCGGTGCTTCATTTTTCTTTTTCTTGACCAAAAGACCTATCAAAATCATAAGAAGAACTCGAATTTGGGTTAGCACAATAGGGGAGGGGGCATTTTGGAAATCTCTCTAATGTCCATCTTGACTACCACATACAGAACAATCATACTCCCGATAAGATGGAGATGGTGCAGACATCTCTCACTGGGGAGCATATCTACAGTCTTGCCAAAAGTGAGATCAATCATAATATGAACATGGATCATCAAGATAAGATTTCCAACCACCAAGATCATGTTCATTCCATGATTCCACAGTAATAAGTAAACTAAAATAAAAATCTACGTAACACAAGAAATAAAAGAAAACAAAAAACAAATATTTACAACTATGAATTCAAGCAAGTAGGCTAAAATTCCAAACCAACTCAATACGCTAAATTGTTCCCCAGCAACGGTGCCATTTTTTATAACGATCAACTTACACCTATATTTAGTGCAAGGAGGTCATCATTAATATATTTACCTAAATTTGAAGTCGAGGTCAAATCTATAGGGAACAATGAGAGTGGCGATTCAATCAATTTGAAATTATAGCTATAAGTTGAATTCAAATGAACGATGCATAAAGATAAATTGGGGGATTTTAATGATTAGAAAATAATAGTTGGTCACTCTAATTTCAGTGTTTGTAAATCAAGAGTTTATGAAATAACCAGAATTATGTTCACTAAGGCTTCCGGTACATGACAGATGCTAGAAGTGGTTCAAGATTCTCACTGTGGGTAGTATAACAAGCTATCTTTATCAATATTATGCTTAAATGTCTCTCGGCCTACTTAAGAGTTTAATTCCTTAATCCTCTTGGACTTAGGGAATTTCTATTTACTGCCCAAATTTTACCTCAAGTTAACCAACCTTGTTACAGCGCTGATTATTAAATAAAGTATTTCTGAGTCCCTGTTGATAATTCACTTCCTACTATATTTTATTTCTTTGTCAAGAAAATCAAAGTAGGTATGTCTACTATTTACAACCAACAGACGTTAATTAAAACCTCAGAATTTTCAAGAAATCCTACCACCTTTTGAATCTTGAACACTTAGCACCTTATCAAGACCAAACCCTAGATCCCATAATTCATGTTAAAGAAATTTAGCCACTCATTACGTAAAAATTGAAGCAACTAGATGAATTCATACTTTGAAAGATAAACTTACCACAAGATGAATAGAAACGAAAGATTCTCAAATTACATCACAAAGGAAAAACCCATAATAATGATAATAATCTCTTCAAAGTATTTGCTTTTTCAAGCCAAAAAATTTTTAGAGAGGAAATATCAAAATTATGTCCCTTAAAACTCAAGTGCCAACCCCCTAGAAAAACCTTAAACAATGTTTTTTATAGTTTATCCTAAATAAGAAAACAAAATAAAAGTTTCAGCTTTTCCTCGGAATAGACAACGACATCCGTGATAGCTTGTCAAGAGTCTGATGACTTATCACTGATGTCGTCAGCTCCTCCGCAATTTTGGCTCTTACTCCCTAAGGCTAAAGACGACGATGACAATGTATCAAGAGTTTGACGGCTTGTCACCAATGTCATCAAAACTTTATCTCAACTTCCATGTTTTGCCTAAGTTTGACGGTGCTCCCGACGCCTTATAATAGGGATGACGACTTATCATGGATGTCGTCAGCCACACTTTGTCATTTTTTATTTGCTTCAGATTTTGGGGTTTTTTGCTTTTCTTATTGTTGGTTCCCCTTCATCTCTACTTTTACTATAATATCAAAGTAAAATAATCAAAAACGACTAAATTTGCTTAAGACTTTGCAATTATTCTCAGTTAAAATCCTTAAATATGTTAGCGTTTACTCACACATCATTCGCTTCAGGGGGAAATAATAGCATGGTAAATGCGTGCAAATTTGCCATATTGAATAATGACATAACTTTAGCCAGGCTTATGACTCATGCTTAGCAGATAGAGGAGCAGAAGACTAAGAAGAGGGAGAAGCAAAATAAAAGAGTAAAGACAAGTAGTTTCAACTTGGCTCAGCCTAAATCAAAAGGAGGAAACAGTTCCAAGTTTCTTCCTAAGTCATCAGTTCCATCCCCTTCTTCAGCCAGTGCTCTAGTTCCTAAATTTAGGGAGGGTAATAAAGATAGAGTGCTAGGCTCTAATTCCCAGGGCAGTGTTAGCAATGCCTAAACTAATTCTCTTTGTTAAACTTATGGTAAGGACCACAAGGGTATTTACAGAGCTGGTAGCAATGTCTATTTCAGTTGTGGCAACCCAGGCCACAGAGTTAGAAACTGCCCTTAGTTAGGTTATTAGAGTCATATTCGCTCTTCATCTTAGTCTGGTCGCCCAAATCAGCAGGGTGCCACCACCAGTGTACTAGTGGGCAATGTCCAAATCATCTCTATGCTCTTTAGTCCTGATAGGATCAGGAAAATTCTACTGATGTAGTTATTGGTACATTACAGATCTTTCATGTGCATGTTTACGCTTTGCTAAATCCAGAAGCTTCTTTGTCTTTTGTTACTCCCTATATATCAGGTGATTTTGGAATCAGTCCTGAAATCCTAGCAGAGACATTTTCAGTCTCTACCCCAATGGGTAAAACTATCATAGCCCAACGGGTATACAGGAGCTGCCCGATTATGATATTCAAAAAGTAACTTTAGTAGACTTAGTCGAATTAGAAATGACTGATTTTAATGTCATTCTTGGCATGGATTGGCTTTCTTCCTACTATGCCATAGTCGACTGCAGAAATAGAATAGTCCAGTTTCAGTTCCAAATGAACCCATCCTTGAGTGGTAGGGTAGTACTTCAGCATTCAGAGATGAGCTTGTTTCCTACCTTCGGGCACGAAAAATAATATCTAAAGGATGTATCTATCATCTTGTTCGATTTAAGGACATTATTTCTGAAACTCCCAGCCTTGAATCAGTTCCAGTTATAGGTAAATATTCAGATATCTTTCCCGAAGATCTTCTAGGAATTCCTCCCAAAAGGGAAATAGACTTCGGTATTGATTTTTTTCCAGATACTTAACCTATATCTATTCCTCCATACAGAATTGCAGCAGAAGAACTTAGAGAACTAAAAGAACAATTAAAAGATTTCTTAGATAAGTGATTCATCAGGCCCAACATTTCCCTTTGGGGTGCTCCAGTATAATTCATGCCAAGAAAGATGATTTTCTTAGGATGTGTATAGACTGCCGTCAACTCAGTAAGGTCTATCAAGAACAACTATCCTCTTCCCAAAATCGATGACTTATTTTACCAACTTTAGGGTGCCAGTTATTTCTCTAAGATAGACCTCAAATCCAGCTATCATCATCTCAGAGTTAGAGAATGTGACATTTTGAAAATAGCTTTTCATGCTCGGTATGGTCACTTTGAATTCCTAGTCATATCATTTGGTCTTACCAATGCCCCAGTCGCTTTCATGGACTTGATGAACCATGTGTTCAAGAAGTACTTAGACATGTTCGTCACAGTCTTCATAGATGATATCCTGGTCTATTCCCACAGTGAGTGCAATCATACAAACCATCTCAGAATAGTACTTTAGAATTGTAGAGATCATCAGTTGTTTGCCAAATTTAGTAAGTGTAAATTTTGGCTAAGTTCAGTAGCATTTCTTGGTTACATCGTTTCCGGTGATGGCATTAGAGTAGATCCTCAAAAGACCAAAGCAGTAAGAAACTGGCCTTGCCTTGTGTCTCCATTAGATATCAAGAGTTTCTTGGGTTTAGCTGGCTATTACAGATGGTTTATTGAGGGATTTTCCTCTATTGCATCCCTTATGTCTAGATTGACTCAGAAGAAAGTAAAGTTTCAGTAGTCAAATCCTTGTGAGAAGAGTTTTCAGGAGTTAAAGACTCGACTCACCTCAGCTCCAGTATTATCTCTTCCAGATGGTCCAAATGGTTTTGTAGTGTATTGTGATGCATCCACAGTAGGTTTGGGTTGTGTCCTCGTGCAGCATGGTAAGGTCATAGCCTATGCCTCTAGATAGCTTAAGCCCTATGATAGGAATTATCCTACTTATAATCTTGAGTTAACCGTCGTAGTCTTTTCTTTGAATATTTGGAGGCATTATCTCTACGGAGTTCATGTAGATCTCTTCACGATCATAAAATTCTTCAGTATGTCTTTTCTAAAAAAGATCTTAATCTTCATCAGAGAAGGTGGTTAAAGCTCTTAAAAGATTATGACATGAGTGTCCTTTATCTGACCAAGGCCAACGTAGTGGCCGATGCTTTTAGTAGACTATCCATGGGTAGTGTTTCTCATGTTGAGGACAGTAAGAAGAAATTAGCTCAAGAATTCCATCAGCTTGCCAGACTAGGAGTTCGCTTAGTCAATACAGAAGAGGGTGATATATGGGTTCAGAGTAGTTCAGAATCATCTCTAGTTTCTGAGGTAAAACAAAAGTAAGATAGAGATCTCAGCCTTGTCAAGTTGAAAGATTCAGTTCAGGATTAGAAAGTAGAGGTTTTCTCCGAAGGGGGAGATGGTGTTTTGCATTATCAGGGTCGTCTCTCTGTTTCAGGTGTAGATGAATTAAGGCAGATTCTTGCAAAAGCACATGGTGCATGCTACTCTATTCATCTAAGGGCCACAAAGATGTATTGTGACTTGTGGAAAGTCCATTAGTGGAGTGGAATGAAGAGAGATATTACAGAGTTTGTGGCTAAGTACTCTACATATCAGTAGGTTAAGATATAGCATCAAAAGCCTAGTTGGTCTATGGAGGAGTTCAGTATTCCTACTTGTAAGTGGGAAGTTTTGAACATGGACTTCGTGATAGGTTTGCCTCGAACTTGTCATTATCATGATTCATTCTGGGTCATTGTAGATAGAATAACGAAATCAGCTCATTTTCTTCCAGTTCATACCTCTTATTCAGCCAAGGATTATGCCAAACTCTACATCAAGGAGTTGGTAAGATTATACGGTGTTTTGTTGTCTATTATCTCAGACAGAGGTACCCAGTTCACCTCTCAATTTTGGAAAGCATTCCAAAAGGTTCTTGGTACCCAAGTTCATCTTAGTACAGCCTTCCATCCTCAGACAGATGGTTAACCAGAAAGGACCATTCAAACTCTAAAAGATATGCTAAGGGCATGTGCAATTGATTTCAAAGGTAGTTGGGATGACCACTTGCCTTTGATTGAGTTTGCATACAACAACAGATATCATTCCAGTATTTACATGGCTCCATTCAAAACTCTCTATGGTAGGAGATGTAGATCTCAAATTGGTTCATTCAAAGTTAGTGAGGCTTCAGTTATAGGGCCTGACTTGGTATTCGAAGCCTTAGAAAAAGTCTAGTTGATTAAAGAAAGACTCTGAGCTGCTCAAAGCTGATAGAAGTCTAATGAAGATGTTCATAGAAAAGATCACGAGTCTGAGATTGGTGATTATGTCTATCTAAAGATCTCTCCCATGAAGGGAATGAAGAGATTCGGCAAGAAGGGAAAGCTCTGTCCCCGATATGTTGATCCCTTCAAGATTCTCAGTTGCTTTGGCATGGTAGCTTATGAGCTTGAATTTTCTTTAGATCTAGCCTCAGTTCATCAAGTCTTTCATGTCTCTTTGCTTAAGAAGGGCATAGGTAACCCATCAGTTGTAATCCCTATTCAGAGCATTGATGTTTAGATCACTCTCTCTTATGAAGAGATTCCAGTCGAAATCTTAGACTATTAGACTCGTAGATTGAGGAACAAAGAAGTCCCTCTAGTTAAGGTTCTTTGGCAAAATTAATTCTTCGAGGGAGCTACTCAGGAAGAAGAGGCAGAAATGCGTACCAAGTATCCTCACCTCTTCTTCACCAACTCAGATCAAGCTCAAGGTAACAGTTCTCTTTAAGCTTACTTAGTTTCATGTTCAGTGTTCATCACAAACTTGGTATGCAGTTTTATGCTCATATTCCCATTATAACCATTGCATATTTAGTCATGCATTCATGTATCATTTTATTTATGTAATTATGCTTCAAACATGCATTCTCATTATGAGAAGCTTAGTTCTTCATAACACTAAGTCATGCATTCATGAATCAGTTACACATGCATCAGATATACATGTTCATTATTATATATTCAGCTTGTCAGTCATGTCAGTCATGAGATCATGTTCCAGTTATCCATGTTCAGTATGTATTTCAGTTGTCTTCTCTCCCCTCTCAGTCATTCTCATTTGAGGATGAATGTTCTCAAGGGGGAGATATTGTAATACCCCGTACTTTTTCCTAGCTAATTTCATCCCAAGAATGTCTAGTATTAGATTATAAATTGAATGATGGTTATTCCATGAGGAATTTTTGATATTTTCACTTTTTCTCATGTGGTAAATTCAATAAGCTTTCCATCGATATAATATTCGCCCAAATCCGATAACCGGGTTAGAAGTTACGACTATTTCAAGTTCCCGTCATAAAATAGTGCCACATTAGTCAGTGGCGCACCGTGCCACAAGAGGAAATGGTATTTGGAAAATTCCAGTAGGGGTCCACGATTATGGAACATCTCACCAGGGCCCAAATTCAGAATTTTCCTTTTCCAATGTCTTAGCGCGATTTCCTCCGTGTCGCGCCAAAGTTCTAGGTCTCCAAAGAAGGGGTAACACAATGGCTCCACGTCGCGCCATCTCTCATTTTCCCAATTGTCAAATTCCAGTGACACGGTGCTATAGTGCTGAGTTGCGCCACGGGTTCAGTTCAAAAAATTTTTATTGAAATTAAATAACACTTCCAGCGTTAAAAAGGTCAACTTTCCACCCTTATTTAAGCCCTTTAACACGTGATTCAGCCATTTTTCACCCAAAATACACTCTCTTCTCTCAAAAGCCTCTCAAGAACAAGCTAGGGTTCTCATAGAAGACGAATTACAAGAAAGTTTCTCCGTCAATCTTCACCAAATCACGAACTAAGGTATACATAGTGTTCATTCATGGACTCCTTTCGTCCATGAAGAGCAAGAATCCCTTTTGTAAATTCAAGTTTATGGATTTTCTTATGAATTTCATGATTGGGCCGCTCTTGTTAATGTGGATAATGAGAAATTGAATTCTACTCCATGTTGGGTGATAAATTCTATGTGGGTTAAATTATAATAGATATAGATTCATGCAAACCTATGACTAAACCCTTGAATAATAAAATTACAATTGACCCAGGATGTTTAAGTATTGTACAATGATGTTTATATTTACCATGCCTACAATATGTTTGATTAAATGCCTAGATGAAGACGAAAGTTCCTAACTAGCATGATACCATGAAATCCCCATATATGTACAAGTTATGCCTATCACATGTTTTGATGAAATGCTTCTATAAATGTATTATGGATTATGATGTTAGTTATATGTTCAAGTAAGTTATGCTTGGTCAGTTTCCTTCTATCGAGTCCTAGGGGTACTCGTACCTGAAAAATTAGTTGTGCACCTAGAGCCAATGTCATGTTTTCACGTTACTCTCATTCAAGCAATAAATCCTTAGACTTCAAACAGTCTTCTGACTCAAGAAATCTCCGTGATCTCATGAACTCAATCAATTGCCATATATCAGTAGTATTCCATCAGTCAATGGAATTCAATAATTCATCTCATATTCAGTTCAATAAATCATGTTCAGAGTCTATTCAGATGGCAGTAGGAATTAGTACCGAGTGAACCCAAGGATGGGAACACACACTATCAGATGAGGGTATGATTCTTAGAAGTCATCCTTGTATTCCAGAACTATATATCCAGCATAGGTGTTGATATCAACACTGTTCGATGCAGGTTGATGAGGTGGACAAGCACAGTTAGATAAGGGCTCCACCGTTCTCATATAGGGGACACTATCAGATGAGGGCCGCCCACAGCTTGTCCTTACTAATGGCATGGTATTGACACCCTTCTAATTGGGGTTACAGATTGGACTCCAACTCAGCCATAATGGCATATTAGTGGCATATCAGTTAGATAACTACTTCCCACAGTTTTATGTTATAGATTCAGGACTATCAAATATAGTCTATCAGTCTCAGTAATAGAACTCAGATAGTTCTTCAGATTTCAGGACTGTTAGATACAGTCAACTCAGATACAGTATGAAACTCAAATAGTTCCATCAGATTCAAGACTGTTAGATATAGTCACTCATGTTATCAGTTATATTCAGATTCAGTAATCATATTATCATAGTATTTGTGTCAGTTGTTATGTCTCATGCATGTATTCTCACGCTTATGATGGTCAGATATTATTATTGTTCATGCATATGAACCCTATGCATTTAGCCTACCTCACATGTATACCAGCACATTCAAAGTACTGATGCATTTGCACTGTGGTGTATTATACAATAGGTTCAAAGACACGAGCTCCAAAGCAACAGTAGATTCCAGATATCTGCAGAAAGAGTTAGAAGTGATTCCTTATCTTTAGAGGATATGATTATTTCCCTATTATCTCATTAACTAGTTTATTAGTTGGAATTAGTTGGGGACATGTCCCATCAACTACTTACTCAGATAGTTCAGTCAGTTGGAGGCTTTCTAGACTATCATGTTTTAGACTTCAGTATGTTCAGTTCTGTTTTGGGTATTCCATTACCCTACATGGATGTTATATCATTCAGATCATGTTCAGTATTGAACCTTATGGACTTTCAGTTCATGTTTCCGCATTATAAAGTATTTTATGCAGTATACAGGTATAGATATGAGTCATAGGTTAGCTTGTGGTCCTTTGGGGTCATGAGCACCGTGTAGCATTCTGGGTACCAGATTTGGTCCGTTACAGTTATGAAGAGTAGTGTGTATATACTTTTTTATCTCAATGTTGGATGCCTATAGGGATAAAATTATTAAATGATTCTTCCTTATATCATTTAATATTTATCATTAATAGTATGGATAACTGGGACCACTTGTTAAATAATTTCCTTAAAATAGTAATAAGTTAAAAAGGGAGTATTAGTAGTTCATTGGAATTATTTTACAAGAAACAAACTCGTTACTCCTATATTTTCTTCTTTCATTTGTGATCAACAAGGGAAAAAAATAATTGTAAGGAATCAAAGAGGGGAAATATAATGGAGAAAGGATATTTGTGGACTTAAGGAGCATATAAGATAAATGATTTTGAGGCAACCTCAAGAGATTTCAAGAATTAATTTATAAAATCTAAACTGGAATTGAACTTAAAGAGGTAAATTCTATACCTCCTTTCTCAAATATAGTACGGATAAGTATTTGGGGATAGTTGATTTGAATTTTAGTACTAGCTCTTGAAGTGTGTTAGCTTAATTAGGGTTCTTGAAGAAAGGGAAAAGCTAAAATTACGATAAGAATAAGATTTTTTCAAATTCCTATCAGTTGGGCAGATTGGTTACTGGATTCTATAAGTTGGAAATTAAAGAATTTATTTCATATTCTTGTTA
The DNA here is from genome assembly GCF_002878395.1 of Capsicum annuum. Lineage (NCBI taxonomy): Eukaryota > Viridiplantae > Streptophyta > Magnoliopsida > Solanales > Solanaceae > Capsicum > Capsicum annuum. Next base: position 168,963,222 of record NC_061115.1, on the reverse strand, counting down.
ATAAATTCCATTTATTTTGGGTATAAGTGAAGATAATCATAGTAATTGTTAATGCACCTATGGATCATTAATGGAGTATATATTATTTATATAACTAGTAGATTGCCTATCGGATAGCTTGAATTATTGGTTGGAGGATAAAGGAAACACTATCACGGGTTGAATTATTTGAAACTCGGGATACTATCATAGCTAGTAAAGCACTAAGTTATGTAAGGCAAAAACCTCCCACACCATTAAGGCACTACCCTACGTCATATGCTCCATTTTATCACTGTTGGTTTAGTCCTCATAAAATATGATAATGGGATATTTATTTGTCTTACACATCACTCCCTCATTCTATTATCAAGCCTATAAGTACACATTTTTCTCTCTCTAAGTCAAGTATTCACAATATTCCATATTATCATAAGTTTCTTTCCTTGAAATTCTTAGGCCACATGGTATATATGTTAGAAGTTATAAATAAAATTAAATAGCAATAACATAGTTACACTTATATATGAGCTAAATGATCATTATCGTAATTCCCTTATCATAGGTATTTAAGGCATTACTTAACAAATGTTAACGATGAGAGAGTACATAGGTTTTGCTCAGCATATCCCCTCGACATAATTCTGTGCACAAAATCGAGATCAAACCATTATAGTGATCCCAAAAATTGGGGCATACCCACCTGTCACGCCTCAAATCCTATTGGGACGGATTGGCACTCGTAACCGAGGAGGCCTGGATGAACCATCTCATAACCTTATACTTCCCATGCATACCTCTATGACAACCCAAAATTCGGACAGCATCATGTCGCATATAAAAGGAAATAATCACCTGTATAAGCTCGAGCACACATATATATGTATATACAATACTTGGCCATTGGAGCCATCATGTCTATTAAAAAAACACCACCTTGACTGTACATTAGATCTACAAAGCCTCTAGACAATACACAGAGTTTAACTAAGGTTGGGACACACCTCACCATATAACTAACTTCTATACAATACCAAAAGTGATTGGATATGACATGGAAAGCCCCGAAGAAAACTGGAGTTCACCAAAAGCAGCTGGATATCCTGGCTCCTACTTGTGCGGTGTATGAGCTGAGGTACCTGTGCCTGCAGCATGAAATGCAGGTCCCCCCGTAGGGGACGTTAGTACGAAATATGTACTAAGTATGTAAAGCTGTAGATAATCACATATGATATAGGAGCTCAATAGAAATCAGAAACAAGTGAATAAATCGTATAAGAGTGGACCTTACTTATTAGAACTTGTAACAACCTATACATTGTATTTATCCAATCACTTTACCTTTGTTCTTATCATCTTTTTAATCATTACTGTATTGTACTATGACCATTAGGTTGCCTCTAGTACATATCAACTAGGATTGACCCATGATAGGCTTATGCCCCTGGGATACCACCCATAAACACATAAATAGGGATCGACCCATGATAGGCTTATGCCGCTGGGAAACCACCTGATAGGAGAGAACTTCCATCACTTAGTTTAATTAATCTTTGAGATTATTATTTCAGTCGACTCCGCATTTTTGATACTTTGAAATAATGATACATCAATAAGAGACATATAAATAGACTATCAATGCAATAACAGTGAAGTAACAACTCATTGGAACATCAATGAAGTATTTTGGAGTCATCAATACCATAACAATGAAGTAGGAAGTTATTGGTATATCAATGAAAGGTTTTGGAGTCTTTAATAGCACATGGATCTTGTTTGAGTAACCGGATACCTTCTAACATTCATTAGTGCAATAAACATGTAAGATTTGGAAGACAAGTAAGTATTGGTGTCTTGACATCTTGTAGGGTAGAAACAAGTTCATTGGTAATGTAGGACATCATACAAAACCATTACGGATCGCATGTTATTGAATAACTTTAGAAACTTTCTTAATAGAACAATTGTTCACTTCCATGCCAAAGATATGGTATAGAGTATGCTTTACACACCTGACTGTTAACCTTCAATACTAGTCCCAAATAAACTTCCCGTTTTTTCAGATTACTTATCTACAATGAACATATATAGCAACCTAGTTTTAGCAACCAAACGTCACAATTCAATTATTTGAATTCACCAAACTAGTGGTTAAGTAGTAAGCCTTAATACACCATAAAGGGTGTCACTTTAACCCTCTTATACTCCAATTACATTCACATGCCATGCATATTCATACAACATCCTCCAATATCAAGTTTGGATTCATTTATCCTTCCAACCAATCCATTAAACCAAATTGAGACATAGACATAAATAATCATCAATTCAATAGTATATCACCATATCCACCTTCCATAACTCAATTACCATATCCACCTTCCACAATTCAATACAACCAAACCATGCAAAATAGTCCATAACCCTATTTCCATCACCTTTCAATAATAACCAATACATATAATCCTCTATCACACATATACATATGGAAAAGAAGAAAGGCAAACAAAATTCATACCTTAGAATTCACCTCTTGACTATGCAATCCTGTTTGCACAAATAATAGGTGTCGTTCAAAACTCTCGAGATGACAAACGCAGTTATCGGATTACTTTAGAATTTCTACGGTTGAATCAAAAGTAATTTAAAGGTCAAATTTGGCTAGGGTTTGTGCTTTCTCACTGATTGATGATGAAAATTAGTTTTTGAACTCATATACATGTATATATACACATATTCCCGTCCATAATATAATAGGAATTGACCAAAATGCCTTTAAAATTTAAATAATGTCAAATCTATCTTTTGGTGGACTGTTTTGATAAGCTAAAGTAGATCAACCATAACTCTTTGCTCCGATATCAGATTTGGGTGAAATTGGTATCATTGGAAGAATAATTCAAAGGGATTTCATTTCATATAAAGTAGGCCACCCAGTTTGTCTTGTACAAGGATGTATGGTCGTTTGAAGTTGACCCTAAAAATTCGGCTGGCCTCAGTAGTTTGTGTGCAGGAAACTTTCCTGCACATTTACTATTCCCAAATATCCCAGCCACCGTTTTATAGTTTCGAATGTTATAGATTATATCTAAAACCTATTCATTTTTGGAAATCTTTATATCATTGGAAAGCTTATTCAATAACCTTCGCATGGAACCATCGACGGGCAAATTTCGGTATAAATAAAATAAAAAAATTAATTCCATATAAATAAGACCAATACACGTACTTGAATATGCCAATACACATACTTGAATACAGGGTTTTACATCCTTCTCCCCTTTAGGACATTCGTCCTCAAATGTTAGCGTAGTTATTCAACTGAAACAAGTTCAAGTCCATCATTAATATTCACATCATCACATAAATACTATGCATATATAAAAAAAAAACTTACTTGTTAATGTTGTAACTCCGTTTCTTGAACTTCCTCTTTATCTTTGAACAAATAAGGGTACTTATATTTCATTGCTTCCTCAGCTTCCCATGTAATCTCTTTCCTTTGATAATTTCTCCAACGTACTTTCACAGATGCTATCTCTTTATTTCTCATCTTCTTAACTTGGTGATCTAGAATAGCAATAGGCACTTCCTCATAGGTAAGATCTTCCGCAACTTGCACATCCTCAGTAGAGGATGAATCTCCGATGCACTTTCAAAGCATTGACACATAAAATACCGGATGTACTAATGAGAGCTCTTGGGGTAGCTCTAATTCATATGCAACTTGTCCAAACCTTCGAGTGATCTTATACGGGCCTATATAATGTGGACTCAACTTCCCTTTCTTGACAAATATCATTACCCCTTTCATTGGTGATACCTTCAAAAATACCCAATCACCTATAGAAAACTCTAGCCCTCTCCTTCTACTAACCGCATATGACTTGTGTTGACTTTGGGCTATTTTCAGTCGTTGTTGAATTACTTTAACTTTATCTATGGCTTGATAAACAAGATTCGGTCCGAACAAAAGAGTTTCACCCACTTCGAACTATCCTAATTGTGATCTACACTTCCTTCCATATAAAGCTTCATATGGTGCCATTTTGATACTTGACTGATAGTTATTATTGTAGGCAAACTCAATAAGAGGTAAATGATCATACCAGTTGCCCTTAAAATCTATTACACAATCTCGTAACATATCTTCAAGTGTTTGGATGGTACGTTCTACTTGCCCATCTGTTTGAGGGTGAAAAGCTGCATTCAACTTCACCTGTGCTCCCAAATACCTCTAAAAAGAATTCCAAAAGTTTGCGGTAAATTAGGTTCCCCGATCTAATATAATAGAGATTGGCACTCCATGTAATCGGACTATCTCTTTACTGTACAGCTTCGCATACTCTTCAACTGCGTAAGTGGTCCTAACTGGTAAAAAATGTACGGATTTGGTAAGCCTATCAGCAATCACCCATATAGAATCAAACTTACGGGATGTATGAGGCAAACCAATAATGAAATCCATGTTTATCATGTCCCACTTCCAGTTTGGAAGATCAATGCATTGCATATAACCTCTGGGGTTTTGGTGCTCAACTTTAACTCTTTGACAATTTGGACATTCCGCTATAAATTCTGCAATGCTCTTCTTCATGTCATTCCAGCAATACATATCTTTCAAATCTTGATACATTTTGGTTGATCCTGGATAAATGGAATACCTTGAATAATGCCCCTCTGTCATAATCTTCTTTCTTAGTCCGTCTATATCCGACACACACAATCGGTTTTGGCACTAAAGTACTTCTTCTCGCGTAAGCTCAAATGCCTTGGTCGCACCACTCTGAACGTTCTTCTTAAGCTGTAATAAAATAGGATCTGCATATTGGTTATCTTTCACTTCATCTACTAATGAAGATTCCGCAGCATTATGTACGATAAGCTCTTTATCCGTAGTTTCAAGAAGGAGAACTCCCAAACTAGCTAACTGATGAAGATCTTTAATAATCCCTTGCCTTTCTATAGGCGCCATCATAGCCTTATGACTTAACACATCAGCTACCAAATTTGCTTTCCCTGGATGGTACAAGATATCAACATCATAATCCTTTAATAGTTTAAGCTATCTCCACTGCCTTAAATTTAGATCCTTCTGATTAAAAATATATTGCAAGCTCTTATGGTCAGTATATATATCAACATGAACCCCATATAAGTAGTGGAGCCATATCTTTAAAGAAAAAATAATAGCTGCCAGCTCAAGATCATGTGTAGGATAATTTTTCTCATGTGGCCGCAATTGTCTAGAAACATATGCTACTACCTTACCATGCTGCATCAATACACATCCTAAACTAATTCTAGAAGCATCACAATACACTGTATACCCTTCGGTGCCATCTGAAAGTACCAACATGGGTGTAGAAATCAACTTGTTCTTTAAATCTTGAAAACTCTTCTCACAGGCATCATTCCATTGGAATTTGGATGCTTTATGGGTTAGTTTGGTTAAGGGTGCTGAAATGGAAGAAAAGCCTTCAACAAACCTTCTATAATAACCAACCAACCTGAGAAAACTACAAATCTCTGTAGGCGTTGTGGGCCTTGGCCATTTCTTCATAGCTTCTATCTTTTAAGCATCAACCTTTATCATTTCACTAGATATAATATGACCCAAAAATGCCACTGACTTTAACCAAAACTTGCATTTATAGAACTTTGCATAAAGCTAATAATCAGGAAGAGTCTGCAATGCCTGTCGTAAGTGATTGGCATGGTCCTCTTTGGATCTGTAATAAACTAGAATATCATCTATAAAAACTATCACAAATACATCCAGGAATGGCTTAAACACCCTATTCATCAAATCCATAAAAGTTACGGGTGCATTTTTTTGCCCAATGACATAACTAGTAACTCATAATGACCATACCATGTTCAAAAAGCTTTCTTCGATATATCCTTTTCTTTGACCCTCACTTGGTGGTAACCTGACCTCAAATCAATCTTAGAAAAGCACTTAGCGCCCTGTAACTGATCAAATAAATAATCAATTCTTGGGAGAGGATATTTATTCTTAATAGTCACCTTATTCAATTGTGAATAATCAATACACATCCTCAGCGAGCCATCATTTTCTAGCATAAATAACACTGGTGCTTCCCAGGGGGACATACTAAGCCTTATGAATCCCTTCTCTAGCAAATCTTTCAATTGCTTTTTCAATTCTCGTAATTCTGTTGGGGCCATTCTATACGGAGGAATGAAGATTGGTTTGGTTCCTGGTATTACATCAATACCAAACTCTACTTCTTATTCAGGAGGCAAACCTGGAAGATCTTCAGGAAATACATCAGAAAATTCATTTACCACCGGAACAGCGTGAAGAGTTGGTGGCTCTGCTTCTGTATCCCTTACTCTAACTAAATGATATATGTATCCCTTGGAAATCATTTTTCTTGCCTTAAAATAAGAAATAAATCTACCTCATGGCGCGCCAATTTCACCTTTCCATTCAAGGACTGATTCATTTGGAAAAAGGAAATATACCTTTTTCATGCAGCAATCAATTGTGGCATAACAATATGCCAACCGGTCTATACCCATTATAACATCAAAATCTTCCATTTATAACCCCACAAGATCAGCCATCATATCACGACCACAAACAGTTACTATGCAGTTTTGGTAAACCTTTTTAGCTATAATAGATTCCCCAACTGGTGTGGACACTTCAAATGGCATAACTAACAGTTCGGGTATTCTTTCAAACTTTCCAGCAACCAATGGAGTAACATAAGATAATATAGAACCGGGATCAATTAAGGCATATACATCAAATAAAAAGATAGGCAACGTACCCGTAACCACATCTGGGGAAGCCTCTAAATTCTATCGATTTGCTAGAGCATACGTACGATTTTGAGCCCCGCTAGAACTCGTGTCTCCTCTATCACCTCTAACATGACCCATTGGTTATGCACCCCTTTCTGAATAATGCATCGATAATGATGATGCAACAAATGACCTCGTAGGTCATGCCATACCCCCGATGCCCCTTCGTGGGCATTCTCTCATCATATGCCCTGACATACTACACCAAAAGAAAACATTGGTTCCCAGCCGGCATACGCCAAAATGATACCTTCCACATTTATTGTATGGCTCTTGAGGAGGTCTCGATTGGCTCATATTCCCTTGCCCTTGGTACCCCACTATCTGCGAACTCTAACTCTCACTTCTGTGCCCAAATTGATTTCCTCTTGACCCTTGGAACTGTGGTAGGGCACTAGCTGCAGAATAAGAAGATAATAGCCTAGGTGGTCTACCAGAAAACTATGGTCTGAACCCTCCTTAGGATGCCATGAACTGCCCTATAGATCTGGCCCTCTTGGAATATCCTCTTTCTAATTCCTATGTTCTTCTCCTCTGCCTCTGATCTTCCATTTTTTATGCAAAATCTTGGATCCTCGCTATGTCCAAATCTTTATTCAAAGCATTAATAGTACAATCTCTAACCAGATATGGATCCAGCCTATCCACATATTGATGAACTCTATCATCTATAGTAACTACAATATTAGGAGCATATCTCGGCAAGAAATTAAATCGGAGACCGTACTCCCTCATGCTCATATTCCCCTAACAAAGATTTAAAAAGTAATCTGCACGGGCCTGACGAATCTCGAATGGAAGATAATGATCAAGAAATGCCTCTTTGAACTCTTTCCAAGTAGCTGGGGGTGAATCAATACCCCTAGATCGTTTCCAATCCTCGTACCAATATATAGCCTCCCCTTTAAATCTATACGCCACTAACTCCACTGTCTCTCTACCCGTTACATGCATAACATCTAAGGCCCTTTGAATTTGATCAATAAAGTCCTATAGGTCCTTATTAAGATCTGATCGAGGATCCATCTTAAGAAAATCCTGTGTTCGAAGGCTAGCTGCCCTATCTGTACCACTAGGACCCGTGGTAGGAATGGCTTTCCCTTGAGCTTTCCTAGTAACTATACGATTCAAAAGTTACACTGCATTTCTAAGATCTTGATCAATAGAATTAATAGGTGGCTCTGGGGATATAGGTCTCCTCCCCCTTATTTCTTCCGAAGTAGAAGAAGTTTTTGATGCATGCTCAGCTGGAGCCTCACTTTGATTAGCTGGTATAGTGGGTGACTTACTAGTCCCCTCTCCGACAACCACATTTACTTGCTTACCGGTATTCTTGCTTCTGGTAACCGGAATCATTACTATAATAAGAGAAACAAACGGATTCAGCGGTCAACTATGACTTCATATACAATAAAGGCTCTATCGCACGATCTAAGACATGAAGAAAAGAAACAATTCCTAAATGTCCATAGCCTCCTGATTATAGATACGGTGTACGACACACTGATAAACAAGACTCTACGTAGACACGACTTTGTAGACTCACTAGGATGAACTTCTCTGATACAACTTTTGTCACACCTCAAATCCTATTGGGGTAGACTGACACCCATAACCGAGGAAGCCCGGGAGAACCAGCTCATAACCTTATACTTCCCATGCATACCTCTATGACAACCCAAAATTCTAACAATATCATATCGCATATAAAAGGAAACAATCACCTATATAAGCACGAGTACATATATATATATGTATATACAATACTTGGTCGTTAGAGCCATCACGTCTATTAACAAAATACCACCTTGACTGTACATTAGGTCTACAAAGCCTCTAGATAATACACAGAGTTTAACTAAGGTTGGGACACACCCTGCCATATAACTAACTTCTATACAATACCAAAAGTAACTAGATATGACACGGAAAGCCCCAAATCAAACTGGAACTCACCAAAAGTAGTTGGATATCCAAGCTCCTACTTGTGTTGTGTATAAGCTGAGGTACCTATGCCTACAGCATAAAATGTAGGTCCCCCATAGGGGACATCAGTAGAAATATGTACTGAGTATGTAAAGTTGTAGATAATCACATATGATATAGGAGCTCAATAGAAATCAGAAACAAGTAAATAAATTGTAATAGGAGTGGACCACACTTATTAGAACTTGTGACAACCTGTACATTGTATTTATTCAATCACTTTACCTTCGTTCTTATCATCTTTTTAATCATTACTGTACTGCACTGTGACCATTAGGCAGCCTCCAGTACATATCAACTGGGATCAACCCATGATAGACTTATGCCCCTGGGATACCACCCATAAACACATAAATAGGGATCGACCCATGATAGGCTTATGCCCCTGGGATACCACCCAAAAAGAGAGAACTTTCATCACTTAGTTCAATTAATCTTTGAGATTGTTATTTCGGTCGCCACCACATTTTTGATACTTTAAAATAATGATACATCAATAAGAGACATATAAATAGACCATCAATGCAATAACAATGAAGTAAGAATTCATTGGCACATCAATGAAGTGTTTTGGAGTCATCAATGCCATAACAATGAAGTAGGAACTTATTGGTATATCAATGAAAGGTTTTGGAATCATTAATAGCACATAGATCTTGTTTGAGTAACCAGATACCTTCTGACATTCATTAGTGCAAAAAACATGTAAGATTTGGAAGACAAGTAAGTATTGGAATGTCTTAACATCTTGTAGGGTGGAAACAAGTTCATTGGTAACGTAGGACATCATACAAAACCATTATAGATCATATGTTACTGAATAACTTTGGAAATATTCTTAATAGAACAATTGTTCACTTTCATGCCAACGATATGGTATAGAGTATGCTTTACATACCTGACTGTCAACCTTCAATACTAGTCCCAAATGGACTTTCCGTCTTTTTGGATTACTTATCAAAAATGAACATATATAGCAACCTGGTATTAGCAACCAAACGTCATAATTCAATTATTTGAATTCACCAAACTAGTGGTTAAGTAGTAAGCCTTAATTAAACCATAAAGGGTGTCACTTTAACCCTCTTATACTCCAATTACATTCATATGCCATGCATATTCATACAACATCCTCCAATATTAAGTTTGGATTCATTTATCCCTCCAACCAATCCATTAAACCAAATTGAGCCATAGACATAAATAATTATCAATTCAAGAGTATATCACCATATCCACCTTCCATAACTCAATTACCATATCCACCTTCCACAATTCAATACAACCAAACCATGCAAAATAGTCCATAACCTTATTTCCATCACCTTTCAATAACAATCAATACATATAGTCCTCTATCACACATATACATATGGAAAAGAAGAAAGGCAAACAAAATTCATACCTTAGAATTCACCTCTTGACTATGCAATCCTGTTTGCACAAATAATAGGTGCCGTTCAAAACTCTCGAGATGACAAACACAGTTATCGGATTACTTTGGAATTTCTACGGTTGAATCAAAAGTAATTTAAAGGTCAAATTTGGCTAGGGTTTGTACTTTCTCAATGATTGATGATGAAAATGAGTTTTTGAACTCATATACATGTAATATACATATATTCCCATCCATAATATAATAGGAAATGACCAAAATGCATTTAAAGTTAAATAATGTCAAATCTGTCCTTTGGTGGACTGTTTTGATAAGCTAAAGTAGATCGACCATAACTCTTTGCTCTGATATCGGATTTGGGTGAAATTGGTATCATTGGAAGGGTAGTTCAAAGGACTTTCATTTCATATAAGATTAGCTAAGATAATTACCATATCCACCTTCCATAATTCAATACAACCAAATCATATAAAATAGTCCATAACCCTATTTCCATCACCTTTCAATAACAACCAATACATATAATCCTCTATCACACATATACATATCAAAAAAAATAAAGCCAAACAATATTGATACCTTAGAATTCACCTCTTAATTATGCAATCCTGTTTGCACAAATAATAGGTGTTGTTTCAAGCTCTCGAGATGAAAAACGCAGTTTTTAGATTACTTTGGAATTTCTACGGTTGAATCAAAAGTAATTTAAAGGTCAAATTTGGCTAGGGTTTGTGCTTTCTCAATGATTGATGATGAAAATGAGTTTTTGAACTCATATACATGTATATATACACATATTCCTGTCCATAATATAATAGGAAATGACCAAAATGCCTTTAAAATTTAAATAAAGTCAAATCTGTCCTTTGGTGGACTATTTTGATAGGCTAAAGTAGATCGACCATAACTCTTTGCTCCGATATCGTATTTGGGTAAAATTTGTATCGTTAGAAGGATAATTCAAAGGGATTTCATTTTATATAAAGTAGACCACCCAGTTCGTCCTGTACAAGTAGTTATGGTCATTTGAAGTTGACCCTAAAAATTTAGTTGGCCTCAGTAGTTTGTGTGCAAGAAATTTTCTTGCACATTTACTATTCCTAAATATCCCACCATTTTTAGTTGATATTTTGGTGAGCTCCATCTCTCTCTGGTTCCAATCTATATCTAGTATTTATTATATGTATATGCCTCTAGTTAGGTATGTCAGGCCCTATGCAAACTAGTCATTCATAGTATAGTATGTTAAACTGACTAGAAGTTGCATGGACATCGTATAGTATTGTATTGTATAGTTTTTGTTCATATAACTCCCTCATGGGTGTATGCATTTCATATTGGATATCCTACTTGTTGTTAACTCATAATCTCAAATGTGTCATAGAGTACTTGTAAAGTAAGTGTATACAGTTCTTGTCCATCATCACAATTTTGGGGTATGGCAACTATATTGGTTGTTGTAGCCTCTATGTAGATTTTTATGCTATGTGGATACCCCCATAGATGATTCCTTTAAGCAGTGGATCAGTGTGGTATTTTTTTCTTAAGGTGTAGCATTTTGGTAAAAGTCCTATTTCTTTTGGCATATTGGCCTTATTATGACCTTAGAGTGGTATTGATTATGCTTTTCATTTTTAGTGCCTCCTGCACCTTATTTTGTTGTTGCTATTGTTATTATTTTGATTGTCATCAATTCTCACATGATAGACAACTAGGCCACAGCCTTGGTTGATTAGTCTTTCTTTTTATTGGTGAGATAAGATCGATAGTTGAGTGGATTGTAAAAGTAAAGGTAGGTTTGGGCTTCTATAGTTATGTTATTATTCTAGTGTTGGAAACTTATTTTTTCTATCTTTTTGTAAGTTGATAAATCTTAGGTTTTCTCTTTCAATTTGGTTGGTTCATTACTTAGTAGTGGTCTTGATATGGGTATTGGTGTTGGTGTTGAGATGGATTCTTCATTCTTCCTATGATGTGGTTCATGAATCAGTTGAATTAAGGTTGGTTTTTATGAGTAAATTCAAGAAAATCTTATTTTTGTGGTTGTTCGAGTTAGTATGACTCCATAGGATGCATTCATTTGGTGGTATGTACTTATGCCTCATTGTCGATAACCAAAGTGGATCTCTTTTCGGAGTGAGTATTCGTCACCATGGATGGGGTATTAGTTGACCAAATTCAGTTTAAGGTCATATTTTTTAGTTATGAGTTACATTGTCATTAATATTCTTTGCAGCCTCGATGTGTTCTTGATTATGTCTGTATACATTATGCCCTTCAATATACGTGGAGTTTATTGCTTATGTATTCAGCCAGTTTTTTTTTGCTCCATTGTGATTATGTTCTTTGGCAATATTTTAGTTTCAAATCTTATGAGAATCATTGGGTAACTGCTAGAATTCTGATGGTGTGAGATTAGTTTGAGTATTTGATATCCATAAAGATTCATAGTTTGAGTATTTTATATCCATAAAGATTCGTGGGATTTAGTTTTGGGATTTGGATCTTTTGAATGGTTGCTTGGAAGTTGTGTTAGATGTTGGGTTATAGATTCCTACTCATCAACATGATTAATTTTGATTGTTAAGATCGCGTAGTGTAACTTTTTTTTGAAAATTTCAGCTATAGATTTTGTAACTTGATTGCAACCTCATTTCCCAATATATTTCAGTTGATAAATCATTTATGGGTTGATTAAGGCTACTCTTTACCTACCGATCTGGCTATCTCTAGTTCAAATAGGTTATCTTTAATAAATGCTTGAGGTATAGGAAATCGACACATGATATTGGTTCCTACTACTTTTGGCCTTGATTTCTCAGCATTTGTCAAACTTTTAAATGTCTTACTAGTGTAAAAAGTGTAATTAAGTTGGTCTTCACATAGTTTCATCCACGGTAGGTGGGAAATTTTGGAGCGAATCATTCATCTTTAAGAGATTATGCTTGGAATTCATGATTATTGGTTTTGAGGGTTATTCAGGCTAGTTGTAGATTTGTCTAGAGATCACAAGATTTGATCATTCCCAATTATGTGCCCAGGTTGTACCTTATTGGGCTTATACTTATGTTTTATAGTATGAATATTTGGTAGATCATTTGCAGCCCTTCAAGGTCAGGATGGTGTGACTATGAAAATAGGAATTACATGATATTCTGTGTAGATCAGAGTTGATAACAGGTCGGAATAGCAAAAGGGTGTTGGATTTAGGAATATAGAGTCATTTCCATGGTATATATCGTAGATTATCTTTAGCTTGGTTAATTTTTCGACTAGTTATGCTTGTATCCGTGTGATGTTAGTATGATGTGGCTTGAGTTTACATGATTTAGTCGTGTTTGGCTCAGTTGGAGTCCAGTTGGTTATTGAGGATGAGTTCTAGGATATTTAAAAAAGTGAAGTAAGAAAGTTGGTAAAAAAGAACTTTGTTGAAATCCCTTAAAATCATTTGTTCACCTCAGAGGTTATTTAGGAAGTCTTTCTTGGAGCATACGGGCCCAGTACCTCATCCTTTTGAGCTTTCAAGATCTTCTTGTCAATTGACTTTTACAGACAAAATTCCTTTTCATAATGGATATTATAATGATCCTCCAAGTTATTTTCTCGATTTCTATGCGCTTTGGGTACTTTTAGCCTTCCCACAATGGCTACATGTCATTTATGACTTATTAAAATTATCGGTTCGTTTATTGGACAGTTTATTTAGGTTTTAGCCTTATTTTCCTATTTTTGAGATTTTTTTTATTAAGGAATTGGTTGCTAACAAAAACTCCTAATAAACAACCTCAGATGAGAATTTTGACTGTGCCATCAGCTCCGAAATATTAATGTTAGGCTAGGGATACCCTTAGTTTAGGTCCCAAGGCTTCTGAACTCATTTTGTGATATTAGGTAGAATTTTGTTAAGAGTGAACTAGATGTGAGAACGATATTTAATAAAAATGATCTCGGATGAAAGTTTAGGTGGTTCTGTTGAGTTTAGAATGTCAAATTTTGTATGGTAGCATCATTTGTTTGCATATACGTGGTTCTGAATGAATCTCGAGCACCTAATTGGAGTTTGTTGGGGCTTAGGAAAATTATTGGTTTTCCAGCATTTGGTGCATCCACCTTTTGTTCTTTACATTTATGAGGTATAGGTCACATTTTTAAAGGGTCGAGTTCTTGACCTTTGTAATTGCGAGCTCTCCTCTCGCATTTATGATATAGTTCAGCCCTTACCCGGTCAATTGCCTTCTTTATAATCGCGGCTTGTTGCTTGGATTATGGTGGTTTAATTTCTCTATCTTTGCATTCGTGACCTATTGGTTGCATTTATGAAGGGTATTGTTCTTGGTCATCCCATTCTCATCCCTTAGCCTCTGTAATTGTGAAGGACAAATCACTAGCAGTATCAACCTCATTTTTTGTCCGTTGAGATGATCAATTAAAGTTGGGGATGTGTGAGGATGTTGACATGATCATTTTCCATTTTCTTCCTAAGTTTTTGTCCTAGATCCTCCGTCTAATTCTTGTTTTCTCT